>NC_140481.1:77500-655000 GCF_051167445.1 Perissodus microlepis
CAGTGCACCAGCAGCACATCTTTTTCGACCGTAAGGGAGTTGTCGTACCATAGGCACGAGGAGTGTGTGGCAAAGTGTGCCATTGCACCAGCAGCACATCTTTTTCGACCGTAAGGGAGACAGGAGGCCGACTCACCCCCTCGGCCAAATGGAGACACAACAGTAGCAGGGCCAGTGGAGCAGCATGCATCTTGTTCCGCCGTAAGGGAGTCAGGGAGTTGTCATGGTGGACCCCGGGGCCCCCTGGAGGTGGGGGAGATCGCAAATTAGCTAGGGAGGAGGGTGCGTACAGCGGAGGTGGCAAAGTGTTTCTGGTCAGTGTACCAGGGGCATGTGGAAAAGCTGTCATACCATATGCACGAGGAGGAGTGTGTGTGGCAAAGTGCTGCTGAGCAGCGTACCAGGGGCACGAAGAAAAGTTGTCGTACCATAGGCACGAGGAGTGTGTGTGTGTGTGGCAAAGTGTTTCTGCGCGGTGTACCAGGGGCACGAAGAAAAGTTGTCGTACCATAGGCACGAGGAGTGTGTGTGTGTGTGTGTGTGTGTGTGTGTGGCAAAGTGTTTCTGCTCAGAGTACCAGGGGCACGAAGAAAAGTTGTCGTACCATAGGCACGAGGAGTGTGTGTGTGTGTGTGTGTGTGTGTGGCAAAGTGTTTCTGGTCAGAGTACCAGGGGCACGAAGAAAAGTTGTCGTACCATAGGCAAGAGGAGTGTGTGTGTGTGGCAAAGTGTTTCTGGTCAGAGTACCAGGGGCACGAAGAAAAGTTGTCGTACCATAGGCACGAGGAGTGTGTGTGTGTGTGGCAAAGTGTTTCTGCGCAAAGTACCAGGGGCACGAAGAAAAGTTGTCGTACCATAGGCACGAGGAGTGTGTGTGTGTGTGTGTGTGTGTGTGTGTGTGTGTGTGTGTGTGTGGCAAAGTGTTTCTGCGCAGAGTACCAGGGGCACGAAGAAAAGTTGTCGTACCATAGGCAAGAGGAGTGTGTGTGTGTGTGTGTGGCAAAGTGTTTCTGGTCAGAGTACCAGGGGCACGAAGAAAAGTTGTCGTACCATAGGCACGAGGAGTGTGTGTGTGTGTGTGGCAAAGTGTTTCTGCGCAAAGTACCAGGGGCACGAAGAAAAGTTGTCGTACCATAGGCACGAGGAGTGTGTGTGTGTGTGTGTGTGTGTGTGTGTGTGTGTGTGTGGCAAAGTGTTTCTGCGCAGAGTACCAGGGGCACGAAGAAAAGTTGTCGTACCATAGGCACGAGGAGTGTGTGCCTGCGTGCCTGCGTGCCTGCGTGGCTGCGTGGCTGCGTGCGTGTGGCAGTTCTTCTGCGCAGTGTACCAGGGGCACGTTTTAATTTGCTTTCTGGAGTACCAGGGGCCCGAGGATTTTGCCAGTGGTGTTCTGCTTTGTTAGTGGGAGGGGGCTTAAGTGTGGGTCCCCGGGGCCTGCTGGAGGTCAAGGCCCATACTAGATATGTGGTACTGGGTAACTGCAAGAAAGGGAATCTAGTGGGGGACTAGAGCAGGGGAGGATGTGCGTCCCCGGGGCCTGCTGGAAGTCAAGGGCCATGCTGGATATGTGGTGGAGGGTAACTGCAGGAGAAGGAAAGCTAGTGGGGGACTAGAGCAGAGGAGTATGTGGGTCCCCGGGGCCTGCTGGAAGTCAAGGGCCATGCTGGATATGTGGTGGAGGGTAACTGCAGGAGAAGGAAAGCTAGTGGGGGATTAGAGCAGAGGAGTATGTGGGTCCCCGGGGCCTGCTGGAGGGCAAGGGCCATGCTCGATGTGAGTAGCCGCAATGGCCAGTTCACCAGCAGCACATCTTTTTCGACCGTAAAGGAGACAGGAGGCCGACTCACTGCCTCGGCCAAATGGAGGGGGAATTTCAGCAGGGCCAGTGCACAAGCATGGATCTTTTTCAGCTGTAATGGAGACAAGAGCAAGGTGTGATGTAGGTCCCTGGGGCCTGCTGGAGGTCCAGGTCCATGCTCGATGTGAGTAGCAGCAGGGCCAGTGCACCAGCAGCACATCTTTTTCGACCGTAAGGGAGACAGGAGGCCGACTCACTGCCTCGGCTAAATGGAGGGGGAATTTCAGCAGGGCCAGTGCACAAGCATGGACCTTTTTCAGCTGTAAGGGAGACAAGAGCAAGGTGTGATGTAGGTCCCTGGGGCCTGCTGGAGGTCAAGGGCAGTGCTGGATATGTGGTGGAGGGTAACTGCAGGAAAAGAAGCTAGTGGGGGAGTAGAGCAGAGGAGTATGTTGGTCCCCGGGGCATGCTGGAGGTCAAGGTCCATGCTGGATATGCGGTGGAGCGTAACTGCAGGAGAAGGAAAGCTAGTGGGGGACTAGAGCAGAGGAGTATGTGGGTCCCCGGGGCCTGCTGGAGGGCAAGGGCCATGCTCGATGTGGGTAGCAGCAGGGCCAGTGCACCAGCAGCGCATCTTTTTCGACCGTAAGGGAGAGAGGAGGCCGACTCACCGCCTCGGCCAAATGGAGAGGGAATTTCAGCAGGGCCAGTGCACAAGCATGGACCTTTTTCAGCTGTAAGGGAGACAAGAGCAAGGTGTGATGTAGGTCCCTGGGGCCTGCTGGAGGTCCAGGTCCACGCTCGATGTGAGTAGCAGCAGGGCCAGTGCACCAGCAGCACATCTTTTTCGACCGTAAGGGAGACAGGAGGCCGACTCACCCCCTCGGCCAAATGGAGACACAACAGTAGCAGGGCCAGTGGAGCAGCATGCATCTTGTTCCGCCGTAAGGGAGTCAGGGAGTTGTCATGGTGGACCCCGGGGCCCCCTGGAGGTGGGGGAGATCGCAAATTAGCTAGGGAGGAGGGTGCGTACAGCGGAGGTGGCAAAGTGTTTCTGGTCAGTGTACCAGGGGCATGTGGAAAAGCTGTCATACCATATGCACGAGGAGGAGTGTGTGTGGCAAAGTGCTGCTGAGCAGCGTACCAGGGGCACGAAGAGAAGTTGTCGTACCATAGGCACGAGGAGTGTGTGTGTGTGTGTGGCAAAGTGTTTCTGGTCAGAGCACCAGGGGCACGAAGAAAAGTTGTCGTACCATAGGCACGAGGAGTGTGTGTGTGTGTGTGTGTGTGTGTGTGTGTGTGTGTGTGTGTGGCAAAGTGTTTCTGGTCAGAGTACCAGGGGCACGAAGAAAAGTTGTCGTACCATAGGCAAGAGGAGTGTGTGTGTGTGGCAAAGTGTTTCTGGTCAGAGTACCAGGGGCACGAAGAAAAGTTGTCGTACCATAGGCAAGAGGAGTGTGTGTGTGTGGCAAAGTGTTTCTGGTCAGAGTACCAGGGGCACGAAGAAAAGTTGTCGTACCATAGGCAAGAGGAGTGTGTGTGTGTGTGTGTGTGTGTGTGTGTGTGTGTGGCAAAGTGTTTCTGGTCAGTGTACCAGGGGCATGTGGAAAAGCTGTCATACCATATGCACGAGGAGGAGTGTGTGTGGCAAAGTGCTGCTGAGCAGCGTACCAGGGGCACGAAGAAAAGTTGTCGTACCATAGGCACGAGGAGTGTGTGTGTGTGTGTGTGTGTGTGTGTGTGTGTGTGTGTGGCAAAGTGTTTCTGGTCAGAGTACCAGGGGCACGAAGAAAAGTTGTCGTACCATAGGCACGAGGAGTGTGTGTGTGTGTGTGTGTGTGTGTGTGTGTGTGTGTGTGTGTGTGTGTGTGTGTGTGTGGCAAAGTGTTTCTGGTCAGAGTACCAGGGGCACGAAGAAAAGTTGTCGTACCATAGGCACGAGGAGTGTGTGTGTGTGTGTGTGTGTGTGTGTGTGTGTGTGTGTGTGTGTGTGTGTGTGTGTGTGTGTGTGTGGCAAAGTGTTTCTGGTCAGAGTACCAGGGGCACGAAGAAAAGTTGTCGTACCATAGGCAGGAGGAGTGTGTGTGTGTGTGTGTGTGTGTGTGTGTGTGGCAAAGTGTTTCTGGTCAGAGTACCAGGGGCACGAAGAAAAGTTGTCGTACCATAGGCTCGCTCGCTCGCGCGCCGCTGCCGCCGCCTGAGGGGCTACCTGGTTGATCCTGCCAGCAGCATATGCTTGTCTCAAAGATTAAGCCATGCAGGTCTAAGTACACGCGGCCGGTACAGTGAAACTGCGAATGGCTCATTAAATCAGTTATGGTTCCTTTGATCGCTCATCCGTTACTTGGATAACTGTGGCAATTCTAGAGCTAATACATGCAAACGAGCGCTGACCCTCCGGGTATGCGTGCATTTATCAGACCCAGTAGTTGTAATTCAGTGAAAGTTGTGTGGTGGATGTCAAACATGTAACCTACTGGTGCACTGCTTTAACCTACACCAAACACTTTTAAAATCCTCGGTTTAAAGTTAGAATGTCAAGCGACCCCCCCACTGTGTTCTTACCGGGTTTTCCATGATGGCCGGAAAGCTATGCTAATGTAAATGTTTATGTAGCTTCACTGATTCACCTGCAGATACAGAATGGTCACATGTCTGTCTTTACATTACAAGTGATCACGTGCGGTGAGTTTCAGCCAGCAAAGAGTCCATTAAATTTTTGTTGATAATTTAATTGAATCTTGTTTTTTATTAAAAAATATTTTCATTCCAAGTCTTTATAGCCTATAACAAACTTACACAACAGAAGCTGACCCAAACTCCTTTAAAGACAGCACATTTACATTTCAGGTCTCTAAAAATCCACAGTATCAATACACAAGAAAACTGTGTTAACTAGTATATTACTGTGGGTTGTTAAACTTACAACATTGTTGTGTTGATGTTCATGAAAATGTGTTCCGAACTTGGCAAATGTACGATGATTCAGCTCATAAATAATAACACACTGCTCTCCCCTACATAAGCTCCCTTTATAGGTTAAAAGTATCGGTATCTGCAATACTGCTCTTAATTTACTCGATAACGAAATTTGCAGGATGCACAGCACTGCTGCTGATGAGTAGCAAAATAACTGAATATGTCAGGAAATACTTCACTAGATATATAAATAAGTAATTAAAATATACATTGACTTAGTTTAAAATGCTCTGTATTTCTATTTTTAAATAATTAATTACACATTTTTAATTAATTCTAGTTTTATTCCAGACCCCAATATACTGAGGCTATGTATTTGCATAATGATCTTAACTGCTTTCATAGAGAAACACCTTATAAAAAGCCTTATAATTTAACTTATAACTTTCTTACAAGTGTGGTGTGTATTGTCAACATAAGAATGTACCGCATTAGGATTTAATGCCACATTTGACCTCCGACCTTTTGTTCTGACTTGTCATACAGACTATAGTGAGGGTCAAAAAGATGATAATGTTATTTAGAGCTATGTTCCTTACTGCCATTGGCAACATTTAGGAGATTATATACCAACATATGTGGATTCTAATATCACATATCCTGTCATCCTGTATCTCTGTAAGGTCAGAGGTCAAATTTACAAATAAATACCTCTTATCTGTTACCTACTCCTACATAAAGTTTGTGTAATCAGAGTAAAACATCTGCCATATTTTAATACAGTAGTTGCTACTAAAATGTTTGATTTTGAATAGAAGACAAACACACATGTTCAGTCTAGGCTGAAAATGTACACATTTGTGTGACAATGAAAACATGCAATATTCACAATATAATCTTTTTAGGACTTTATTAATGAATAAAAAAAATCAATTTGGAATGCCCAATAAGATCGCAGGGCTCGCAAAATCGCCCGTCGGGCTTTATGATAACCCGATGGGCGGGGCTGAGATAGATTTTGGTCGCCCAACCGGAGATATCGCTAGCTCCGGGACGTCGGGCTAGAGATTTTGCGAGCCCCGAGTTGTGTATTAGTTGACAAAAAATAAATAAAACCCCAATAATCTGACAATTCCCTCTGAGCAAGCACTCGGCGACAGTGGGGAGGAAAAACTTTCTTTTAAAAGCAAGAAACCTCCGGCAGAACCAGGCTCAGTGAGGGACGGCCATCTGCCTCGACCGGTCGTGGGAGTTTTAAAGTGACTCATTGGATGTGAAATAAATTAGCTTGTTTGAATCGTTTGTTGTTAGCCAATTTAAAGACTCACTTTGATGTCAACTAATACACTTAAACTGTCCAAATAATTTTAAAGAAATATTTAGAGTCAATCCTGATGGATTGCTCTAAATATTCATTTTGTTTTCTTGGAAATATAATATTTTTAAATTCGTTCAAAAGTGTCTGGGAGATATTGTCAGTTTCTGGTAGCTGGTCTTCATCGTCCTATGTTTTTCCACACCATGCGAAAAACCTTGTAAGTAGGTTTCGCTTTTTTCGGAACAGGTGGTCTTTGAATATCGAAATCACCACTTGTTGGTACGGCGAAGCTGCAGCCAACGCAATGATAACAAGGTTAGGTGTAATACCCAGTACCTTTGTAATGTCTTTGAAAATTGCCTTTTCAAGACTTTTGATCCTCTTTTTTTTTATATTTAGAGTTTCTTCTTTAAGTTGCTCCCACAGAGCTATGAAGAGACCCTGCTGAATCTCATCGGATGGCGACACATTTGCCTCTCTTGAGGCATGTGTGATTACTGCCTTTATGAGCTCTTTAACAAGCAACTGTTGCTCTGACAGTGGAGCTTCCACTGTCACATCATTACAAGGTGCAGAGGGCTCAGCCTCGCACACGTCACACTCCTTTGTGGAGTCCTTGGTGGGCTCAGGCACTGGTGCATCTTTTGGCCCCTCATGATTCAGTTGCTGGGTGCATGAATTGGGGCAACATGCGCAGTGCTCCGATTTCTCTTGCTGTTTCTCTTGAAGAAACTCTTTGTTTTTCTCCAGGGCTTCATCAAGTTTTACTTGAAGCTGCAGATTCTTGTTCTCAGTGTCTTTCAGATTCCCATAGAGCTCCTGATTAATAGCTCCTGTTTGTTGAAGCTGGTAGGACATTTTTCTTGACTGGTCGCAGTTCTGCTTGTTTGTTGTCATCAGGCTTACAATAATCGGCTGATCTTCACTCAAGATTATTTCCCAGCCCTTATTTACAATATCTACACTGGGCAGGTTTTGTGTATTTTTATTTTCTTCGTCTTGCTGGTTTATGAGACTTTCATCGTGAAACATTTCTGCATTTCTGTGCAGTGCTTCATTAAGCTTTACTTCCAAGACTTTATTTTGTTTCTTCATGTTCTGAAGTATCCATTTCATTTTTTTCTCCTTTCTTTCCTGTTGTGTCTTCTCTTGAAGCAACTTTTCCCTTTTTTCCCAAGCTTCATCAAGTCTTTCTTCCATCTCCAGGTCCTTAAACTTGAGTTTCCCACAGAGCTCCCAAATAATGTCTTCTTTTTCTTTAAGCAGGTGGGACATTTGTCTTAATTCAGCACACTTGTGTTTGTTTTTTGTCATCAGGTTTAAAATCTTCTCCCGTGCGCTATTAAACTTTATTTTCCAGCCCTCATTTATATTATCCACATTGGGCTGCCTTCGATTATTTTCTTTTTCTCGTTGGTTCTTGACAAATTCATTATGCCTTTCTTCCAACTGATTATTTAGGGCCTTCATGTGTCTGCACTTCTCTACAAGCTGAATTTTCTCTGCCTGGAGTTGTTTAATCGTGTTGTGTAGATTTTGGTTTTCCTGCCTATAGGCACAAAGTATACTTTCAGTTAATGTCCTTTGGAGCTGAGGGCCAGCGTAAGCTTGTTGTTTTTTGCTGTCTTTTCTCTGAGACATGTTGGAATCTTAATAAAACAACTGTGTAAATGATCCAACTGTTTCAAAATGTTTCTCAGGTTTATGTTTCAATGCTGCGAACACGAGTGCTGCGAATAAACTGACTAAAAGTTTGCAATTCTCACCCCTATTTATGCCTTTCCGAATGGATCAGATGCCTTTGATCTGCATGATGTCATAGGGCTTTGGAGCGTGATGTCACGGGGTGGGCGTGGAAAGAATTTTGCCTGTTGTCCGTATATTTATATATTTCCGAAATCACATTGTAGTGACGTATACTGAACACAATAAATTATATAATGTAAACGACTACCTGAAAAACAGGTAGAACGATACTTTTGTATCGTTTATTGCATTTATGGAGGGAGTGATGTATGCTGGGTAATGGCACAGCTAGCGACTGGATGACTTTATTCACCCGCTTCGGCTGTTATCAGTCCATACAATGGGCGTTATTAGCACAAATCAGTCCCATAGATATGGGCCATCTCCTGCTAGATTGTTCAGAAGGTTGTTCTCATCCATCCAGATGGAGGATCACTAACAGGAGCGTGGGAAGACTCCAGAATCCACTCTGGCTGGAATCCGGTGGATATGCAGTGTGTACAGGTAAGACCATTTAAACGGACAGCATTTATAGAATGACTATTAAAAGTCAGCGAGTGTCAGTAATGTTAATGTGGTTAGGTTAGTAATACACCGAGTGCTAATATAACAGCTTTAAGATGCATTTGTAGATATTATTACGTGTTTTAACCTTCTTTATGGTGCTAGCTTAAAGTTACGGTGTAAACGTTAGCTTATATTGTAGTAAGGCTGTTACTGTTTAAACGATGTTAGCACAGAAATATTAGCTTCTGTCATGACTGATGAAGTTACTAGTTAATAAAGTTTTCAGTAAAGTGTTTAATCGCAGCCACAGACTGACAGCAAATATGTCGATTAGCTTCAGTGCATCTATAATAAATATGTGCAAGTTTCAGTGCTTCGTTTAAACTGTATGATACTTATACTGACCCAGGGTCAGTTTAAAATACAATCCTAGCTGTGTGAACAAAGCCTGGCTCCTTTGATCCTGCATGACAAACCTCAGAATGCAGGTTATTATTACTCTTTCCTGCTGGCACACCTGAGAGTCAGCTAGAAACTTACAGTGACGTGGACATCATGCAAAGACTGCCAGACTCTGTAATACTGCAAATGATCAGTGACTCATGTTAACACTAAACTTTAAACGGCACCTCTGTGTCTCTGTGTGCTGAACATCTAGGATTGAGTCAGGCTGCATTGACTGTGGGACTTTAATGTGTTAAAAGCAGGTTGAAGACGGCTCAGAAACATTTGAAGATTAAAATTTAGCATTATGGCTGCTGGTGGTTTGTAAAGCCTCTACTCAGCTGTATTTTTGTTACTAATTTATGTTCGTTGTTGTTTAACACAGATTTCAGAAGGGCAAATATGCTTAATAGTTTACCTAGATTTCATTTGTCAGTGTGGGACTGCTGAGTCACCTGAAGAACTCATTTCATTCATTCTCCACATGATGTTCATTTACAGAAATGTTTCACAGGAACTGATTTCTCCCAAAGGGTGAACTAGTGTGTTTCCATAGATTACCTCTGTATGAATGTACTTCTTAAATGAAGGCAAGTGTTTGTCCTTTTTTGTTCCTCAGGTACAGTACGTGATATCAAGGGCAGGCGGTCAACACTGGGGGTAGACAAGAAGCAGACGTACTTCCAAGAGGGAGCTGCAGTGAGGACACAGCCAGGTCACTGAGGTCAGAATCTGAAACAGCTCAGGTTTATATTTTAGGTGTTATAAAAAATCAAAATGTATTTATAAAGAAACCTTTAAATAATAGTCATAATTATGATTATTATAAGAAATATCAAACATTTAAGTGGATTTTCTGTTACACATATTGTGTTAGCCCTGCAATAAACTGGCAGCCTGTCTTTGTCCTGTATCAGCTGGGATAGGCTTCATCCTCCCGCAACCCTGAATTGGATACATTGTATTCCAATTATGTAATCTGATCATTTACAAACTCAAGGTATCTAATCAAAATGTAAGTAATAATTATAAAATGGGAAAGCAGAAATAAGTGTGACATGAATGTAAATGTGTGAGCTGACATAGAGGACAGCTACATGTAGTCTGAAAAACCTTTGTTGTCAAGTTTGCAGGTATATCAGCACGAGACATTCTTACATAGAAGAGACTGTTAAAGTCTCTAACTCAGTGAAGCATTATTATATATTATATATTTGGCCCTTCAAAAAAAACAAAACAACTTTTTTTTTTTTTTTTTCCCAAATAATGGTACCAGGCACATCTCTTTCCAATAAAATGATGGGGGGAAGGTGGTGTGACTTTCATTTGGGGGAGGGGAGACTTCTTTCTGTAAGCTGCACTACATGAGAGACATCTCCATTAGGACTGTCACTATTTTACATGTTTATAGTGAAATAAATGTATATAAAAATACTTGCATGTGCATGAATATGTTAAGAAGTATATTTGATTATTTGTTCTACTTTTTAAAATTTATTTATACAGTAAAACTGTTAATTTTCAATCATGCCTCAAGGCAACACTGCGCAGTTAGCTTAATTTTTTTCCGGCAATATAATGCATTGGCATATGTGTCTAGAGATGTTTGTGTGCATTAATATGATCATAGTTTTTTATTTTACAGTCTGCTGATAATTACATGACATGGATGTAAAAAGCCTTTATGGAAGGAACCCAAGGGAAAGAAAGTGAGGACAGTGAGCTTTCAGGGAGTGACAGTGAAGTTGAGGAGTGGATCCCTGAATCAGGTTTGAGGGACACATAGGAGCTCAGGGGTCAGTTGGTAAAGTAATTGTGTGTGTGTGTGTGTATTACTTATTGTTGTGGGTACACAAATCTGTTTACACACTGACATTGTGAGGTCTCGTCTACTTTATGGGGACAAATTGCAAGGTAAATTATTCACTTTTTTTTCCACTTTAAATGAGTCAGTCTTTTAAAACTACTAATGCCTTAAATATTCATATTAAATTTTAATTATTTCGTGTGGTTTAACCCTTTAGATCCCAGTATCTTTACATAACCGCACAGGTTTTTTAACAGAAAAAAATGAAAAACTTAAATATTTTCCATAAAATACATTTCAAAAAATATTTGATTGTTATTAGAATTAGGTCTTTAGATGGGTCAAAGATTTCCACCAACATTCATTTTGATCCATCATTATTTTTTTGCATGGGCAAATAAAAAAAAAAATCCCTCACATTTGTGTCCCTAAGGCCCCAAAACGGTCCCTCCCCAAAAAGTGCTAAAAATTTTAATATATTAATATTGTTTTCCACTTTAAATGAGTCAGTCTTGTGTTTTTAACATGTTTTAATGCTTAATATCTTGTTCTATTTAATCTCAACAAGCCCCTAAAAACAGTCAGTGATCACTGTCTGCCTCCTCGGTTTTTATTACTGCATTTTAAAACTCAGTCTGTTTTTTTGGGGAATGTCCCCAAACCTTACGATGTAACTACAGCCCAGGCGATGCATTAATGACTAACCCTTATATTGTGGATGGATTATCTCAGTTGTTCTCCTGACAGAAGTTTGGTCCTTTTACAGCATCCTGCCATGTGATTACACATGACTTGTCCTTAACCGGGATATCGGGAACCCTCACGTTAACTTTGATTGAGTGGAAAAAAGTTAGCGTTCATCCTTCAGCTTCACTATGTAATTCAGTATGCTGAATCTTAGCATTGAATGTCCACAATATTCTAATCAGTACAATTTAGGCATTCACTCCACCTACAGTATCTACACCTGTGTGGCAAATGTGTGGTAAAGATATAGATAATGAAATGTAATTATTATTAAATGCCATGCCCTGAGTCCCCATAGCCAATTATGCTAAGTTTAGCTAGTAAACTAGTTTGCTAGTGTAGCTGTTGAAATGAATTTTGATGGTACGGATATAATAGGATTCACATTATTGACATTTTACTACATATACACACCATTATTTGAAAACAAAAAAATCCTCAGTTGTGAAATGTAACTCAGTTGTCTCAAATATTACATTTCAGTTAAAATTCAAGGTATATATATTTCTGTTTCATATCATTTATAACTTGTGACTATCTAACAGACAATTATTAGTATACAATGAACACTGGCTGAAAGCTTTAGTTATATTTAAGGGCAATATCCCAAAAATAAACTAAAAAGATTTGATCCTTGTACGTTTCACATAAAATGGAAGTCAAACTGATGCAGGAAATATTCTTTAATTGGACAGAAAACTGGGCAATATAATTTACTTATGATGTGAAGATATCAGAGCATTAAAAAGGCTGATGTTTGGGTAAGAGGCTCTAACAGGAGAGAGATGATGCAGAAACATGACATTCTTATAAAATACTGACACACTTTATGAATAATAATAATAATAATAATAATAACTTTATTTATAAAGCGCTTTCAAAAAAAAGTGCTGTACAACTAAAATAAAAAAATAAAAGCGATACATAGCAATACAGGTAAAAGACACAATACAAGTTAAAAACAGTAAAAATTTAAAAACTAAAAGCTATAGAATTAAGACATGTAAGATAGGGTGAACAAATGTGTCTTCAGCTTAGTTTTAAAAACCTCCACAGAGCATGCCTGCCTAATATCTTGAGGGAGGGTGTTCCACAGAAACGGGGCACGAAAAGAAAAAGCACGCTCTCCAATTGTCTTTTTTCTGGCTCTAGGAACCTTTAGAAGGCCAGAGTCCTGAGATCAGAGAGCACGGGATGGAACGTAAAGATGTAAAAGGTCGGAGAGGTATGAAGGTGCCAGTCCGTTTAAAGCCTTGTAGGTGAGCAGCAGGACCTTTAAAATCTGCTTGAACCTGACAAGGTAGCCAATGAAGAGAGTTCAGTACAGGGCTAATGTGCTCAAATTTCCCAGTTCTTGTTAAAATGCGAGCAGCTGCATTTTGCACCATCTGTAGACCTCTAAAACTTTTCTTTGGTAGCCGAGAAAGAAGAGCATTACAATAATCAATACGTGAGGACACAAATGCATGGACAAGAACCTCTGCAGTGTCGCTTGACAAAACTTGTCTGATTCTGGCTATGTTCCTCAAATGATAAAAGGCGGTCTTTGTTATCTCTTTTACATGAGACTCGAAAGAGCACCATGTCGAACCACACATGGTGTGTACAACTTTGCACAGGTCTTTGAACCTTTGATTTAAATGAGCTGCATACTTTTCCCATTTAAAACCTTCACAATCCCACTGTGATGAAAACATTTTAACTAAATATATTCTGGATAAATCAAAGTATTATCAGAGTTGTCCTTGGTTCCTTTTCTTTTTCCTTCTTTCCCTGTCAGATCCTGTCCTGCAGGGTAAACATAAGTGAGTGGTTTCCTGTATGCAGCTGTTATAGTTTGTGTTGGAGATACTTGTGCAAATGCACAAAAAACAACAACAAATTTCTAGAAACTGTTTTAAATGTTTTTAGCACTCCCTCAACTACAGAGAACATGTGTCTATTCTCCCCCTGTTCTCTCCATCTCTCAGCTGCTGCTGGCTCCCTTTCTCCTCCTCTTCCTCACACACTGCTGAATCTGTCCTGGTGTTTCATCAGGGATGGAGAGCCTCTGTCCCGTCTCCTCTCACCTTCTCAGTCTCTCCTTACTCTGGACGCTTGTAGAAGGAAATCAACCATGGTAGTTAACTGCAAAAGCAGCAGAAGTTTCCTTCTAAATTTGAAGGCTGCTCATGTAAGTATTTCTTTGTGCCCCCCTCTCCCTGTTAATGCCCTACCTGCCCCCCTGGCAACACTTTGCTAGACCCGCCCCTGCACAGTTACCAGCTGTCAGCTACTTAAAAAAAGGATCCTGGTGTTATTTGTCTCTCAGAAACAGTTCATAACTTCCCTTCAACTCATTCATGTCACCTAAAAGGTAAACCTGTTTCTCCATCACCTGTTCAGCTCTGATGATTCAGTAAGGACGTCTCCTGGTTTCATCTTCATGTTTCCCTCTCACCAGATAACCAAACGATATGATGACCAGCAGCTTTACAGCTGTGGCTCCAGCAAACATCAGCTGATACTAGAAATTAATATTAAATAAATTCTAACAACAGCTGATCAAGCTTAAACGTGCTGCTGTTGTTTAGCGCGACATCGGCTGGTTTCCTCTTTCTGGCGCAAAGTGGGCGATAAACAAACAAGAGAGCCGATCAGCTGATCATTGATCAGTTTCAGGATGGAAGTAGAAACAGGAGAGGGAGGGGAGAGAATGAAAGAAGAAGAGGCAGCTGTGCAGCAAAGACACAGAATAACTCCAACTTTGTGCCTTTTTCATTGTAGCTGAATTACGGGACAAACTGTTCCTTTTCACCTCAATAAGAAACACGTAATATTTTCTCTGAATACCAGACAGGACGGTTGGCAACTCTAATAACTTATGAACAAAATAAAGTTTAACATCGTTAACATCATAGCACCCACCCAGCTGTATAGAAACTCTGTCATGCTAGCTAGTACGCAGTACGGAAAAAGTCAGAATAACGAAAATAAACTCCACCTAAACTTGGTTTATATCTGACCCAGATAGACTGCAGGTCATAACTTCTTACCTGAAGTTCAGTTCACACTTGGACCGGCGGCCGCCTCGGGTCTCTTTTCCTTCTGCGTCCCCTTTCCCTCCTCCACCTGCTGGCCTCCA
This sequence comes from Perissodus microlepis, assembly GCF_051167445.1. Classification (NCBI taxonomy): domain Eukaryota; kingdom Metazoa; phylum Chordata; class Actinopteri; order Cichliformes; family Cichlidae; genus Perissodus; species Perissodus microlepis. The sequence goes on from NC_140481.1 coordinate 91,911, forward strand.
CCACTTGCTAATGTTACTGAATCTGTGGAAGCTCCACGATAGCCACCACACGAAGTAACGAGCAACGACCCTATCTAAATCCCAGTAACGACTAACGCGTTCCTGATTTTGGAATAATAACTAGTTACCGTGCTCGTTACCACAATAATAACGTAGTTACTGTAACGCGTTACTTAATAACGCGTTAGTCCCAACACTGCTCCTAACCTCCCACTGAGCTGCACCAGCGTCAGATATTATCCAGAAACCACACAGCAGCAGAAATTATTTTCCTCATCAGTTGTTGTAAAAACATGTCAGCACATTATTTTAGAGCATTTATGATATCACAGTTTGGGATTTCATCAGGAAGAGCGTCCAGTGTAATAATCTGCCAAATCAAATATGCAGAGCTGCCCACCTTGGTGACCCTGTGTGACAAAGAAGTACACAAACATATGTAATATTACTGGTTGTAGAAAGTAAAATGTGTGTTCTGTCTGTTTTATTTGATTGATTGATTTGGTGAATTAAACCAGCAGTGAAGTGTGGGCCACCATTCTGGCTCTGATCTGGCTTCATGGTTTCAAGATGGATGCAAAGGACGAGTGGGAGCTTCTGGCTATGAAGGCTGCCTCGTGGCTCTGTGCTCACAATGGTACTAGCAATGATTGTAACAGATAAAATAACAGCTTTAAAAAACTGTTTCATTCTACAGCTTTCCTCCCACAATCATTATTTTAATATTTGTGTTGTGTTTTTAGCACCGTGTGTGTCAGAGTGTGTGGATGCTGGAAATGTCCTGCTGGGTTGCAGCGTGAAGAAAGAAGCTCTGGGACTCTGAGGGTTTTCTTAAAGTAGCTTCATCTTCAGAGTGAACAGAAGCAGGTCTGCTTACTCCACACTGCCTTTGATACAGAGCTGTTTTATATCATCAACCCCTTTTACATGTTTATTTGTCATGAATTATGTACCCAATTTTGGTTTTACCATTGTGGAAAAAAAGTATGTCAAAATTGTCTGAATACTCCTAACACAGTAGAAGATTGGACCACTGCTGTGGCAGCTCATTCAGAAAGTGTTTTAATTCCTTTTCTCTGCCACTAGATGGCGATTATGTTCATACTTTTACTGATTTCACACAGAAACACCAAAACCAATCTAAGAAGAGTCTTTTCCCTTCCTGTTATAGTTCTGAAAATGGCTTCAGTTCAGGACATTTTCAAGATGGTCCTCAGTGAATTGGAGTGAATAGAGCTAAACATTTAAAATAGCTATTTACAGTGTTTACACCATCTTCAAAACAAAAAAGTCTATCCTAGCTTTTATTTTTAAAAAAGTAATATTTTTATGGTCAAATTGAAATGAAACTATACAGAACATCATTCTGTTTCTCTCGCAGGAGTTACAATTTTATCCATAAAACACTTTCATTCTGCTAATTGACACTGATTGATCCTTGAACATCTTAAGACAGCACATAGTCTTCATTCATGTTTGCTTATTCATGACTGTAGTTATATTTACATCTGAATTTTCAAAAACTGCCTGTTTTGTAATGACTTTTCAAATAATAATTAGCATAAAAAGTCATGAAATCTATGTTTGGTTTTTTATTTCTTTGTTGTAACAATTTTGGAAATAAATTGTATATTGGCGTAAAAGTATCAATATATTTGAGGTTTGAGCAGCAAAGTTGAGTACCAGGGCTATGCTCCTGAATAACTTCCCAAGTCTTCTCTGCCAATGCCAAATAGCTTTCTGGGTGCTGCGCTGCACTGTCAGAGCACACCTCCTTATCTAAGGTTTTATGTGTTTCTTATTCTCTTTAAAAGTTCTGCTGAGGGCCTCCTATACTCGAAGTCTAAGAGCCAACTCTGTTCTTTGGCTCGACTTTCTTCCATAATCTTTTCACTTTTGTGAGAAATAAAACACAATTTAAGAACAGATTGTCATAAAAAGAAATGACATCAATAACTACACCAAGGACATTCAAAACAAATTTTAAACTTGGCTTAAAGACCATAAGTCTGATCTGAAAATGTCGACCAACTTCAACATTTAGATTGTGACACTAACTTGTCTCTCTTCCACAGTGTGTTTCTTTTGTCCTGCTCCCCTCTCCCTTAACCAGTTGTGGCAAATGGCTGCCCCTTCCTGAGCCTTGATCTCCCAGAGGTTTCTTCCTGTTAAAAGGGAGTTTTTATTTCCCACTGTTGCCAGGTACTTGCTCAAAGAGGATCATTCAATTGTTGGGTTTTTTTCTGTATTACTTACTGTATTTACCTTACAATATAAAGCACCTTGAGGTGACTGTTGTGTTGATTTGGCGCTATATAATTAAAACTGAATTACATCTCTGAAGAAATGTTACATGCATGTTTTGTTGCCTTTTTAAAGTGATGGGGGAATAATTGTAATGGGCTAATAAAAAGGGACAGACGTGCTCTGTGTAAAGATCAACCCTTTGACCATCATTCACTGCATCATTAATTGCTTTAACTTATAGTCCATAATGCTGTAAAAACAAAAAAAGAAAAAGCTGAGTCATTTTCACATTTTTATTGAGGTTTGAATTCAGAAAGTCTGTTGCTGATCTCAGTAAATGTAACAGGATGTCTCCGTCCCTGCCTGAAAATTTACAGATGTGGATAAAACAGGATAATGTGTTATTGTCAGGTTTGAGTGAATAACAGGACCCAAATGCAGGACTTCCTGAGAAGCCACAGGCAGTTTATTTACTTCACTTACTATTTATATCAGTTTGGCCAGCAGTCACGTATAGGTTCAAACAAAATGGCACGAGGCTGCAAAAATATTTATCATCTAGTAATCTTTATTAATGAAAGCATGAGTGTACCCACCAAAACACACCAAAGAACCCAACCCCTGTTACAGCAACTGGCTTCTTTTTATTCTCTATCATTCAGGTGAGCATCTGGAATAGCCCAAGTCTGGGGGAAGCAAACCAAATGAGAAACAAAACATCCACATATGCAAACATCAAACCACAATATAACACATGGAAGACATTTATATTTTGTACAAAGTCCTATGAATAATTCAATATGTATATGCTTCAGTCAATTGCATATAAATTAGAAACACTAAGAGTGAAACTTCCCCAACCTGGCACATTGGTTTACTCCAGGAGCTCATAGACAAATAAGAAAATCAGTTGTTGTGCTTCACCTTTGCTCCCAGTGTGTCCTGCCCATTATTAACCAAGCTCTCCCTCTGTTACACTGGAGTCCTTGCCAGTGTTTCTCACCCACGTTCATGTGATTAAGATTCCTGTAACAAACAAAACTTTGTATTCCCGTGAAAAGATCTTTTTTTATTGAGTCTGCTTTTGGGTAAAGGCCAACGTATTGACCTTCCTTGGGACAGAAAATAATCTGTGTCTCAGTCTTAACACTCGTCAACAACACACACAAAACAAAAATGAGCATTTAAATTTAAATGACATAAATAACACTGAATATAAACAGTCTGGTTTTCTAATATTGAAATGAAAGAAATTCTATTTTTTAAATTCAATCATTTTGAATTTTTAGCAGCACTGCCAAACTCTGATTCCTTCTTTAATAAACCTGGAGAGTCACTTACCTCTGTGTCAGTACTTACCAAAATATTGCCTCTTGCCCCTCTGACAGATGACCTCGCCTGAGAAAAAAATAAAATAAAATAAAAAATTAAAATGGCTGCAACTGCTGTGCTCCCTAAATTAGTACAAATGGGGGGGGAAAGGAGAGTGGGCATGTTAAATATTACAGTTAGATTTTCTTAAACTTTCACTCTTAGAAAGCATTCTGTTTTAAAGCGAGCACTTCAAAGACATGATGTTTGTGCAGGTCTCCACTCCTTCCTTCTCATGTTATCCAGCCACTGGTTCAGTCTTGCTGCTCCATCATAACCTTTAGTAAAATGAGAGGCTCAGAAGCAACAAGAGTATTGTGTGAAAAGAGATCTTAATAAACAAAGAGTGGCAGACCCCCCGGCTGTGTTGTGTTCTTGCTATTAGCAACTTTATGGTGATTCAGAACATACACCACTTAGTGCACATCAGAACATCAGGACTGATGAGAAAAGAAAATGAACTGGATTTTCTTCAAATTTAAAGAGCACCGTTAGGTTTAGCTCATTTAGCTTTGCTAGTGAGCATACATGTAGCTTACAAATAAGTAAATTGAATTAGGGGAGGGAAGAATCAACTTGAAGGCTGATCTCCAGGAAAAACTAGGAAGCTTGAAAGGGAAACAGCAGTTACTTTGGCTGCTGCCACAGCCGCTCCTTAAATACCTGGTCTTGCTGACACACTTAATTATCAAGCTGGTGCCTACATGAAGGTGAGAATTTCACTCCCAACCACTGAATAGACAAGATTGTATCCACACGACGGCTTTATTGATCCCTTTGCAGAGGTTTGAAATTTCTTAAAATAAATCTCAGAAAATCGGTTTGGTTTCGATGTTTAAATTATTTTTCCACAACAACAAACAGAAGCATCGATGTGAGCATCGGTCCAAACAAAAACAATACAAAGATATTATTAGTAGCTAACATATTGCACTGTGGGCTACTGACTAGATAGCCACTAATTACGCGAGGAAATACAAGAATAACTCTGAATGCAATTTGATTTATTGAATTTGTTTATTGAAAATGACTTGAAGAAAGACGAGAACATTTGTTGTCGTTTAAAGTTTTCTTTATTTTGTGCCAAATTGGTGCCAAATCAATAAATGAGTGGTAGAAGCTACCGTTCACAGATGGAAAATGTAAAACACTCACTTGCCACTCTATTAACAACATGTTGCTTTTTGGTCAATGTGACGGACCAAAAAGCAACAAAGTTATTGTACCCAATTGATCCCTATGAGCGACCGTGGAGAGGAAAAACTCCCTTTTAACAGGAAGAAACCTCTGGCAGAACCAGGCTCAGGGAGGGCGGCCATCTGCCTCGACCGGTTGGTGGATAAGTGAGTGTTTTTTGTGCATATTAAATATTTAATTACTGTGAATGTTATATTAAATATTTAAATGACATATATACTTAACTGAAGCAGACGTGATGTGGGAAATTTCTGAAAATACCACACAGAAATGAGCAGCCTTCAAAGTGGTTTCTTAATTTGAAGGCTGCTCATGTATGCTGTGCGGCTTACCCGTGTCTGTTATTTCTGAAATTTGCCTCTGAGTCTTCTTTCCACCTCCCAGCGGGATTTATCCGAGACGCTTTCTTTCCACATCTTTCTGAAGTTCCTCTGTTCGACCAGGTCTTTTAGGATGGCCTTTCCATGAGCTCTGCAGAGAGAAGCATTTTTAATCAGCACTTTATTTTCTAAGTAAATGCAGAGAATTTATCAAAAGAAAGTCAAAATAGAAATATCAGCCTATAATTGTTAAAAGTTCACACTGACCTGACTTCAGAGGAAGCATCCTGACACAGTTCACTGACTGCCAACAGGAAGCATTTGGTGAAAATCTGTCCTGCAGACAGAACTTTCTCCGCTTCCATGAATTCATTGATGATACGAAGCCCCAGTGCAGCACCAGCTCTCACGAGAACGCTCTTATGTCTGAGGAAGGAAACACAGACAAATCCACTCAGTGTGTTTGATTTTCACCTGATCTGATTGTGATGCTGGGGTCACAGATACTCTTCACAGGTGTGAACTTACTTCAAACCCATAGTCACCAGGCTGTTTAGAAAGCGACTCGGGCTGCAACCGTGAACCAGAGCTGTCAGAGCTTCCTTGGCATGCTGCTGAATGAACACATTGGTATTTGCCCTTGCAAACACCTGGAGTAAACTCCCACAGGTCAATTCAGCTTCTTTGTCCATCCTCTCTTTGAGGTGAACACATAAATATACTACGGTGTCCAGTGCCGCACAGGACACACAAGAGCGATTGTTTTTAATCTAAAGAATCAGAGGAAATTTCAGCAGTTAGAAATCAAACCTGTTACAAAGCTGCATGAGACAGGGCACGCTTGCAAACATGGACAGAAGAGAGTGGCAAAAACACAGATGTAGAGAGAAAAACAGCTGGTATACCTCTTGTGTCACCCCCAAGCAAACTGTACGGAGGTTTAACTCCAACTCCTCTTGGTGATGCTGCGCCAGGGTGCGGATGTATCGTAGCCCCTCTATCTTTTTCTGCCTGTAGGAAGATCAAATAGTTTTAAAACTCATATCCTCACATTAAATTGAAAATAATTAATGATAACAGTAGAAAATCATTTTACCAGTCGTCCTGACTCAGCAGGCTGAGGCTCAGCCGGAGAGTCTCTGAAGGATTCGAGACTGGCTGTAGCTCCTCCCCTAACTTTTTGTCAATTGACTGGCGGTACCCCATGATAAGCCCTTTAAAGTCCACCTCTGGAGGGTGTCTAACAACCGTTCGAGGTTTCCTTTGTTCTGGAGCTGGAGCTGGAGGAGCTGGAGCTGGAGAAGCTGGAGCTGGAGGAGCTGGAGTTCGAGCAGGGGTCAGAGCTACAACCCTTGCTCGAGCCCCAGCTCCTCTTCCAGCTCGTGGAGCTGGAACTCGAGGGGGGGCATGAACTGGAGCTCCAGGAGGAGCTCGAGCAGGGGTCAGAGCTACAACCCTTGCTCGAGCCCCAGCTCCTCTTCCAGCTCGGAGAGCTGGAACTCGAGGGGGGGCAGGAACTGGAGCTCCAGGAGGAGCTCGAGCAGGGGTCAGAGCTACAACCCTTGCTCCAGCCCCAGCTCCTCTTCCAGCTCGTGGAGCTGGAACTCGAGGGGGGGCAGGAACTGGAGCTCCAGGAGGAGCTGGAGCTCGGGAAGGAATTAGCCTCTGACGAGCTGCAATAGTTTGGGGCAGAGAGGCATCCACAATTTTTTTAATTGTTTGATACAATGCCTCAAACATATGTTGGCCTGTCACCAGCCTGACACCACCGGCGACTTCTTTGTCTGCACAGATTAGATCATGAAATATTTATTACTCACATTTCAGTTTGTTTGCAGCTGAAAATGAACAAGACTAAAGTGCACTTTAAAGGGGAGAGCAAACCATGTATGTCTATAAGTGTGTTTATTAAATTAAAGTACAAGTTTTCAATTCAACATAATCAATCTTAATTAACCATTTACCAAAATTTGTATTCAAATAAAACCAAATCACAGGCTGGATAAAAAGTGAAGCTGAAATGTCAAACTTTTGACCTCTATAGATATTTTACCATGGCAACTCCTTAACATTCAATGTGTTTTAGCAATGTGTAAACTCTGGTTGGAGGGTTTATCTCTCACACAACAGCTGATTAAAAGTCTGAAGGGTTTAAATGTCTGACATTCTGACTCTTTACTGCGTGATATAAGAACTGACCTGTTTCTCTGTAGTTTTTTAACCTCACTGGAATCTTACTTCTGTGAGGTGGAGAGGATGATGGAGGACACGGAGCAAATGGTGGAGGAGGAGAGGGTGTCTTAACTAATGGGATAGCCCTGAGATCCTCGGGAGTGCGACTGTCTCGAGGTGTTATTGAACTTCCATCAGAGCTCAATGAAGATGCCAAGCTCAATTCCCGCTGCGGCCGCACCTCCTCAAAAATTTCACCAAGTGGATGCAGGCTGTCCCTGGGTGTTTCTCTAAAGGCTGTCACGTTTCCAACAGCCACCCTGGATTCCAAGTGACCATTGAAAATCCGGTCACGGATCCGATTTTGTAAGTCCTCTACAGGTCGAAGAATGTCATCAATTCGGGAAAGAATGTCTGTCCTTCTCTCCATGTTTTCTATATCCTCTGTATATCTCTAGACAATCAGATTAAAGGAAAAAAAGCTGAGTTGACTTGAAATGTTTAAAAATTATTTTACAAAAATAGATTCACAATTTTACTGTGATAAACTAAACGACATTACACCATCACGAATCTAATCCTAGAAGGTTTGTTTTTTAAATGACCAAAGTATTTTAACTTTATGCCATAACAACAGAAAGCATGAAAACAGAAAAAGTGATGAGCTGTCTTCATATCTCAGTTATTGTTACAACAGTCTTTTTCTGTTTTTACTTTTTAGCATCTACGTTTTCTCTTCAGGATTTTGAGATGTGAAAAGTATGTTTAGAGAAGTAAAAAGAAGCTTGTACTTACATTAATTTCTATAAAGCGATGATTTTCGTTGCGCTATCCTGTAAAGTAATAATTTTTTCCTGTTTAAGCAAACAAAAGTGCAGTTAATGCAGCGAAAGCTGTATTCTCCCAAAGTAACGTCTCAAAAGCGAACGCGTGTACCAGTGGTAGGGTGTTTGTGACCTTACACAGAATGTCACGTGCAATGTCTTGCCGTTGTAAAGCTGCATCCATGGTAACAAAACAGCCAGGGCGGGGGAGATTCCAAGATGGCTGCCGAGTAGAAGCCTCTCCGCTGAACAAAATAAATCTTAAACTGGTTTTAAAAAAAGAAACCTGTTCTCCATTTTTAAACCGATCTTGTGTTAGAAGAAACTGAGATATATAAATGTCGAATCGTAAGAGAATGAGAATGTAGCAGGCCAGAGCAAGTTTACTGAAGTTTCATCAGGTAATATTTTTATATTCAATTCAATTCAATTTCATTTAAATCGCATCAAAAGTCGCCTCAAGGCGCTTTATATTGTACATTAGATACAGAGAAAACCCAACAATCATATGACCCCCTATGAGCAAGCGCTTTTGCGACAATGGGAAGGAAAAACTCCCTTTTAACAGGAAGAAACCTCGGCAGAACCAGGCTCAGGGAGGGGCGGCCATCTGCTGCAACATGGCCTGTTATGAGTAAGCTAGCACCTTGAATCCGGCGACGCTCAATGCATTGTGAGTTTCCAAGTCCCCAGCTGCGAAAAAGTCTCTCTATGAAATGGAGAGTAGCTCCTCACAGCAAGACTGTTTTTTTATATGGAGTCACTGAGGAAGCCAATGGAAATATAAAGGGGAAAGTGGTGGAGCTGTGTCGGAAAATTCCAGCGGATGGTCAGGCTGCTGCTGCTGTGGACAAGAACTCACCCGAAACTGTTAGCGGCCAACCCAGGATCCAGGTAGTAAAACTTGAGTTAACAAGCATCCCTCACTTATACTTTTGAGATTTGCTATTTAAAATATATTTTTGTTATTTCCTAGAAATGTTCAAAGTGTTAATGTGTATTTGAGCTCAGCGAGAGCATCTAAGCATCCATTGTTGATGTTCTGGAGGAGGACAGACATTTGTTCAGAACTCTTAAATATGTGGAATAAGCAAGCTCCGTAAGCAATTACTTAGGTGTTCCTCCACCGCAAAAGAAGCGTGTATTCACTGAATTTCCGGGAATACTTTTATTTTGACAGCGAATGCACACCTGCGGACCACTTATGTGCAGCCCTGACAATAAATCGTGTATGTTACTGTGTAAAAACGAATTCTTGATCCATCAGAAGTGTAAGTTGGTCAGCCAGAGTTACTAAGAATGAAAGTTTCATAGCAGATTCCACAGGAACTGCTTGGGGTCATTTTTGACCCCACTTGTGGAAGAGTGGGGTAGTGATACAAAAACTGCATTTTACACTAAGTTGTTAAAGCATCTCTTTTTCTGTTATTTTGTTAAATGCCAGGGGTTTAAGAAATATTAATATTTATATTAGACTATATTAGACTTTATTCCTATTTCAAAAGCAGCTAAATACTACATTTAGTTTTTGTCAAGAATCTCACTCTATAGCTGTGGTTCTGTTTATATGTGGTACTGCCTGTAGGGCTGGGTATCGTCACTGATTTCTAGAATCGATTCGATCCACGATTCGATTCGTTTCGATTCAATTTTGAATCATTTCGAAATATTATTATATGAACCATAATATATATAAAATTATGATAATTCACCTTGTATATGTACTGTCAAAAGAACCCTCTAAGCCTTGTGAATGAATTATATAAATTTCAAAATTAAGAACAGATACTAAAGCAGTTACAATAATGTAATTTTTAATTAACATTAGTATATATTTATTTTCATACATACATTTCAAGTGGATCAGGGATCCAGTGCAAATAGAACATATCTTTTGTAAACATCAGTAAAACCTCAGAGAAATAGTTTTGCTGTTAGTGTCTCACACAGCTTTTCTGAAATCCACTATTGTGTTTTGGAGACACACAGGATAACACAGCGTGTACAAGTGAACTGACAGAAACTAACCGATCAGAAAATGAAAAACTGCCTTTTAAAATACTTCAAAAAATGAAAACATACTGAACGGTATTGTAAAACCTCTGTGAAACTCATGCAATTTAGCCTTATTTATAACTACCCTCTCACTTCTTTGAGACTGTAAGGTTTTTCTGCAAGAAGAGAAGCTGGTCTACATGTTGTGGAGTCAGGTAGCTCCTTTGTGCGGTAACAGTGTCACCAGCAGTTGAAAACACTCGTTCAGAAGGAACACTGGTCCCAGGTATGGAAAGATACTGCTTTGCTTGTAGAGCCAAAAGAGGATACTCCCTTTCACGGTCCCTCCACCAGATCAAAGGATCCTCAGAAAGTGCAACAGGCTCAACGTCCCTGTATCGATTCACTTCTTCCTTTGCCTTCTGAGTTGGTGTTTTCTGTGGTGCTGATGTTTTTGTTGAGTAGGCTGGCCCAAGGAGAAAAATTAATGCAGAGTCCTTTGACCTCTTAATTGGAGGGGCATAATCCACTTCATCAACACCACCAAGAGAGATGTCAGGGACAGTTTCCTCAGATGTGTCACCATCAGACTGTCGCTGTAGAAAAATGAAAACTTAATTAATAAAGAAATTACTATTTATATTCTAACTCGAGTAGTGCAAAAAAACCAATAATTTTTTGTTTTTGTTTCTGTAACTCACAATAGCTGTGTCCACGTTCTCCAAACCTGCTGCTCCCAACACCAACTGAGAGAATGTGTTGTTACAGGTCTCTTTGGACAAGAATGGCAGGGCCTTAAAGCGAGGATCTAATGCTGATGCAATGTACAGCTTGTCCTTTAGGGCCACATATCTTGAAAAGAGATTTTGCACATTTAACTCAGTTTATTATGTTAGATATACATGTGCATGGTTACATACACTCATGCAAGATCAGAAACATTAATATACGACTTTGTTTCCATAATTTATATATAAACATCTATAGATAGATAGATATAAAATCAAAAGGCCTATTACTAGACAAGAGGGCTTAACTAACATTTTTATAATATATATATTTTTTCACTATAGTAAGAATTTTCATGTAATACATGCATCCATACAGTTACACTCATTCATGGCATATACACACAATTCATAAACATACCTTGACTTCAAGTTGTCGTATACAGCAGTCTTGAGGTCTTTAATCAGTGAGGAGTCGTGAGAGACACTGATCATCTTCTCCAGCAGCTGTGCATGCAGAGGTGCAATGATGGAAAGGGTCGGGGACTTTTCTTCAGACATAACCAGTGTGGCTGCTTTCAGCGGCTTCAAAGCTTTCACTATATCTTCTCCATCAGTTATGTCAGCCTCTGTAAGACTACAGAGATTACTGTCACTTCTCCTCACTTCAGGTGAGAGTAGAGCTGCAGAGATTGCTGGTTGTTGCTCTAGGAAGTGTTCCAGCATGTCCAACGTGCTGTTCCATCTGGTCACCCCATCAGTCACCAGCTTATGGGCAGGTAGATTCAGTATCTTTTGCTTCTCTTTAAGCTTGCCACTTGCAACAGTGCTGCGATGAAAAAAGGATGCTATGGGTCTCACTCAGCCAAGCAGCTGAGCAACAGCTGGAACTTTCAGTCCTGCTTGTGAAGCTAAATTGAGTGTGTGGGCAAAACAACCAATGTGCAACCAGCCCGTTATTTCCACAGCTCGCACCATATTTGCAGCATTGTCAGTTACGATGACTGGATTTTTGTTTGTAAGCTCCCATTCTTCGATTGCTTTGAACATAATTTCAGATAAATTAACTGCTGTGTGGCTTGCTTCAGTGGTTCTTGTCTGTAAGACATGAGACACGAGTCTCCACTCCTGGTCGATATGGTGTGAGGTGATAGTCAGGTAGTTATCTGTTGCTCTGGATGTCCAGCTGTCACAGGTTATAGCGACTCTCTCTGCTGACTTGAGTGAGGCTGTAACATCGTATTTCACTTTTTCATACATGTTTGGGATTACCACTTCACTCAAATGTTTGCGTGTTGGTAAAACATAGCGTGGTTCTAGCGTATTAGTGAGGTTTTGGAAGCCATCATTTTCAACAACGCTGTACGGACGTATATCTTTACATATGAAAGTTGCGACAGACTGGGTTATTTTTTGGGCACGTGGAGAAGTGGATGCCAACTTCACTGCAAATGCCTTTTCGAGTGAGCGTTGCTTGGTGTCGGCCGTTTTTGCTAGCGGGATATCTGGATGATGCCTCGTTAAATGATTTCTGAGATTTGTGGTATTTCCACAGTGCTTTACCTCCATTTTGCACATCTTACATACGGCTTTGCTTTTGTCCGGCTCTTCACTGTCTTCACAGTTCTTAAATCCAAAGTGTTGCCAGACATCTGCCTTTAGGCTTGGTGGCACATTCCCGGGAGTAGCCATGATGGTTCATGCGTCCAGGTCACTTAACTCTGGCGTGACTTCCTCATGTTAACCGCTTGCAAGTTTCATACGCGGCAAACTACATATGTATATAAAAGAATTGATTTCAGGATTTAATGAATCGATATCGTTTTATTCCAGTTAGAATCTATTTTAATGGATGAATCGATTTTTTAAACCCACCCCTAACTGCGTGCTTTATATCTTGTTGAGAGCGCACAGAGTGATCTCACAGCGACTGCATACTTTGCAGGGCCCCGACTGATGTATGTAAAGGCCACAGGCGGTGTGGGCTGTGAACGCTGAACAAATAGTATGGCATCAAAAGAGGCAGGGCAGCAGGCACTTTACATCTTCATGTTTCCCTCTCACCACATATCCAAACCAATATCATGACCAGCACGGCTGTGGCTCCAGCAAACGTCAGCTGATACTAGAAAGTAATGTTAAATTATTCTAACAACAGCTTATCAAGCTTAAATGTGCTGCTGTTGTTTATCCGCTGGTCTCCTCTTTCTGGTGCAAAGTGGGCAATGAACAAACAACAGAGACGGACTTGCGACAGAAAAGCCGATCGGCTGATCATGATTGAAGTAGCAACAGGAGAGAGATGGGGAGAGAATGATAGAAGAAGAGGCAGCTGTGCAGCATAAAGACACAGCATAACTCCAGCTTTGTGTCGATTTTCATTCAACTTGAAGTATGGGACAAATCGCGTTCCTTTTCACTTCAATATGGAACTTTAAAGTTTGACCTCCTCGGCTGTAATTGGCCAGCACAGAGTCGATCATGACCAATTGGCCAATCCACCACCTTTCATTGTTTATACGGTTACAATAATAATAATAATAATATAAGCATCTGCCCAAATGAAAAATCACCATCAGTAGCCGATGGCCAGTCCAGCTGTGGCTCCAGGAGAGAATGTTTCAGGCTCTCTGAAACACATGAAATGGCTTCATGTGGAGGGTTAGTGTTCTTAGTGAATCGATCTGAAAATATGAGTAATACTCACATCAGCAGTGCCAGGGTATTCATAAAGTGGTGTTAGAGTTACAAAATATTTCCTCAAATCTTTTGTAAAATTGTTGCTCTCACACAGTGGCCTCACCATCTTTTCTCTCTTCCCTTCAGGACTCTCCTCTGCTCCTGTTGAAGAGCTTACCAATGGGCTGCTATTCCAACATTTAGTTTTGGGTCTACTTATGAACACATCTTCCCGTCAGTTGTATTCATATGATCTCCGTGATATCAGTTTTCTGTCACTTTTTTCTGTAAATGTGTGATAAGATATCTTTCCTGCTGTTAGACAACATGTTATGTTTGATCTCACTTGTGTGTTTGTCATGGCAGTAAGAGTGTAGAGTATAGTGAGAAGACCATGGAGGCTCTGAAGGCTGATCTTGGAGGAACAGAGATCCTGGAGCCCCTCAAAAATACTTACGGTCAGCCCTGCATTCCCACTCAGCCTAAACAGGTAACTCACACACACACACACACACACACACACACACACACACACACACACACTTTAATGATGCCATTCTTTATTATATCTTTTTAATCATTCATTATTCCAACATGTAAGTTAACTATGAACCAAGCCCCGTATCACTTGTAACATATCTTATATAATCTGTTAATTATATACAAGTTGATCTGTTGAGTGGCTCCTACTGTTCCTCTCAGTCTTGCTTCTCTTATGTCGTTTTACTAAAACAGTTTACTGACAGCATACTTGTATACCTGTCAGAGAGTTGTGTTTCAGCTTGTGTAGATGTGTGTAAACTCTCCTCTCTGGCTGTTTGTCTTTACTGATGAAGAGGTGGGGAACACCAAAGAAGTGATCGATCTGGTGAAGAAGATCTCTCACATGAAAAACAAGAAAAAGATGATGACATGTGCTGCGTACCAAACCTGTGTGTCTTAAAAACAGCTGTTGTATTGCAGGTGTTTCTCTTTTGGGATTGGGGAAGGGGCCAGCTCTGCTCTCATCAATGGGATGGCCAAGGAAGGAGGAGGTCACGCTCAGTTCATCACAGGGACTGACAGGAACCAAAAGTAAGACAATGACTCATAACAATTACAGTAATGTTTGTTTTATTATTTATTTTCCATTGAAGAGATGAAATTGGTTTAACACTGTAATTCTGTGTCAGAGCTCAGAGGCAGCAGAGGGCTGTGTGACGCTGAAGTACAGCCTGGCAGGTCATCCCTCTGAGAACCAGCCGCACTTCAGTCTCAGACCTGCAGAGAACTCTGGGTAAATGAGCGGTTTATCCACTGGAACAATTAGATATTACCTCGTGTTGCTTGTATGTATGATCTAAAACATTGTCATTGTGACCATATCAGCATACTGATATCTGCACTGAGCTCATAGCATCACACTCCTTAAGTATTTGATGTCTTTTTGAAAGATGATGGTGTTTATGTCTGATTTCCATCCTATGAAAAAATTGTTATTATCTCCTCTAGACCAGGGCTCTAGAGTGCGACCAATTTGGTCGCAAATGCGACCAAATTTTTCAGTGGTGCGACTAAAAAAAAAATTACAGCCCCTGGGAACCATCCTCAGAAGGCATGGATTATCCTTCCACTGCTATGCTGACGACTGTCAGATTTATCTGCCTCTGAAGCAGAAAGATGACTTCTCTATTAAGCCACTTCTAGCATCTCTAGAAGACATTAAATCTTGGATGTCCCTAAACTTTCTAAGTTGTAATTCATGCAAAACTGAGGTGATTCTGTTTGGTCCTAGTGGACCATGTGAACCCTCCGCTATTGATTTGGGACCCCTGGCAGAGTATTTTAAACCTGTTGTTACAAACCTGGGTTTAAAGATTGACAGTGATTTTAAATTAGACAGTCAAATTAGGGCTACTGTCAAGTCCAGTTTTTATTATTTAAGGCGCTTGGCAAAGATAAGACCTATTTTATCTCAGCCGCATTTTGAAACAGTAACCCATGCTTTTATTCCATCTCATTTGGATTACTGTAATGTGCTGTATTGTGGAGTTAGTCGGTGTCTTCTCTCTCGTCTGCAGCTGGTCCAAAATGCTGCTGCACGACTTTTAACCAGAACTCGTAAAAGAGAGCGCATAACTCCCATCATCGCCTCACTCCATTGGCTGCCTGTATATCTTAGAGTTCATTTTAAAATTCTCATGTTTGTTTTTAAATGCTTAAACGGTCTTGCCCCAACTTACCTCTCTGAGCTTCTGCATCCTTACTCACCCCCCAGGTCTCTCAGGTCAGCTGACAAGCTGCTCCTGGAGGTACCCAGGTCCAAGAGGAAGCTCAGAGTGGGCGGGGCCTTCTCTGCCCCAGCACATTAGAGAGGCCCCCTCACTGTCCACTTTTAAAACACGTCTTAAAACCCATTTTTACTCCTTGGCTTATGACACAGTCTGACCCTGATTTTATTGTTTTAAATGTGATTCTAATTATCATTTTATACTATTTTATTATTGTTTTTGCTATTTGTGTCAATATTATTGTTTTAAATGTCATTTTAATTTTTTTTATTATTATTATTTTTCTTATTCTTTAACATGTTCAATGTATCACGTTTGGCATGTCAAGTGTTCAGCACTTTGTGTTCAGCTGGGGGCTGATCTGAAAGTGCTATATAAATAAATTGCTTGCTTGCTTAATGCTGTGAATACTTTCAGAATAAAAGCACTCGGAGTACACGGAGGTGCATCCACATTTCGTGCTCTTAACTGAATGAGTTAGAAACTGCACTCGGATCAGCGTGAACCCGAGTCTGCTTCTGACCCGCTCTCTGCTGTGTTCAGGTGTACTGGAACTCCCTGTCCAGGACTTACTGGGTCCACTGG
Source organism: Perissodus microlepis (assembly GCF_051167445.1). Taxonomy (NCBI): domain Eukaryota; kingdom Metazoa; phylum Chordata; class Actinopteri; order Cichliformes; family Cichlidae; genus Perissodus; species Perissodus microlepis. The sequence goes on from NC_140481.1 coordinate 108,299, forward strand.
CACACGGTGGAGATCCTGGGCAGCGGCAGCAGCAGTCAGGCCGAGAAGGAGACACAGGAGAAGGCCTCCTCGCTGACAGAGACGCTCAAACTCTCAGCAGGTAAGAGCCGAGCACCGTCCGCTGCTCCTTTGCTTTCCTCCGCAGTCTGAGCACGTCTCTTCTTCTCTCAGTGAGCCAGACCTTCTTCTCGAAGCCTCCCGGTCTCTACTCTCTACCCTACCTGTCCGAGGGTCTGAACATGGAGCCGGTCACTCTGAGCAGAGCCGAGTGGTGGGAGATCCTCTTCTTCATCAAGAAACTGGAGCCGAAGCAGCAGCAGGAGGTCAACGGCGTCCTGCTGCAGAGCCTCGACGACCAGGTAGGAGACCCCTTCGTCTTTGAGTTTTAAAGTCAGAGCGCGGGGAGGCGGATCATTGCGGTGAGAGGACCTGACCGTCAGCTGCCTGTGACATAAGAGTGCCGCTAAATCACCTGATGTCCTTTGATAAGAGTCGCTGCGCGAGAAGCTGAAACATTCTCTAAAAATAAAAATCAGTCTGCAGAGTTTATCGCGGCGACGGTGAGCGAGGGCGCCTCCCAGTCACATGGTACAAAGCAGCCTGAGCCTGAGGGCGGGACGGCGGCCGCCTGGCTTGTCTGCGTTGAGCGGTGAAATGTGATCTGGGTTTGTGGTTTGAAAAGCCTGCTTGTCACCACGTCTGTCCTCAGGAGGCGGAGCTGGACGACTTGTCTCTCATCGGCCTGTCGGTGCCCGGAGACGTGGCCAAGAAGCTGCTGCACTACCTGAAGCAGAAGCTGCCGTCGTCGTGCCTCGGCGACCTGCTGTGCTCCCACGCCTTCACCAAACATTACCTGAAGAGAGGCGGAGCCAGCCTAGAGGACGAAGAGCTGCTGGGTAAGAAAACAAACAACACGCCTCTCGTAAGGCGCGTCCTCGACACACCCTTGTCTCACTGTGCTCGTTTGTGCGTCTCTGCAGCTGAAAGCTCGTCCGGGCTGGGTGGAGGTGGCGGAGGAGGGCAGGGCTTCTCGTCTGCCTCGACCTCCTCGTCCTCAGCGATGGGCTCCATCTCCAAAAAGGCCAAGAAAGAGCTTCCTGTGGATTCTGGCTGTTGCAACTCTGAGACGGAGAGTGACCTACCCACAGAGGACGTCAGCAAATACCCCGACGACCTGGAGGACAAGATGAAAGGTGGGGGCGGGGCCTGTTCCAGACTTGGTTCAGGTATCAGAGCGAGCTGTTACTCACCTGTGTTCTCTTCCTGCAGTGTTTAACAACCCATGGGTGCAAGGCAAGAAGACTGTGCTGGAGAAGCTGGGGGAGGTGGTGGACGTCCTGAAGAAGGGCGGGTCGAGCTCAGACCACGCCCAGCAGCTCGACGCCGTCCTCTTCCTCACCTGGCTGGTGGAGGGGGCGCAGGAGAAGGACTCCACGAGGAGAGACTCGGCCCAGACTGTACGGTGAGACACCGCCAAACGGTTTCCTGTGTCGTCCCGATGTTAACCTTCACCCTCGGTATGTGGGCGGAGTCTCGTCACAAACGCGGTCAGATTGCCTTATTTCTTTGTGGCGTTACCGTAAAAACTTGACCTGCTGCGCTGGCGGGCGCTGGTTGTGATAGTGTTTGGCAGGAAGTAGAAGGTGACGGCGTGTTACTCTCATAGGGACAAAGTGCTGAAGCTGCTGGTGGAGCTGCTCGGCTCCGCCTCCAAAGACGTGGTCGTCAACACGCTCCGATTGACCCACCTCCTCATGCTCAAGTACGAGTGGAGGGTCTCCTTCGCCACCGAGGGTGGGGTCAAAGCCATCCTGTCCTGCATGCAGGAGTTCTCGGGCGTGGTGCATGTGCAGCAGCTGGCGCTGGCGGTGAGAAAACTTCTGTTCATTGCTCATCTGCCGCTTTGCTGTGAAATGATTCCTGACTGGCTCCTCCCCCTCTCAGACTCTGAAGGTCATCACGGGCGCCAGCAAACACGACCTGCGCAGCGTAGGCAGCAGCCCGCCGCTCTCCGAGTCAGGCACCCAGATGATGCTGGAGATCTTTGCCAGCATCGGCTCGGCCACGCCCGAGGGCTCCAGAGGCCTGCTGGACGCCATTCCGGCCGCCATCGACCTCATGCTGACCACAAAAGGGTGAGTGACTTTTGGGTCGGCGAGTACAGTTAACGCCGTGTGCTCGCCGCGTTGACACTGCCTTCTCTGTGCAGCTGCGTGCCGTCGGTGAGGAACAGGCTACTCGTCATCATCATGCTCATCTCCAACCACAAGAGCCTCGCGGAGCAGCTGGTCGCCTGCAACGTCACCAGCGTCCTGAAGAAGTGTCTGAGTCTGTCCCGTGCCGAGACCATGCTCGCCATCATTGCGCTCAACCACATCTCCATGGTGCACAAGCTGGAGAGCAAAGGTACGCACGCTTTGGATCACTCCCGCCAAAGTCCATTCAGATTTGTGCTAATTTTAACTCGTGCTCGTTAACCTGCGCGCTCAGAGAGCCGCGAGCAGCTCGATTTCAAGGACACGGAGCTGCAGATGCTGGTCGTCAGTCTGAAGGAGATGACGGCCACCAAGGAGGTGATCCAGACGCTGGAGCAGCTGCTGTGTGACGACGCCTCACAGCTGGAGGAGGAGCGCAGCCAGGTGATGTGACGCACGCATGAGCACACGTGCACGCGCCGCAGGTGTGTTTTCTAACCCCGGGTCTTGTCTCCGTGCAGGTGACTCACAGTCGGGACACCTACCAGGACCTGGACCGTCTGATTGAGCAGCACCGAGGCGATCGGGCCGTCCAGCTGTCCATCCTCAGGTATGCTGACCTCTGACCCTGCTCACCTTGATGATGATTGATCAAAATGCTGTGTTCAGGTGCAACAGGTGCTGGTAAAGGGGTGTGCACTCCCACCGCCGCCACACGTTTATAGCTCAGTCACGTTGTGCAGCTTCTTCCTGAGTGGATGTAATATGTTTAATATTGATGAGGATGCTCTTGTCTGATTGGCTCTTTACGCTCCCGCAGGATCCTGAACAAGTTCCTGGACAACTACCAGGAGGACGTGCTGCCGTGGCACGAGAGCATCGAGCCCTGCCTGTCCTCCATGACGGCCTTCATCAATGACAGAGAGGTCAGCTAGCTCCGAGCGCGCTCACAGGTAAAGCTGCCAACATCCGCTAACCTCCCGCTTCCTCCCGCAGGTGGTGCAGCTCTTCATCCGCTTCCTGTACCGGCTGGCGTCTCTGAACAAAGACTACGCCGTGGTCATGTGCCGCCTGGGGACCAAGGAGGCGCTGGTGAAGGCGCTGGACAAGCACAGCACCAACCTGCTGCTGGTCACCGAGCTCCGAGGCCTCATCACCGACTGCGAGAAGTACGCCAGCCTCTACAAGAAGATGACCACGAGTGTCCTCGCAGGATGCATCCAGGTACACGGGGGTGGGGCTTCTGTCACCTGGAGACGATCCTGGCTCGGTTGAAAGCAAACGTAAAGCAACGTCTTCCCGTTTCCTGTCAGATGGTGCTGGGGCAGATCGAGGAGCACCGCCGCAGCCACCAGCCAATCAACATTCCCTTCTTCGACGTGTTTCTCAGGAATCTGTGCCAAGGTTGGTTAAATCCTGACGTTTCACCGCAAAACAAAAGAATAGTGAACGTCCAATCCTGGTCGAGTGTCAGGCGTGGCAGCCACCCGCCGCCGTGCGAAACGGGCTTAGCTCGCTCATGACTGACGTCTCAGTAACCAATGAGCATGCAGTGTGACAGTCAGAGCCGCCCCCTCAGTGTTCACCGTAGGTTGGAGAATAGATGTCCATCTTTTATATACAGTGTGTGTGTTATTGTTGGTGCTGATTTAAATCCAGCCCTGAGTGTCACAGGTGGAGGATGGCATCAGGTGGTGTGTTTCCTCAAAGGCTGCTGATAATCGGCGTCGCTCTGGTTTCACAGCTCGCTGAGCTCCGTGAGCAGAGCCGCTTCACGCTGCCCTCCGGTGGTGGTTTTCTACCTTAAATCTGCAGTGGGAGGGGCTGTTGGCGCACTGGGGGAGGTGTGCTTCTAACTGTCTGTGCTGCGTCCAGGGTCCAGCGCGGAGCTGAAGGCGGACAAATGCTTCGAGAAGGTGGAGGTGTCGTCCAATCACCATCGATTGAACAAGCTGACCGACAAGAACCCGAAAACCTACTGGGAGTCCAACGGCGGCACTGGCTCGCACTTCATCAACATCTTCATGCACAGAGGCGTCATCATCAGGTAGGCGGGACCCCAGCTCCTCGCTGTCTCCTTCCGCCACTCGGGTAACGCTGACACCTGACAGTCTGTGTCTCCGCTCAGGCAACTCGCCATCCTGGTGGCCAGCGAGGACTCGAGCTACATGGCGGCCCGGATTCTGGTCCTGGGGGGAGACGAGCCCACCAACATCAACACGGAGCTCAACACGGTGAGTGCGAGTCTCCATACAATTCGTGCTGCGCTCGCTCAGAGCGTTCCCTCACCCGTCTCGTCTGCATCTCCGCAGGTGAACGTGCCGCCGTCGGCCAGCCGCGTGGTTCTGTTGGAGAACATGACCCGGTTTTGGCCCATCGTCCAGATCAGGGTCAAGCGGTGCCAGAAGGTCAGACCGAGTTCACGTCAGCTTCCTTCAGCTTCCCGTCCTCTCGCTGACCCCTCCCTCTCTGTCACAGGGCGGTGTCGACACCCGCGTCCACGGCTTCGAGGTTCTCGGTCCGAAGCCGACGTTCTGGCCCGTTTTCAAGGAGCAGCTGTGCTGCCGGACCTACCTGTTCTACAGCACCAAGGCCCACACCTGGTGTCAGGAGGTGATGGAGGACAAGACGCAGCTGTTGCAGCTCTTCAACAAGTATGAATACTGCATACAGAGTACTGCCGCTCTCTAGCACGTACAAGTACTGCAGGAAATACTATTAAAATGACGTGACAGTACTGTAAAGTACAGCGTGTCAGAAAGCAAAGATGATGTTTTCTGTAATGGACGCAGAAGCCTGCAGGAAATGTTAGAGCACAAAGTTTTACATGCAAACCGTTCACATGTACTCAGACTGTGGGCGTGTCCAATGACAGTCCAGCTCGCTGTGAGCGTGTCTGCGCAACCACGAGAAACTCGCCAAGCCGCTCTAACGGCGTTTCAGTCGTGACGATGAACGGCTGCAGTACAACTACTCACTGAAAATACTGTTAGAGTACTAGTAAGTACTCTGTTACTGCATCTAGTCAAGTACAAGTATCTGGAAAAACTGGTGTCTGTGTGTGTGTGTGTGTGTGTGTGTGTGTGTGTGTGGTTAGACTGAACAGCGCTCTAAGACATGAGCAGATGTTTGCCGATCGTTTCCTGCCGGACGCCAAGGAGGCCGAAGCCCTGCGTCGAACCTGCTGGGAGGCTCTGATCACCCCTGTCATTCACAGCATCACAGGTACACACAGGGACACACACACACACACACAGCGACACACACAGCCACACACACACACACACACACACACAGAGACACACACACACACACACAGTGACACACAGACACACAGACACACACACACACACACAGAGACACACACACACACACACAGAGACACACACACACACACACAGACACACACACACACACACACACAGAGACACAGACACACACACAGAGACACACACACAGGTGTCTTCATGAATACATCTTTTGTGGTTTTTGTGTGTAGTTGTTCACGTTGTCTTGCTGTATTATGTCTGTCGGAGATTTTGAGGTTAGTTTTCTGTGTTTGTTGATTTGATCAAAGCGTTTGGATTCATGTCTGTAGAAACATGGTTTCCTTTCCCGTTACAGCCGCAGGTCGTCCTCGTTGATTAGATTATTAATTATTGAATTCTAATGTTTTATTTTATGACCTCGTTAAAGCGGACCGTCTGTCGGCCCGATGTCTGTGTGTTCCCAGAATCCTCTGCGTGCAGCCCTCTGTCCTGGTTGCTCAGTGAATATCTGGATAACTCGGAGGCGCCTCGCCGCTGTAAGAGTCAGGCCACCATCTTTAACTCCCGAGTGAGGCGGCTCACGCACCTGCTGGTCCACGTGGACACGAGCCAAGTGGACGGCGAGGAGCTCAAACCGCCCGTCAAATCCAGTGAATCGGAGCATGTTCGTGGCTTTTTTTGTGATAGCTTCCTCGTGTTTTTCTGACTTCCTGTTGGGTTTGTCTGATCCTGGGATTAAAGTGCATTAGTTTGTCTTTAGGTGTCAGTGGTGGTCGGGGTCAGAGGATCTTTGATGATACAAACAGGAAGTTCTGTTTCAGGAGCAATGTGTGTTTAAAAGCTGACCTTTGACCCTTTGTGGATGCTAATAACTTAAAGGAGTTTATTTTGTCTCCAGAAGGTCTCAACAGAATCAAAGAGCTGAAGAGTAAGTAAGAGCAAAGTTCAGAGGCCACGTCTGTTTCAGGGTCCAGCTGCGCTCCTCCTCCCTCCTCCTCTCTGAGCCAATCAGGTCGAGCGTTCTTATCTGACCTCGACCGCAGTCTCAGATCTGCCATCCTGTCTGAGTCTGGCGTTGTCACGGTGACTGTGAGGACAGTTTAAGTGACCTCACAGTGAGGGTGATGATGGCTGCTTGATGTCAGCCGTGCTTCACACTCACCTGTGACTCCAAAAAAACAGCTGGGCTTGAAGGTCCAAGGGGTCAAAGTGCACGTCAGGGTCGGCATGAGTCGGACCGATCTCACTTTTCTTCCTGCCGTTGAAACAAAAGCAAAACGCAAGCTCGTCCGCCATCTCCGGGTTGGACCGTAACGCCGTCGTATTTCATCCCGAACAAAAGAAAACGCAGACTCAACCTGACGCCTTCTGAGGGTGAGTGCCCACCATTCAGGCCACGGGGACGCCGTCGCAGGTCGGTCATGGGGAGAGTTTAAAAAGATTTCAGTCTCCATAAAAACAGTGATCTCGTGTCGTCCTTTTAGTTATCATTGTCGGCATTCAAACATCCTACAGAGCTGATGATTGGGCGGAGCTTAAACCTCTGGGGTCGACGGACACCCCGGTTCGTCAAAATCACATGACCAATTTAAGACGACACAGCTACAAGATGCAGCGACTCTGAGTCTCAGTTTCAACTTGGGTCGAAAGTAGAGCTGGGCGATATAAGATTTTTTCATATCACGATATGTTTTTTTCATTTCAGGCGATAACGATATATATCACGATATAAGCCAAATAACTATATTTGTAAGATTTAAATGTGCCGTTGCTCACAAGTAAAATGTGAAATAATCAACAGCTTGTTTTGATTTAAATATTTATTTCCCATAATAAGTTCAACAGGGTAGATGTACTTAACCCTTTAAAGCCGGTCAGAGCGGGCACGCTCTGTTTTGCGTAACTATTTTTAAATCCCGGTAGCTCTGCAACCACGTAAGCTAGCGCAATAATTTTTTTTGCATATGAAACCGGAGGAGTTGTACTTACATCTTGTGCCATCAGCTTGTCCTAGGTCACAGTTTCCTTCCACATACAGCTTTGCAAAAACTGCATAAAAAGCGCTTGCAGCAACAAAAACATAATATTCCAGAAACACGCTTTGCCGATCCGATCAGCTGTTTGTAACACTTCCTACGTTGGAATAGACGTCAGCGCGAACTTTTGCATGTCCGCCATGACCTGCCCGAAACCGGAAGTGACGTCATTTTGCGGAAATGTAGTTTTTTACCATCAGGGCCTCATGAGCCTATTCTGGTGTTTTTAAAAGTTTTCTTTGACTTTATGACTTTCTGTGTCGTTTCTGGGATGCTTAGGACTCATATTGCACTGCTGGAAATAGTTTATTTTGATGCATATGCTGCTTTTTTGCAAATTTGCAGTATAATATTTATTTTGGTTTTTCCTGCAGTATATAAAAATTGGTGTATTTCAAAAATAAAACTATGAAGACACTCAAAACAAATTTCCTGTGGTAAGAAACTATTTTGTGCAACTTTTTTGTATTTACAGTTTTGAGGGATAAGCCTCTTAAATTTCGCTAACTAGAAATATATGTTAAAAAAACAAAAACGATTTTCAATTTTTTTGTAGTTTATTGCACTTTTTTGCAATTTATGTAATTACTATGCACTTAATGCAGACATATTATTAAAATCTGGGCTATAGTGGTTGTATTGATGTATATCAAGTTGAAATGCTCCCAAAAATGGCACTACAGCATGTAAAAATATAATATAAGCTCTGGCGGACTTTGTTCTATGGTAGGTCTTAAAGGGTTAAGGAACATGAGACTTTTTCAGATAAATAAAGGCAAATATTGCAAACTACACAAAAGGCAGCTGCTAAAGCGTTTAAGTTTCAAAACAGAACAAACAAAACAGGCTACTAAATTGTCAATTCCACTTAGAAACAAAATATTAATTCTAAAAATAAATCTTAGTTTGTTTTACAGAAGAACAGACAAAATTGACTAACTTTTGTCAATATCAAATAAACTGAGAACTAAAAGGAAATTCTCAATCCCTCCTTGTTGTATAGCTTAGCTTTTCAAACAGTTTTAACAGTTACGTTAGTCTGACAAAAGCCGAATGACGAATTAGCGCTTCCAGTCAGAGATTGAGCATGCACCAGTTTATTGTATTTCCAGACTTGCTTTCGGCACAATTTACAGTGCACGCTACTCTGTTTTTTGTCAGACTTGAAGTAGCCGAAATACCTTCACACTACGGAACTTCTGTGGCTCTTCCGTTCAACAGTCTCTCCGGCATTGGAACCATCATCTGTTTTCTCTTCGGTAACCTTCGGTCACGCTCTCGGTTGATTTTTCTCTAGTCAGCACACTCATTTCCTCCATTACCCGGGCGGCACGGCGGCTGGCTGCTTCCCAAACAAATACACGTGTGCGGCTTGGCACTTGTGCTGTACGTAACAAGTCACGTGACGTGACGCTGTGGCTGTGATTGGTTCGGCTCTGCGCTAGTTAATTTGGATTGGCTGTTCTTTTTTTTTTTTTTAAGAGGACAAGAGCGGTGAGGCCTATCGCAATAGTTTAATTTTTTCTATCGAGAAAAAGTTATTTCGCAATACATATCGTTATCGTTCTATCGCCCAGCTCTAGTCGAAAGTGCAGATGTCAAACTATACACCAGTTTTTGAATTGTGTCGATGGGCCACGTAAAACCAGAGTTATGATAAAAAATACACGCGATGTTTTTTTCTGAACAAAACAGTTTACAGCGGGAAGAACGGCAAAAACGGCATTTTCACGGACAGCGCTAGCAAACAGAAAAAACAGCCCTTCCCTATTGGTGTTAGTTTACCATGTCAGCCAATCAAAAAATGATTAGTGACGTTTAGCGTGTTTGGAGGCTGTAGTTAGTGTGTTGTGTAGTCATTGTTTTATATTGTGTGTCAGTTATACTGCTGAATATTTGCTTCATATTTGCTCCAAAAAAGCCGTCAAAGGCAGATTCCAGTGTAAACTGGACTGATGCACCTCCTGCTGTCAGACCTGCAGGGTTTAGGCCTGTGGTGTTCTCCTCTGTCTTATACTGAACACAAACTAGTTTATTGGACAGGCACAAATAATTTGTGTGCCTTCTCATTTGATGCAGAACACCTGATTGTTCTGTAAATAGATGTAAATGGTTATATAAGACACGCCTGAGGCCTTGGCTGCATTTTTAGGTAAATAGTACCATATAACTTTGTTGTTTGCAAAACTTGTGCATAATTTTTAGAAATGTATAATTTCTATTTGCATTTCAAGTTATGAAAATGATTCGTTAAACATGTTTGTGGGTTTTAGAGTAAAATATAACTTTTTTCTACTCTGATTTTGAATTTTTTGTCTGAATTTAGATCAATTGTGCTAATATAGTCAAAATGAAAAAATAAACTCAAAAAATATCTGAGGTGGTGCTGAAAATAACGATACCAAACAAGGCAAGATAAACAGTTTTTAAAGGTGAAATATAGAGGTAGAATCAAAAGTAGTCAAAAACAGCCAATTACACGCTGGACCCCAGAGGGTTAAAGACTTCAGCATGACTGTCGGGAACCTCCAGGCCGTCACAGTGAACGTGTTGCAAGAAATCGACACAAAATTCAATATTTTCGGGATGTGAACTGCTCTGTGACCTGCACTCGCCGAGCGCGTCGTCAAAAACAAAAAAAGGAATCGACATGAAGCGATGACGAGCTGGTCGCAACTTTACTAAACCAGAAAAGGAAGAAACAGATTCTGGGTTCATGCAGCTCTTGTAGGCAGGCAGCAGCAGTGAGGAGTTCCTGGTTTGATCCTGCAGCTGAAGCTGGATGGTTTCACGCTGGTTTCTTAATGTTTCAGGGTGTTCGTGATGGTTTTAAGACGTTCAGGATGTCAGCAGTTTGAGCTCCTGTTGGCACCTGAGTGACACTGAGCAGGTGTAGGTGAACGTCTGCGGTAAAACGGGTCGGTGTCACTGTTTGTCTTCAGCACCGGCGTGCGTTTTGAGCAACAGCACCAATCCGATGTGTTTATACATCTGATTGGTCAGATGTGTTTATACGTATCTGAAACATCAACCTTGATCTGAAAAATAAATGCCACACATTCGTTGTGCACAGTGATGCGTTCGGTGTGAACAGCTGTGTTACGAATAGATCAAATATTTGCATTGAATTTACACGTCTGCTGTTTAAAACCTCACAAAGGAAACATCAAAGACTCGCAGCATTGAACAATCGCCTGTTCCTGTTTGTCCGTCAGATCAGAACATACTGAGAGGAGGTGAAGCTTGTTGTTTGTGGTGCATTTGTGAGTCGGATTTAAAGTGAACCCTCCGGTTTTTAAACGGTGGCATGGCGCTCTGTTTTGGTGCAGTACCCCCTCCTCACCAGCAGAGGCGATTAAAACGTTCCTGAGAGGGCGGAGGCGTTGCAGTCGGACCCTGTTAGTTTGGTTTTTACGCTTTGACATTTCATGCGTCCACATGAGGGCAGGAAGCTGGTGTCGCCCCCTGCTGGCTGTTGAAACATGATGTTTGTAGCTGCTGATGCTGGGGGAGGAGTCTGACAGGCAGCCCAAAAGCACCCGTTTTTGTTAGAAACGCCTCCAGCAGGCGGCGCCCGGCGACCTTCCTCGTCCTCATCTGAACCGACTGAAACATTCGGCTTCCTTCAGACGAGCCTGTCCTCCATCTCGTTTTCCTTCAGTTGGGCCGCTCTTTGTTTACTTCCTGTCAGTCCCTGACGCAGTTTCTTTTCAGTGGGAAAAGAAGGACCGACGCTCGGCTTCACTTTTCGTTTGTGGCTGCCGCGCTCTCATCTCACCTCCCCGTCACTCATCGCCGGCGAGCATGCGCTCCCCAAATCCGACGTCTGAAATGTCGTCTTCTTGCAGATGGAAGAAGAAAGAGGCCTCCGCAGCCGCCTCCACCTCCTCCTCCTCATCGTCCTCAGCCAAACCCAAAGTGAAGAGCAGCAGCAGCATCGCGGGCATCGCCCTCTGTTGGCAGGGAGTGGTACAACGCCAGGTGAGTCAGCTGTTCAGTGTTGTTTCCTGTTTGAGGGTTTAGATGCTAATGAGCTAAACGTGACTCCTTCCCCTCAGGTGAAGAAGTTCCTGGAGGCAAGCTGCACTCTGCCGGACTTCGTGGAGCGATATCGGCGGCTCTACCTTCGGCTGAAGAACACCATGGAGGAGCTTTTTGGCCAGCAGACCGCCTTCGTCCTTGCCCTGCGGCACGGTTTCTCCGCCGCCCTGTTGCAGCTCTCCATCCTCAGAGCTATGCACGTGAGTGCCTGCGCCGCTGCGCATCCGTCCAAGCTCTCGTGTTCTCGGTGCACGGTGTGACGTTGTTGTGTTTGCTGCACGCAGGTGAGCGAGCGCTTCGCTCAGTACATCGATCAGATGATCCAGGCGAGCGGCATGGCATCCGGCTGTGTGGAGACTCTGGAGCGGCTGCAGCAGTTTCTGGAGCCGATGCTCTTCCTGTCAGGCCTGGAGCTCGCCAGCACCTTCGAGCACTTCTACAGGTGCGATCACACGAGCACCGTGCTGCGCCGAGCGTCCCGCGTTTCTAACGCTCACCGTCTCTCGCTCTGTGCAGGTACTACCTGGGTGACCGGCTGCTGGCTCAGGGGAACGTGTGGCTGGAGCACGCCGTGGCGGAGCAGATCGGCAGTTGCTTCCCGAGCCGCTTCCCGCAGCAGATGCTGAAGAACCTGAGCGAGTCGTCCGAGCTGCAGCAGGAGTTCCACCTGTACCGGCTGCAGCAGCTGCACCGCAGCCTGCAGGAGCACGACCAGGTTGCATGTCTGCCCCGCCCCAAGGTACCCATCGCTGCCTGCAGGGTCTCATTGTGTGTCCTTGTTTCTGCAGGTGATGGAGGAGGAGGAGGCGGAGGTCCAGGTCCTGGTTCTGTCGCCGCGCTGCTGGGCCGTCTCTTCACTCTGCTACCTGGACGAGCCGGCGAAGCACCTCCCCCTGGAGCTCTGCTCCTACCTGAACCAGTTCACCCAGTTCTACACCCACAGTGAGCACCTCCACCCACATCAGCATCCCTATTTCCAACAGCAACCAGTATTACCTCACGCTAACTGACGGATATTACTTCCTGTCTGCAGGTCGGTCCATATACGGTCTGAGCCACTCCAAGCCTCGGCGGGTGCAGTGGACGTGGCTCGGGCACGCCGAGCTGCAGTTCGGCGGCTGGACGCTGCACGTCTCTACGCTGCAGATGTTCGTGCTGCTGCAGTTCAACAGCCAGCAGGTAGCTCCTCGTGGTCTCGCTGCCCGCCACGTTTGTGGCATTGGAGGAGTGAGTACGTAGTTTGATGTGCGTGTGATGTTTGTGTTTCTGTGCGTCTGCAGGAGGTTCGAGTTGACGCTCTGCTGCAGGCAAGTGGCCTCTCCGCCACCGTGCTGCTGCACGCTCTGCTGCCTCTCATTGGCGAGGGCGGGCCGCTGTCCTGCAGCCACCCGGACGACCCCGCCCGAGGTCAGACCCGCCTCACACGGCATGTGTCAGCACCGCTGTCCGTCTTTTCTGACTTTGCATCTCTTTGCATCAGGTGTGCTGCAGCTGAACGAGCAGGTGGCGTCTCGCAGCCAGGAGGGCGCGCCGGCGTCCGTGTGGCTGCTGCCCAAACAGACGTATCTGAACATGGACGAGGACGCGGCGGGCACGCTGGAGAGGAAGAGGAACTACATCTACTGCCTGATCGTCCACATCATGAAGCAGGAGAAGGAGATGCATATCGACAACCTCGTCTTCAAGGTTGCCTGCCTCCTTCAAAATAAAAGCCCGTGGTGGCATGTCAAGGCTCTGACCTGCGCCGCTCTCTTTCAGGTGCTGGACTCGTGTCAGAAGCAGGAGGCGTCGCGCTCGCCGGGCTCGGGCCGTTTCAGCTGCAGCACCAGCGATGTCCTATCCTGCATCATGCGCGTCATCAGCAAGGGCTGCATCCGCCGCAACGACGAGAACCCGCACATTGTGGAGTTCGTCCCCGAGGACCCGTCCACGCCGCAGAAGGGCCAGGCCCAGTTCTCCTTCAGCAGGGCCGACATCAGGTGTGACCGCGACCTCTGACTTCACACGTGGGTTCAGTCTGTCAGTCTCAGCTAAGCCCCGCCTTTGTTTTACAGACGGCGTTTCTGAACCAGAACAATTCTCATTTCTTCTTCTTTGACTTTATTTTATTCACTCACGTGAGCTTTTTTTTTTTATAGCACTTTGTCTTTATTATCATCCAATAGGAATGCAGTTGTAGAAAAGGGCGGTGCTGGGGCCTGCGGCGGTCTGCCAGCCTCAAACGAGGCCACAGACTCGAATGGGCTGTAAATTTCGATTGATTTTGATCGGCTCAACGTTTATCTGATCGGCCGATCGATCAGAAATCGGACGTCTGTGAAACGAAGCTGCTGAAATGGATCAGACACGATATTGTAAATATTGTTTGACCTTTGACATCTGTTCACATCACACCGAATCCGAACTCGACTTTAAAGAGAAGAAGAAAATGAAGTTTAAACGCTGATTTTGTTTGTTCTGATTTAAAATGCTGATTAACGAGCAAACCTTTGACAAATAAACTGATGAGGATCAAACTGAGCTGCAGTGATTCTTCAGAGCTCGTCTCTGTGCGTACAAGTCATCGTTGGATTAAAGAGGACGTGAAACGCTACACGCAGGCCCACGGAGCCCTCAGGCTCTCACACAGCTGTAACGCTGGCTGTGAACCTGGGTTTAAAAACAGGCGTAGCGCCATCTTCTGTCAGGTTGGCGCATGACGTTGTGTGGTTGGCACATTATGATGTCGTTGTCTTGAAGTTGTTATTTCTTCAACCCAGGTTCACAGACAGAGTTGCACCTGCGTCAGTGTCTGAGGGCGGGGCTCCGTGGGGTAAATGAGGCTTTGCGTGTAGCGCTTCACGTCCACGTTAAACTGAGGTTATCGGGACCTGAGCTGCTCTCCTGCAGCGGCTGGTTTCAGCTGTTTATCAGCTGCACGTGTTCCGGTTCGGCCCTTACGTTTGACAGCGCCGCGAATGAGAGAGGCGGCAGAATGAAACGATGGACAGACGCTGCTGCTGTCAGACCGTGGGTCATTTCCACGTTCCTCTGACTATGAGAGTCGGTGAGGGCGATAACAATGAGACAAAACATGTCAGGACCAGAAACTGAATAATAATGAGCGTGAGGAGCGCACATGCTGAATACAGGTATTACACACACTGCCATGCAGTCGGTGGAGGCGCACACTCCTGTTCCAGCACAGGTTACACAAACAGTCGTAGTCTTTACAAAGGAGCCATCAGAGACGGAGACTTTCAAAAGAACGTAAACCTTCACAAACGCCTTTACTTTTTTAAACAGTGTAAATTTGACAGACTGGTCTGCAGGGGGCGCTGTCTCGGTGTCATCTGTTAAATGGTCTGGAGCTGGAGGCGTTTTGGTTTTTATGTTTGTTAGCCATTCAATGAAATGACTCCCAGTTTTCTTCACTGTGAAATAAAAACTGAACTAAGATTGAATGTTAAACACCGATGTGAGCGAGGTGCAATACCACTGTGTGCCACAGGAGGGGGCAGTGAGTCAGTGTTACCTGTATTAAACCAGGTGAGTTTTCAAAGTAAAAGCACCAGTTTGGAGAGTCTGAAACTGATACATTAACTAAAAAATAATCGTATTCATTGATTATCAAAGAGTCCTCCTGCAGTGTGTGAGTGTTCCAGGTGTGTGTGTGTTGCAGTCTGGTGCCTGTGCCGCGGCGGTTTGAGGATGGCGTTCTTGATACCGTTCTTTTCTCGATGGGTCGCACGATGACGCAGGATGAAGTTCGTCAGCTGATGCAGAGGACGGTTCAACAGGTGAGATGCTGCATAGGCGTATGTGAGGTCAGGGGTTCGTGGGGCGTAGTCTCCACCCCCTCAGGTGCGTTAGATGACCTCTCTGTCCTCTCAGATTGCGGGGACGCTGAGTCTGGACCTGGACCGGGCCGAGCACCTCCTCATTCACTGTAAGTGGAACGTGGACCTGCTGGTGCAGCGGTACACCGACGACCCTGACGCCATCATCGTGGCCGCCGGACTCAAGGTCCTGAACCCTCAGACGCCGCCGAGCCCCGCCTCCACCTGCCCAGTGTGCCTGAGCCCGTGGAGCTGCGGCATGGAGCTGGTGCCTTCGCTGAGCTGCATGCACTACTGCTGCAGGGTCAGCGCCGCTCTCAGTTCTTGATGTTTGCTGTGGACGTGGCAGGAGTCTGACTGTGTGTGTGTGTCGTGCAGTCGTGCTGGCAGGAGTACCTGACGGCGAGGATCGAGCAGAACCTGATCATGAACTGCAACTGTCCAATCACAGACTGCCAGGCTCAGCCCACCTCCCAGTTCTTCCTCAGCGTCCTCACTGACAAGGACACCATTGCCAAGGTAACACACCACCTGACCACCCTCAGGTTTGCCTGTCTCGTCTATGGGTGTTAAGCTCCTCCTTCTCCGCAGTATGAGAACGCCCTGCTCAGAGGCTACGTGGAGTGCTGCTCCAACCTGACGTGGTGCACCAACCCTCAGGGCTGCGATCAGATCGTCTGCAACATGGCGACCTGCTCAAAGTGCTGCTGGTCCTCCTGCTTCAGCTGCAACTTCCCCGAGGTCAGAGGTCACCTTACATGCTTTCAGTTTATAGGTGAAGCTGTAGTTCCCACGGGAACCTTGTTTTACCACAGACTGTATAAAAAGATGACCTAAACCTGCATTCTGCCTAGTCTCAAGCAGGGGACAAATCTCCCGAGACGTCTGATTGGCTAAAGTCTCCTGGTCACCTGATCTGGTCCTCCCAGGTCTAACTGAATAAAACATGAAGATTATGCAGAGCATCCTTGTTGGCGGATGCTTTGTCAGTCAAATCCCGTTAGCCAATGAGTGAGCGGCTCCATAGTCAGGTGACTTTCTTGCTCATCGCACCAAACGAAGCACAGAAACCAGTGGGTGCATGTCCATCTTCTCTATACAGTCTGTGTGTTGGAGTCGCAGCACCTGGGTTTCGGGTGACCGCTGCTGCGTTAAACTGTTTAAAGGCCAGATATGTAAACATGCGACCGCTGCCCCCACCCCTCCTGCAGGCACACTACCCAGCGAGCTGCAGTCACATGTCCCAGTGGATGGACGACGGCGGTTACTACGAAGGGATGAGCATGGAGACTCCGAGCAAACACCTCGCCAAGCTCATCTCCAAACGCTGCCCGAGCTGCCAGGCTCAGATCGAGAAGAACGAAGGCTGCCTGCAGTACGAACGCACACACACACACACAGACACGCACGCGCACAGACGTGCTGGTAACGGTGATGTCAATGACCTCTCTCTTCAGTATGACCTGTGCCAAATGTAACCATGGCTTCTGCTGGCGCTGCCTGAAACCATGGAAACCAACACACAAAGATTCCTACAACTGCTCTGCCATGGTTGGTCCACATGCTGTCATGTGACTACACAAGTCAGCCAATCAGAACAGCAAACAGTGTGAACATTGTGTTCCTTATGGACAGCTGTGGTGAGCTGCTGGCATTAAAGGTGTTATCTGTCTGCAGGTGAGTAAAGCGGCGCGGCAGGAGAAGAAGTTCCAGGATTACAACGAGAGATGCACCTTCCACCATCAGGCCAAGGTATGACCATCAAAGAGCACCGCTGTGGCCCGCTACAGGCCGTGCAGTCAGTACGAAGAGCGCACAAGTATAAATTTGTCAATGCGATAACTCAAGGTGATGTAGGCGCTTCAAATGAACCCCACACCTGCATCTGCTGAAACCCCCGGCCCAGCTCAGGGGTCAGGGTTCTGAAAATACTGTGGATAGCTCCAGGCTAAGGCTGCCGCTGTATTTAATCACACAGTGAAGTAGCTGACAGACCGGGTGGTGTGTGTGTGTGTCTGCAGGACTTTGCCATCAACCTGGAGAACAAAGTGTCGTCCATCAATGAGGCTCTGCAGATGAAGTCTCTGACCTTCGTCATCGACGCCTGTAAAGTCTTCGCTCAGGCTCGGAAGGTATCCTCCCCGTCGTCTTCTTCCTCCTCAGCCGCTCCCGCTGAGGTCGGAGCGTGTCCTTACTGTGCCCTCCGCTCTGTCTGCAGGTGCTGGCCTACTCCTGCGTGTACAGGTACTACAACCAGGAGACAGAGAAGATGGACGTGATGGAGCAGCAGACCGAGGCTCTGGACTTGCACACCAACGCTCTGCAGATCCTGCTGGGTGAGGCTCCGATCCTCTGATCCTCGTCAGGCCTGTGTGAACTGGTCTCACTGGTGTGTCTGCTGGTTTTCTCTCCTCAGACGAGACTTTGCTGCAGTGCACCGACCTGGCCTCGTGCGTGCGGCTGCTGAAACCCGAACACCTGAACACTGTACTCGAGCTGATCCGCCGCATCCAGGAGCGCCTCCTCGCCATCCTCCAGCACTCCACCCAGGTACTCGCTCCAGAACCAGTTCGGTCTACGTGAGACCGACCTGAGAGCAAACTGAAAACGAGCTGGTGAGCCGACGAGCGTCACGGCTCTGATGACAGAACTGGGAACGCACCTCAGCCCGCATCACGGAGCTGCCGCCGTGACCCCCGCACCCTCTGCACCGCCATCCAACGCCACCTCAGGACGTCTGCGAGGGCGCTGGGACAGACGTCCTCCTTCATCCGAACACAGCTGCACCCGCTTTCTCACTTCTGTATCTCACTTCGTGTATTTCCATTCAGAGTATGGAAGCAGGCGAGGGTCAAAATCAGGCACGAGCTCTGAGTTTAAAAAAAGATTTCTACGTCCTGACGTGACCACTTCCTGTTTGTTGGTCGCACTCTAGAGCCCTGCAGGTTTCACCTGTGAGGTCGTGACTTCCTCAGGTCGTCCACTAACCACAAGATCCACATCCCAGTGTCCTGGGGCGCGGTACAAGGTGAGAGACGGGGTTAGGATACTTGGCACTCCCACTGTTATTCTGTAATTATTTTTTGTGCCATTCTTGTTTTGTACCCATCAGCATTCTGCTGTATTTGCACCCTAATATATGAGAACTGAGGAAAACTTACATAATAAGTCTGTTTCATGGAACGTTACTAAAGTAATAAATGCATGAACTAGTTTTTCAGCGTCACTCTGAGACAGGATATTTCTAATTTTAGAGATGTTGCGCAAATGGAAGAAAGCAGTCTTACATATTTGTTTATTATGTGCGTTGAAGGACATGTCCTGGTCAAAAATGACTCCAAGGTTCCTCACAGCGTTACTGGAGGCCAAGGTAATGCCATCCAGAGTAAGAATCTGGTTAGATACTATGAAGAGAAAAGTTATTAGAAAGGCAAATGAAGTCACACTCAGATATCTAATTTTTACATGCGCATGGGCGGTCAGTCCGATCTGCTCTGCTGTCAAAGTGCGCACAACAGATGTGACAGAAAAACCGCGCAGGGCTCTCAGCGCATTCTTTATTTATACTCCAAGTGAGCTTTAAAGGAAGTAGGAGTGGTATGTTCAGTATACAAAAACGTTTCCATAATAGGAGAAACCTTTAGCTTGTCTGTTGAAATAGGAGATAGCTTGGTATGTATAGAAACTTAAACATTTCCTTAAAAGGAGAGTGAGAGAGGGGGGTGACCGTTAACTCAGGATGTAGTATGTATGTCACCGCATTCCTCTACACATCTGGTTCCACTTTCCTTTCCTGTGGTGGTTCCAACTCACAAGCTCTCCTATCTTAAATGAAGCTACAACTAAACAATAATCACAAAACTAAAAAATCTCTTATCAGATACCATATTTCTAAGATTTTCAGGGCCGAGTACAATAACCTCAGTTTGATCTGAATTAAGAAGCAGAAAGTTAGCGGCCATCCAGGTCTTTATGTCTTTAAGACATTCCTGCAGTTTAACTAATTGGTGTGTGTTATCTGGCTTCATGGACAGATAGAGCTGGGTGTCATCTGCATAGCAGTGTAAATGTATGCTATGTCTTCTAATGATGCTGCCTAAGGGAAGCATGTATAATGTAAACAGAATTGGTCCTAGCACTGAACCCTGTGGAACTCCATAATTAACCTCAGTGTGTGAAGAGGACTCTCCATTTACATGCACAAATTGGAGTCAGATATCAATCAATCAAGGCTTTATTCACCACGTGCAGGTTGCCCTGCAGTGAAATAGGACCCCCCCGCCTTACACAGACATCACATGGGGATACAGGTCGGAGATCGGTAGCGTTACAGAAAAAACACTGAAATATACACTACAATGGGAAAGTACAAGAGGAAAAAAAGAGACCTCTACTCATGCTGGGCTCCTGGGAGGACAGCATGAGAACAGGAAACAAAAAAACTCCTCTGCACAAAAAAGCACATAAATGTCCACAGCACAACATTATGGAACACGTGACAAGCAACAGGGTCGGGTGGGGGGTGAGGAGTCATCCGAAGGAAACACAGCAGCCATCCTGCCCAGCGCTACCATTCCAGCGCAGGCTCAGACCCGCCGTGTTCCCAGGAGGGAACAAGCATCGAAGGCGTTTGGAAAGGGAGGGGGGATGAGTGTGTGCATATCAGTGTATATGTATGTGTGTGCGTGTCCAGAGTTCAGCTGAGACAGTGTCCTTCGCCCTGCTAGGCTAAGTAAACAGTCTTCCAGCCAACCCAGGTGGCCTTGTAGGGAATGGGAAGGAACAGTCTAAACACAGTCGTTATCAGGGTGTTTTTGTTCGGCTCCAGCCTTGGGCCGCAGCTGGCGCCGAAAGGGTATCCGCATGTAGTGATGGTGGTTTTTACTTTAGTGCGAACAGCTCATATGAATTTCAAAGCAGTTCTACAGTCCAACACCATCCATCCATCCATCCATCCATCTTCATCCGCTTTATCCGAGGCCGGGTCGCGGGGGCAGCAGCCTAAGCAAAGAGGCCCAGACCTCCCTCTCCCCAGCCACCTCCTCCAGCTTATCCGGGGGAACACCAAGGCGTTCCCAGGCCAGCCGAGAGATATAATCTCTCCAGCGTGTCCTGGGTCTGCCCCGGGGCCTCCTCCCGGTGGGACATGCCTGGAACACCTCACCCAGGAGGCGCCCAGGGGGCATCCTTGTCAGATGCCCGAACCACCTCAGCTGGCTCCTTTCGATGTGGAGCAGCAGCGGCTCTACTCTGAGCCCCTCCCAGATGGCCGAACTTCTCACCCTATCTCTAAGGGAGAGGCCAGCCACCCTTCGGAGGAAGCTCATTTCTGCCGCTTGTATCCGCGATCTCGTTCTTTCGGTCACTACCCACAGCTCGTGGCCATAGGTGAGGGTAGGGACGTAGATCGACCGGTAAATTGAGAGCTTTGCTTTTACACTCAGCTCAGCTCCCTCTTCACCACGACGGACCGGTGCAGCGTCTGCATTGGTGCAGCGTCTGCATTGGTGCAGTGTCTGCATTGGTGCAGCGTCTGCATTGGTGCTGCAGCTGCAGCCCCAATCCGTCTGTCGATCTCCGGCTCCCTTCTCCCATCACTCGCGAACAAGACCCCGAGATACTTGAACTCCTCCACTTGGGGCAGGAACTCATCCCCGACCCGGAGTGGGCACTCCACCCTTTTCCGGCTGAGAACCATGGCCTCAGAATAGAAAGTTGGTCTACAATGGGATACTAGTACTTTTTTTAAGATTACATAGCTTTGTAAGAGAACAGTGCAACATATCAAATATTACCATTCATCATTCTAACAGTGTATATATGACAGAAACATTCATTTCCTGTTTAAGTTAGGATGGAAACTACAAATTGTTGTGATTTATAAATGTAAATGGTTGTCTGTATATGTGTCATGGACAGGCTTCATGTCATTGGGACTCTCCATAAGCAAAGCAAATAAGAAACAAGTAAATACAAAAGCTTTCAGCTGCTCCCTTTTTCACAAGGGGTCACCACAGCAGGAGACAGTGGTCAAGTATAAAACATGAAGCAAAATGCACTTACCGACAGAAATCTGCACATCTGTCACAAAGCGCTCCTTGCGGGGAAATTTGTGTGGTTTGGCAGCCAGATCTGCAATGGCCCTCATCATTTCATCCCAGAGAGCGGCCACCTTGTCGGGGCGCTCCAGATCCCGAATAGCATCTGATGGTACGGTGAGGACGATGTTTTCAAACTCCAACTCTGCCCACGGTGAAGGAGCTGTGCGCAGCGTTAACCACTCAGCTGCAGCTGTTACACCTGAAAAGAGCAAAAGGGGAACAGACCCATGAAAATGCCTTGGATTATTAAACTTTGTGTACTGGTTTAGAAGAGGGGTAAAGCTGTTAAAAGGTTCTTTGTTTAGCTTTCTTTACTAGAAATATGTTGAGCTCAAGTCACCTGTATTGTCCAATGAAAACACTGTACCTTCGATCAGAATGAAAGTGATCCAGTTCAACAAGTATAAGACTTATCAGATATCTTCCATTAAATCAACTGACACAAAGTGCACAAAGTACACAGCACTGTTATAAACCACAGACTCACCAGACTTGTAATATGGAGCAGTTACAGCTTTCTGGACTGTGACCTCCAAACCCTTCACTTGTGTGTTGGGTGGAGCCACCAGATAGATGAGTCCCCCCCACAGGTTGGACACATGCATCATGTCTGATGTAACAGTAAACTGCTCATGAACACATGGAGGTCTCTTCAGCTCATCCTTGTCATGTAGCTCATCAGTTTGACAGCCTATCTGAATCTGTAGATAAAATGGAAAATTGTGTCATTGCCTAATACTTTGTAGCTACACATTACAAGATAAATAAAAGGATAACAGGCTGCAAAATTAGATTTTCAATTCAATTTAAATCAATTGTATTTGTATAGTGCCAAATCACAACAACAGTTGACTCATTGTGCTTTATATTTTAAGGTAAAAAACCTACAATAATACATACAGAGAATACCCCATCAATCAAATTTCCCCTTATGAGCAGCGCTTGGCAACAACGGGAAGGAAGAACTCCCTTTTAACAGGAAGAAACCTCTGCTAGTACCAAGGTCAGGGAGGGGCAGTCAACTATCGCAAACAGTGGGGGCGAGGGAAAGGAAAGGGATGCCTCAGTAAGATGAACTTGGCCTTAAACCTCACTGGAGGTGAGTTATGGTTTCTTATGGTTTCTATCAAAGACCAGACAACATGCAGCATTATCAGAGGGACAAAGAACTCAAAATAATCTGATTTTGTTTGCAGTACCTTCCAGTTTTTGTTGATAATCTCAGCTGGTAAGACCACGATGGTCTTCATTCCAGGACACAGGTAGAGACCTGTACTGATCCACTCTTCCTTACCTGGCACACACAAAATGAAAAAGAAAATACTATACTAACTATTAACTTTTATTAATTTGTTGAATTATATTAATTCACTATTGTTGTTAATAAGAAAAAATGTGCAGAAAATAAATATAAGGTAGCTAAAGCAGTATGAACAACTGCCATTGAGATGTGGAGTACTAAGTTTGTACACTAACTATAACAAGGCTTAAAGAGAGCACCAAACTGTAGTGACTCAGTAACAAACTGAAGAAACATCTGTGAGTCAAGGTTTAAGGGGCACAATAACAAAAAACCAGGAGGAGCTGCCAGAACCACTTCAACTGGCTCCTTTTAATGTGAAAGAATAGAGTCCATCACACACCGAGAATGATTTCAGTTTATTGCTGATAATGCAGACCAAGCTTTTTCTGCAATTATAAATGTGACAGCAGACAAGACACCCCGTACTCCCTGTACTCCCATGTCATCTTGCACAGGATACCCCAAGGGACACAATTATATGCCTTGTCCAAATCCACAAAACACATGTGCGAACATGGGCAAACTCCCAAGCACAATCAAAAATCTTTGAGAAGATAAATAGCTTGTCCAGCTTGTCCAGTCGGCTCTGTAATTGACTGCAAACTAAACACATTCAAAGCTGTGGTGAAGAAGAGATCACTGAACAAACAGTTATACATAATGGATAATCTTGACCACAGTCTGCACTGATTCAGCTCCACTGGCAGAAGGGCAGATACACAAAGTCTTTAATACCACATGCCATCACCCTCTATTATGCAATATACCTGTCTACCAGAGAGCATTTCCTCTTTCATTTCAGCATTTTATAACCCTTTTAAAGCTACTTGTTTTATCATTATTATTATTATTATTAGTAGTAGTAGTAGTAGTAGTAGTAATAGCTCATTGTGAATGATATCATTTTTTTATTTGAAAGACGCCATACCCCGACATGCAACATTAAAGTTTGTAGTCACTGACAACTGCAAATGCAAAAACTGCAGTTCGCTTATTTTATGGTTTTCAATTAAATTGATATATTCATGTTATGTAAACATTACTGTAACATATAGAGGGTCATTGTCTAAATCAGATATATTACTTAAACAATAAGTGCACGTATATGGTGTGTAGGTTGGACTCATCAATAGTTCACATATTTGTCAACAAAAATAAGCTCTGACCTGCTGTGTTGACATCGATCTTGATCTTATGGTTACAGACAACAGGCATTGCTGGATTATCCTTGATGAGGTAGGGCCGGAGGGCATCGGGATTTGGGCAAACCTTATATACAGCTGATCCCACACTGAGGAGTAGGTGGTCTTTTGGAGTCGTTACAGGACAGCTGTCGCTCACCTTGAAAGAAAATTTCAGTGGCTGTTGATCTAACACATCTAGTTGATAGCTGTAGTGTACTATATGAGATACTGCATGATCTTCCACTCACCTGCGGCAGGCCTGACCTCTTTAACACGTCAGTGAGTGCAGCCAAGACTTGTCTGTAGTGGAAGCAGTCATGGGCTTTCATCTGCAAGTAGACATTGCAGTCGCTGCCCAGCTTTTTCAAACATCCCTCCTCATGCTTGTTTAGTTTTCCACCTGTAGTCACATGGGCAGCAAAGCGGTACAGAAGGTGGCGGAAATGGTAAGTATCTTTAATAGCCTCGCTGGGAAAAGGGGCTTTGTATGATCCCGCGCTGATTGTTGCTTTCAACAGGCTCAATCCCATTAGGTTGAGGATCTTGTTTCCTGAAAGACATTAAACGATTCTTTATTGATTGTCATTGGCTCCGTCTTAAGTCACCACCATCACTAAGTAGCATATCAAAGACATTGCATTCATAGCATGCTATGTGGTCAAATGTTGTGTGTGTTTGTATAAGTACGTCCTCTAATTTACTGTGATCAGTGTTGGTTTTGTTACTCAAAAAAGTAATGAGTTACGAATATTACATAGAACACTTGCAGTATATTACTTAATTACTTAATACAATAAAAAGTAAAACTAATGGGAAAAAAACTTTATATAAAATTGTAATTTTTATAAAAGCTATTTCTACTTAATAATTAGGTAACGCAAAGGAATAGATTCAATGCCAAATTTCACTTTAATAAAATTGTATCAAACAAGAGAGAAAAAATGTTTTCACATTAAAAGTTATTATCTGAAAAGTGGAACTTCTAGAAATCTGCAGTAAAACAGAACTCCAGCATATACTCACGCTAACGACATCCAGGAGGACGGGATCTGAGGGTAGACGGGCAGGTTCTCCACCTCACCATAACGCTCAGTGAAGTAGATTCCTGCCACTCCCGACACTTTATTCCCATCAAACTGATGCAATATGTTCTCTTTGGGGTGAGTTGCAGCCCAATGCCACGCCTGTCCAGCTATCAGCACCCCTCCTCCAGCTTTCAGAAACGCCACCAGCTCCTTTGGGTCTGAGCCCACGCTGTAGGCATCGGTCACATAAACACCAACTCCCAGTCTGTCACTGAAAGCTCCCACAACTTCTACTTGGAAGCTGGATTTTTTTAGGCTATTAGCAGCTGCACTGACATTTCTGTGCACCCCTACAGAGAGGTTATCAGATCCATCACCTCTCAGCCAGGTCACAGCATTTTCTACCAGAGCAGGAAAGGCTGTCAAGTAGCCCTCATGACCCAGGACCACAATCCTTCCACTGCCGTACAGAGAGGCAGCCATCAGCACCTGACCTCGACTGTTCATTGCTAAAGGAAAGGCATGGTCTCCGATCAGGACCAGGTCACTGGGAACACAGGGTCCCTGTAGGTCCAGCTCCTTCAGGCCTCTCATCAGGGAGGCGTAGGCCTCTTCATGTTGGCTTTTGAATGACTGGTTAGATGACACAGTGTAGAGGATTTATACTCTGTAGACTGATGAAGAAGGTGAAGGTTAGGATGCAGGGGAAAAAGGTTGTTAGCACATCAGCTTTAATAGTTTTTCTTACATATATGTATGCCAAGCTAAGTTGATGGATTTAAAAAAGACTCACTTAACATAAAAATAAAAGTATTATTCTTTTAAACATCAAGCCTCACAGCAAATTGTCAAACTGCAGCTGGTGAGAAAATAAAAAGCTGTTCTCCACTGATCTCATTACAACCACACACAACCTAAAAATACAAAGCATTTTTTTGTCTTTTTGGTTACCTGAACGTTGCCTTTCTGTAGCACAACAGCTTTAAAGAAAAACACCAGGAGCTCTACCAGACAGGACAGGAGAAGGAATGTAAAAAGAGCAGGGAAAGGTGATGTTTATATCAGAAGATATGACAAGAAGAGGAGGGACTTTAGTGAGGACAAACAAGGAAAGAACTACTGATGAGAGACAGCTCCTTTTATGCAAGTATGTATATAAATGTACTCAATTATATTCCGTCACAGACCTTTGTGTTAGTTTTCTTTGCTATTTGAGTTCAGACTTGTGTTTGTTTTGTTTCTGTAAGACACAGAAAGTTCTTCACTCAGCACAAATACTGTGCAATCTTTAACTCATCATATACACCTTTAACATCTGAAGTTCACATTTACAATCGCAGTCCGCATGCCTCAAAATCAAACACACATGCCAAAGCAAGTTAAGACAGATTACCACTGGCTTTTGAGCTACTTGACAAAAAAACAAGTACTCCCCCTTTTGGCTCAGGCTTACTGATCATCACTGTGACCTCAGTGCACAGGCTGGTGGGTTTTTAGTTACTGAAGACAACTTGTCTTGACAAAGCCCCTCTTTGGAAACAAATGAGTTCCTAAACTATTTCCCTGCAAGCACTACATTTATAACATCAACAACAGAGTAAGTTATTTTTGTATTTGAGTCTGTGTGAATGTGTTTTAGAGAGCCTGCCCCTTTCCTCTTGGATGCCCCAAGTGCCCTTTTCTTGAGGCGTTTTTATTCATTTATTTATTTAGTAAATGTGTGTGTGCATGCAGAGCAGGGGTCCCCAACTCCAGGCCTCGAGGGCCAGTGTCCTGCAGTTTTTAGATGTGTCCTTGATCCAACACAGCTGATTCAAATGGCTGAATTAGCTCCTCAACATGTCTTGCAGTTCTCCGGACACCCTTGCCCTTGTGAATTAATCCCTTGCCAACCAAGGAGGCATCTGATGACACAACCTGGTGACAAAGGATTGGGACCATATCCATATTGATTAGCCCTTCCCACCAATGGGGAGTTACCTGCAACCTACGCATCACAGTAATCTGGTTTCAGGTGCTTCTGAGCCAAAGGGCAAAGTCCCAGTCCAAAGAGATATTGCTGAACACGACACATGTTCAGAAGAGCCAGTGGGAATATGTATACTGTTGCTGCCATTAGCCCCATGTTGCAGAAGGTATGGGTATAACCTCCAGGTCACTCGTGACACCAACTAAATCTGGAACAAGCAAGTCCTGAGGGTGGCATATCTCACAGGGGTTAACAATAAGGTCCCTCTCCTGGCATCCAGCCACATGTATAAGAATTCTGTGGCTTGAATGGCTTTAAGTCTGCTTTTCCTCGTGTCTAGGTTCTCTAAGTGCTGTGGCACTGCTCCTCTGAAAGAGCATTCAAGCCAGCTGTCTGCATAACTCTGACCAGTGATGGGCTTTGGAAGGCTTAACATACTGCCTGAGCACCAAATCCTTCAGATCAAGAACCAGCGGTACTGAAGATAGTCAGAAAGACCCAACCCTGTCATTTTCAAAACAGAATTGCCACTGAGATGACACTCTATATTTGTGCAGGGAGAAATCCAAGAACAATTTCAAAAACTGGAGATTAGTATGTAGCATCATTTGACCATGACCAGCATTTTCACTTGTTTATCATAACTTCCTAAACCACACATTTCTGAAACAAATAACTACAAGAATAATGTTTAAAATGTTTCATCACCTTCATCTATTTTTTTGCATTTGCCAGATGATGTTGTGATTGCTGCCTTTTACAATAAGGGATGCTGCAACACCCCATACTTCCCATGGCCTTCCTATTTTGAAACTAGCAGCACAAGCAAATGTATGACCTTGTTTAAAATGATTACATTATTATATATAGTAATATTTAATATACAGTAATATATTTAGATCTGGTGACAATGCTATTAACAATAGTGAAATAATGTCTTTGCAATTTCACTGACATGATATACATTTTCCTTTTCGTTTACAGTTTCGATACAAAAAAGTCAGAGGTCTAAAATGGGAACAGTGCTTCTTTGCAATTACATTGTACAGGAAAGACACATTGGGGTTTGAGGCTTGCTATCTCTGGGTGGTCTACAGGCGCACTTTTGGGGCAAGGCACTGGTAATAGTGAGGACAGCTCAGTGGGATGAACTTGGACCTGAGTGTCACTGGAGGTGGTCTTAGTTCTACCAGAGAGCATTATCAAAATTAACTGATTTTGCATACAGTGCCTTCCAATCTTTGTTGATAATCTCAGCTGGTATGACAACATTTGTCCTTATTTCAAGTCACAAGTAGAGACCTGTACTGAGCCATCTGTTACACATAAAATCGAATCAAATAAAAAAACTATCAGACAAAGTTGTCCTTAACCTCGTTGAATTTGTTGAACTTTATTAATTCACTACTGTCAGTAATAAGAAAAGTATTACAGAAAAGAACATATAGGCTTGCTAAACCAATTTGAACAGCTGTCACTGGCGGGTACAGTAATCTCTTTGAACACAAACTATAAAGAGAGACCCAAACTGCACTGACTGAATCAGGGCAAAAACAAACTGAAGACCCACCTGTGAGACGAGGTTCAGGGCACAGTAGCAACAATCTACAGGCGTTAGTGTTAGCCTAAATCAGCATCAATTTACTCTAAGAATTAAGCAAGGGGCCTCACATTGTATGACTGAATCAAAACACGGTTAGAGGCTACAGTGAACACCTTACAACAAAAGAAAAGCCCACCTCAATTAGCCTACGTCTTTCCAATTATCTAATATGCACCACTGATTAACTGTTGCCTTAGAACTGAGTTAAATAGTAATACAGATTCAATGCAGTCATTTGTTTTGAATTTCCTCAGGATAATGCAGCCTTTTACTGAACTTTATACACACACACACACAAGTACATAAATAAAGCAGCATTGAGGTCAGCTTTTGTTTTTCATTTTAAAATTGTATTGCCGTTTTAAATTCTGCTTTGGTTTGTTGGTTTATTATTATTGTTGTTGTCATATTTTTAACAAATCAAATGTTTAATTTGAAAGACATTATAGTGTATTGTGATACCCCTACATGCAACATCAAAAGTCAGTGAAATCTACAAATGTAAAATCTGCATTTCACTAACTTCATTGTTTTCAATAAGCTGTATATATTAATGTAACAATAACTTATGCACACACATAGGTTGTCAAAAATAATGAGCTCTGCCCTACTGTGTTAACATTGATCTTGGTCCTGTGGTTTCAGACAACAGGCATTACTGGATTATCCTTGATCAGGTAGGGCAGGAGGGCATCAGGATTTGGGGAAACTTTATATACAGCTGATCCCGCTCTGAGTAGGCAGTCTTTTGGAGTCGATAAAGTACAGCTGTCGCTAACCTTAAAAGTAAATGAAAACGGCATTAAAAGACATTACAGGCCTCCAGCTGCTCAGTGATATATGCTATACACACAAACCCGCTTAGGTCATTCCTGAAATTTGTCTCCTCACACTTCAGCTCTGACTCACTGAAAACTTTGAGTGCGGGTTTCACCATAACACCAACAACCCCTCTGTGCCCTTCATCCAACCAGTGAATGGCTTTTCTCCAAAATGGAAACGTGCTTTAAAATAAAACTTTAAAAAAGGCAAGCAACAAGAAAGGATGTCATGTGCATGTGTGATATATAAAACAAGTACACACAGGTTTACACATATTTCCTTTTAACCTGGGTCAGGTGTATGGTTAATTGCATACTGCAAAAAATGTGGCTGGTGGAAATCAACAGTCACATTTCTCATTAAATGTACAACACAAAAAACACTCATTAATTTTGACCTTTATGAAAGCTGATGAAAGCTTAAACTGAAAGACTGACATTTATTATAAACTGGTGGACTAGAACCTCAGAAAATACACAATTAGACACTCACTCAATAGAATACGCTCAAACCGTGAGGACAGGAGGCTATACAGGGAGGTTCTCCGCTTCACCTTAACACCGAACCACCAGTGGAAAGCTGCCCTGTGCAGGGTGTGTGAAACAGTGGTAGAGGAAGTTGCCAGTCACTCAGTTAAGGCATTTTTCTTAACACAGACCCCCAAGTGCAAAAAAGACTAAAACAATCAAAACCTTTTTTACATATGTCAAAAGGTTAGAACACAGTCACTTCAACTCTATGATGCATTAATAAAAATCATCATTTTAAGACTTAGACATCGAATGGTTTTACTTTATTTTTAAAAAACCTGACTGAAAGGAGTACTACAAAAAAGAAGAGAAGATTGGCTTCATGTAGAGTGTCCAAAAAAAATAGTGAAATGTGAAAGATTGAGAATTCACATAACTGCTTAAACTGAGGAAACCATAACACTATGTGATAACACATTGCCACTTCTTGTCATTTTATAACTCACTGCCTTTGCTTTGTTTTTTGCATACTTTATTATAAAAGATATTTGTTGTTGTGTTGACGGACTTCCCATTTGAATGGTGAAACAAGTGGACCACGGATCACATTGCAAACCATGGTCTAAGTTTTGCTATGTTTTGGTAGGCGGGCGCATCCTCGAGTTACCGCTTCTACAGTGGCTTCTATAATCTGAACATTCAAGAATAAGATCAGGTATATGACTCCACGTGTATTATATTTCTGTATCAAAGCTAACATTACATCACAAAGGAAAAGTGACGGGAAAGTAGACAGAAAATATAGACACTGAACTGACAAAGAAAGCATGTAAAAAGGCACTCAAAGAGCTGAAACAACAAGAAAAAGAAGCAATGCAGCTGCTAAAAAAGAAAGTAGAAAACACCACAAATCATATTTATATAGTTTGCCTCCTTCTCTCAAGTCAGCATGGAAATTATTATAGAAATGTTTCTGATAGCACTATAAATAGTGGGACCCAGAAAGATCAGAAGTGTCTTAATATTTTAATCTTACAGCATATAATACTTGAATACCTATCATTATATGGCATGCCCATCCATCGCAGGCTGGACCCTATCACAGCTGCCACAGAGCGGCCTGCAAATGCAACATCTTTTATAACAATGAATAACTTTAACTTACTTAACTTGAACTTTAAGGGCAGCACGGTGGCACAGTGGTTAGCACTGTTGCTGTGCAGCAAGAAGGTCCTGAGTTCAATTCCACCATCAGGCTGGGGTCTTTCTGTGTGGAGTTTGCATGTTCTCCCCGTGTTTGCGTGGGTTCCCTCCGGGTACTCCGGCTTCCTCCCACCATCCAAAGACATGCAGTTTGTGGGGATAAGTTAATTGATTAATCCAATTTGCCCTTAGGTGTGAATGTGAGTGTAAATGGTTGTTTATCTCTGTGTGTTAGCCCTGCGACAGACTGGCGACCTGTCCAGGGTGTACCCTGCCTCTTGCCCTATGACAGCTGGGATAGGCTCCAGCGCCCCCTGCGGCCCTGAAAAGGATAAGCAGAAGCGAATGGATGGAACTTTAACTTTACTTTATCTGGAAATAATAGACATAAGGTGTGCCAATAGTAGTGTGTTAAAACAGTCTCACAAACTCTGACTAACAGACTTTGGTGACTTTGGTGAACCCTCTAGAAAATGTAACAGTTAACATTTCCCCACTAACATGATCACATTCTTTTGTTTATAAAAGAAGGTATCGGATTTAACAGCTGAATGGTTTCATTCCAATATTACAATGCATTTTATATAAAGAACAATATTGATTAACTACACAACAAAAAAATCACTTAAACTTATAATCTTTGTTTTTCAGTCTGTAGTGTTCTAAGCTTCAGTCATACTGAGCCAGAGGGGGGTGATCAGTCCAGGAAGGAGAGCTATAGTAGCCGTTTTTTATGGCCCAGCCAGAAAGTCTCAGCAAACAGGTTCATCTTTCCTGTGTTGTCATGGGGAAGTTGTTTATGTGGTGGCAAGCAGTGAACACTTTTTTTTTTCAGCATCCCAGCCAAAGGAGCTACAGAAGAGAAAACAGGTGTAGGGATATCTGCGAGTGAGAATATCAATCCCATTTAAACAAGGATTATACATGTGTGTGTATCCCTCATGGGGAAACAAGGACAACATATGTGATGTCATGGTTGCCATGGCATGTTTTCTCAAGGCTACACTACTACCCCAACTCTCTGCCATTTTTCAACTGACTCACAGTAACACACCATCCATATGTCTCTTGTCACCTGACACACCTGACTCCCAATTATATTGTGTTTACTCTATTTCTATTGGTCGCTTCCTTTTGCCACATTCAGTTTCCCCTTCATGCAGCTCTCCATATCACCAGTAGATGTCCTCAGCCTTTCTTTCTTGACCTGTCACCCGACTCTGACATGCATCTGTTCTACTGATCTTCCCACCCACTCACACACACCTGTACTCTAGTTGTCTCTTATTGATACCTGCATTTGTCTTCAACAGATAATCTTCTTCAGCACAGAAAAAAACGTGAACTCTAAAGTTTCTCTCCAGAGCTGAATGAAAAAGGAAGTGTCTGAGAGGTATAACTCAGGTTTATTAGTGTTTCAGTTGTGAGCAAACAGATATCAGTGTGAAAGCAAAGACAAAGGTTTGCTTATATAAAGTCTGACCTCTGTATTATGAACCAGCATAATTCAAATATACAACAGCAGATCAAATGAAAGATGCAGTTTACTTACTCACACAAAGAAAATACACATCTTCCACATCCACACTCTTACAGTATAAACCTGTAGAAAATCCCTTGTATTCTTTTGAATATTAATTTCTTTATAAAAATTCATTTTACATAAGGAAAGGGTTGCAGTGCAAGTAAAAGAAACCCAAACAGGTTGGCAAACAGAAACCAAGAGCAAAACAGAAACATAATGCATTGTATTTCTTTATAGAGAACAAATGATTGAAATGTATGCTATAGTAGTGCAATGCCTTGGTATGATTTCAGCCCAGAACATGTATAACAAGTCATATTTCCTGCCTGTATCTTCACATCAACTATGAAATAAAGGCAAAGATGCCACTCCTTATACCATCAAAAGTCTAGTCTACCTGGCAGTAAGTGGAAGCCTACTGTGCTTCCCCTCGGGAACATGAGAATCACAAACCAGTTACAATACTGAATTCAAACCCTGCAACCTCAGTACATCATTTCTGTTTTTCTATTCAGATACTCTAATAAATGTTGTTAAAACAGAACACCAAACACCAAATCAATTCACTGTGTTGCCCATCATTCACTTCAAGTTAAGATACTGGTTAAAACCACCCTTCAGTGGTCTGAGGTTTATTGATACTGGGTCATGGGGTGATCGTTCCAGGGAGGCAGCTGGGACAGCTTCTCCTCAGTGGCTGTTTCTATTCTATTATATGTTTCCAGAGCCACCCACATGCTCCAGCTCTCAAGTGTCCTGTCTCCCGCGACATAGTCATTTATTCGACTTTGTCGGTTTGCTGAAGTCATGGCTCCTTCAGTCTGCATTGAACAACATGGGATGAGATGATCGTAAAATATTTTACTCTAAAACATAGTTAAGTGGTTTGTCATCATATAACATCAAAGAAGTTCTCCTAAAAAGCGTAACAATATAAGATCTTTCTGGCCATTTGTCTCAAAGACATATGTCATTTACTCCACCTTCTCCCTGTTGACGCCCAGCACCTCTTCATTCACATACACTGACCACAGGTTGCATGTACACTCTGTGGTGTTTGGTGGGAACTCCCAGCAAGCTCTCTGTTGATTGTGTCCCAGTTCATGGATGGGGCCCCACATCGGATTACCTTTTTTGACGCCAACCAGTTCATGAGCTGTCATTTTGTGTGCCATGATAGGATAACCTGCATGCATCCAGCCTGAAAAGAAAAAGAGCAATAAACAGTAGTATAGTGATGATTCTTTCAGATTTTACAGCTTTGATAGACAAAAAAGAGAGAATGCCATTGTATCTATCTGAGCAAAGAACCAAACAAAAGCATCATTACACTATAGTTGATCACTGGAAGTGTGAATAGTGGCAGAATGCCCGAACTCCCCAGCAACCTTCACCACAGCTCATCTGAGCTTTCAAGTGGGTTGTTGGAGCAGAGCATCTACAGGCTGGACAGCAGCTGCCTCCTATTCACACCTACATGGGTGACATGAAATTGAAGCCCAGCAAATCTTGGAGCTTATCTTTTGCAGGCTATCCATGAAATATCCACTCCAGTGCTGGCAGAGCGATCAGTCAAGCATTCAGGGCAGTGATAGAATGCGAGGTTTAAAGACTCAGACCATATTGACTAACTGAGGAAGAAAGGCCTTGTTGTCATAGATAGAACCTGCTACTCTCGTAAATTAAAAATACGGTGTCGGCAGTTCGTATTACTCTCCCATTTGTTGTGGCCTTCAACACTCTGTGAGGTTCCGATCACAAACATATAGACATAGCAGCCGATGCAGAACAAGGTGTACCTAGGTATTTCATGTAGAGGTGGGTTGCAGAGGACAACAACCAGGTCCCCGAGGAGAAAATGTGGATTCAAGCCATCACTATCAGAAGCTGATGAGTGAAGCAGTAATTGGCTTTGGAAGGAAAGGAAGTACACCAAATGGGCTGCAAGATGTCTGACATGAGGGGTTGAAGCAGAGAGAGCAGACTTGGGATGGCAGGTATTCAACTTGAGCTTTCAGGAGAGTCCACACTGATTTCTTGGTTGGTTACTCTGTTTTCTTCTTCTGAGTCTGTCTTCCTGTTCCCAGTGACTCCATCCCAAGCAAAAAAGAATGAATTACTCACCTAAACCACTTAATTCCTTCCAAGTGTTAGGAGTGCCAGCTGGTCCAAAGACTGGTCCACATGTAACCAGTTAGTCACCCAGCGTTTTTTTGGTCAGGCCTTATGTTCTTGGGAGTCTCTAAGAACAAGCAAATAAGTGCAAGGTGTGTACTGTACAACATGAGGCAAAATGCACTTACCGTGAGAAATCTGCACATCTGCCACAAAGCGCTCCTTGCGGGGAAATTTGTGTGGTTTGGCAGCCAGATCTGCAATGGCCCTCATGATTTCATCCCACAGAGCAGCCAGCTCATCTGGGCGCTCCAGACCCCGAACAACATCTGATGGTATGGTGAGAATGATGTTTTCAAACTCCAACTCTGCCCAGGGTGAAGGAGCCGTGCGCAGCGTTAACCACTGAGCTGCAGTTGTCACACCTGAAAAGAGCAAAGAGAGGAGTGGATCTACTAAAACGCTTCGGGCTATAACATATATAAAAAAAGGACTAGGGGTTAGCTAACGTTAACTTAAAGTTAGCTAATGTCTCATACTAGATAGATTACAAACTTGTGTCACATCAAGATCTACAGAGACAAATAACGACTTTATAATGATGAGGTTTCATAGATAACAATGGTCCACAGGAAATTAATGCTCATGATATAAATCACAAAGTCTTTTCATTTATACAGTACATTATACATTATGACGTACACAATGATTATTGTTCAGTTAGTAGCTTTGATTAACAGTTAAGAAACCCTGTTTCACAGTTAAACTGTTACTTGGAGACACACTTGGATAAACACATATTAAAGTTCTATCCACCACAGACTCACCAGACTTGTAATATGGAGCAGGTACAGCCATCTGCACTATGACCTCCAACCCCTTCACTTGTGTTTTGGGTGGGGCCACCAGGTAAATGAGTCCTCCCCACAGGTTCCAAACCTGTATCATCTGTGCAGTGACAGGAAATCGCTCATGGACAGATGGTGGTCTCTTCAGCTCCTCATTGTGATGCAGTGAGTCAGTTTGACATCCTATCTGAATCTGCAGAAGAAAAGGAAAATGCATTATTAGCATGTGTTAGTTAACTGAATAGGTGCCAGAAACTGCCGTCTCTCTCTTTTTTAAGCCTTAGATTTTGGACCATTGCCGCATTGGCTGATAGGAATCTCCCTGCCAAATCTTTCTACCAACTTTTTTTTTTTTACATTTTTAAAGTAATTATCCCTGCAGTTATGTTTTTGTATCTGCGTGACCTTGTTAAATTGGGTAACTTAACTCTGTCTCATCCCAATATGGTCACTTGCAGTTTAAAAAAACCCCCAACATGATTGTAGCCAAAGCACTGAAGTTGAGGCTTTAAGCTTTAAAACCAGTGGGTGATGTCACCCACCCATTAGATATAGGTGGATTGATATTGAAGGCTGAGGCATGCCATATCATTATACTGCTGGGGGCAGTCTAGTGGGCTTGACTGGAACCTCAGCTTATACTTATGATGGTCTATAATCTTCAAAGTATCACATCAGGCTAGAAAATGCATATTTAAAATAAATAATGAGAATAAAATATTGTGG
Source organism: Perissodus microlepis (assembly GCF_051167445.1). Taxonomy (NCBI): domain Eukaryota; kingdom Metazoa; phylum Chordata; class Actinopteri; order Cichliformes; family Cichlidae; genus Perissodus; species Perissodus microlepis. Next base: position 144,552 of record NC_140481.1, read on the forward strand.
ACCCCAACCTTTAGGAGGCATCCCGATTAGATGCCTCCTGAGGACAGAGACTTGCATGGGGTCAGCATTATCACTGAAATTAAAATCAATTGACTTCATATGCAGTACCTTCCAATCCTTGTTGACAATCTGAGGTGGTATGGCCATGTAGGTTTTCATACCAGGAGAGAGGTAGAGACCTGTGCTGATCCACTCTTCCCCATCTGAAACACAATTATATTTAAAAAATAAAACAACACAGTCAGGGACATTTGCAGGTATAAAATCAGTATTTTAAAAACTGTATTTCACAGTTTTCAGTGTCTACAGTGAGGTTCACAGATTAAAACTGTGTAACATCAAGTAACAAACATTGCTGCATCATGGTGAACATTGCTATGTGATTCAAATGTGTTAGCAAAACAATAACCACTGTACACATATTGTAAATTGTAAAATTATAACCAGTTCACATAACACAGCGGAGAGATCTGACCTGCTGTATTAACATCAACCTTGATCCGGTGGTTATAGACAACAGGCATCATTGGGTTGTCCTTAATGAGGTAGGGCAGGAGAGCGTCAGGGTCTGGGGAAACCTTATATACCTGGGTACCCACAGCGAGGAGGAGGTGGTCTTTGGGACTCTTTACAGGGCAGGTGTCACTCACCTTGAAAATGAGTGGTGAATGTTATAAAAAATTATCTTTCGCACATTATCACAGCATCTGCAGCCAAAAGAAACCTACCAAAACCAAACACTCATAGATTGGGCAGCTGTCAGTCATTGGTCACTTATAGCTGTGAGAAGTCAACCAGCACTGTTTCATTCTTTTGGAATTTTTTAAGATGATCATATTATGTTGTCTACTCACTTCTGGCAGGCCTGATGGTATTAATATATCCGTGAGTATGACCAAAACTTGTCTGTAGTGGGAGGAGTCATGGGCTTTCATCTGCAAGTAGACGTTGCAGTCGTTGCCCAGCTTTTTCAGATATCCCTCCTCATGCTGGCTAAGTTCTTCACCTGCAGTCACATGGGCAGCGAAGCAGTTTAGAAGGTGGCGGAAGTGGTAGCTGTCTTTAATAGCCTGGCTGGATACAGGGGCTTTGTATGATCCTCCTCCGATTGTTGCTGGCAACAGGCTCAATCCCATTTGGTTCAGGGTCTTGTTCCCTGGAAGATATTAAAGCAAATCTGACTTAATATACTCTCGTTTACTGTTGGAAGTGTAATGACTTTGGTTTTTTCATTAAACTGCAGAAGGTTGGGGTTTTTTTGCCCAAGAGGTGCCACCCTATCATCACTGTAGGCTATTAGAGCTCTGTATGTATATAATAAAAGAGCTTTACGATGTTTTTATGGGCAATCATGGGTTGTAGTGTAAAAGGATTTAAATGATACAGGCAAACTATAAAAACACTACCAGTAATTTTGAGTTTGAAAACAAGCCCAAAAATATTTTTTCACATTTAGTGACTCATGTATACCACATACAGTTAGGTCCATTATTTGTTGGACAAGAGAAGACTCCAACTGTCAGTTTCAAGTGGAAAAATGCATAGTCCATTCTGGCCATGAATAAGCTTTTTAGCCTTGCAGGACTTCTGGAAACAATGCTGGGTCAATAATAATAATAATTAGTAGTAGTAGTAGTAGTAGTATCAGTAGTAGTAGTAGTATCATTTCCTCAGGGCAGTCACCCGTAAACTGTGCGAGTGACTCCAGCAGATTCCAAGACCAACATCCGAGCTCTCTATCAAGAAGTGCACAGTCCAAGAAGCACCAAAGATGCTGTGCAGAATACTTAATCTCTTAGGCTACGTTCACACTGCAGGCGAAAGCGCATCAAATCTGATTTTTTTGACCCTATGCGACCCATATCCGATCATGGTCAGGCCGCCGGAGGAGCAGCGCCGCGGCCACCGGACCCGGGGCAGGCCATCGGACCCGTGGCAGGCCATCGGAGCTACAGCGCCGCCGCCACCGGACCCGGGGCAAGCCGCCGGAGGAGCAGCGCCGCCGCCACTGGATCAGTGGCAGGCCACCGGAACTGTTTCGCCGCTGCTGCCGGACCCATGGCCGCCCGCCGGAGCTGCAACGCCGCCGCCACTGGACTCGAGATCGGCCGCCTGAACTCTTTTGTTGTAGTGAGGGGCCACCTGAGACTGTTTTGTGGCGTTTTTCTTTTTTTTGCACCGCTGCGGGATGCGCGGTCTGACTTTGGGACTGTGACCTGGGAGGGGTTTGTTATTTTGTTGTTTTTGCTTGTTTTGGTTCTCTCTGGCTCTCTTCCACAGTGTGTCTTTGTCCTGTCTTCGTACCCTCATCCCAACCCCTCGCAGCAGATGGACGCCCCTCCCTGAGCTTGGTTCTGCTGGAGATTTCTTCCTGCTAAAAGGAAGTTTTTCTTCCCACAGTCACCAAAGCGCTTGCTCATAGGAGGTCATATGATTGTTGGATTTCTCTCTTTTTTGTATTACTGTATACAAAAGATATTTTATGAATTTCACCAGGTTCTGTATTAGGACCAATACTACTTATGTTACACCTGCTTAGGCAGTATTATTAGAAAACACTGCATACATTTGCATTGCTTTGCAGATGACTCTCAACTGCATATACCCATAAAACCAGATGACACAAAACTAATTAACTAATTGTCGGAGTTCTCTCACTTTTTTGTATTATTGTATACAAAAGGTATTTAAGTCCATTGAAGTGGTTTGCATCATATGTATCTAATAGTCTCTAATTTGTCCTTATAACTAATTATTATTTTTCACACACACACACACACACACACACACACACACACACACACACACACACACACCTGTGTTTGTAGAAGTACTCACACTGTGTTTGCAAAGGTAACAAACCTTGTACTCACCGGGCGAAAAAGAGGAACAGCAAGGGGTAGCAACACATCTCATTAGACCAGCCACTAATAAGATAAGATAAGATAAGAATGCCCCAAGAACAATATGAAGTAGATAGGATTGCTAATTATTCTTGTTACTTGGAATATCTCGGTGCAGAAGAGGTCCGTGAATCTCCTTGTTGTTGTCTTTATTGACAGCAATGAAAGCAGTGAAAGAACTGCTCACTCCTGATTGGACACTCAGCTGCACCACCTTCTTTTTTACTTCTTCTTTTTCCTCATTGTTTTCTGCTTCCATCTCTAGCAAGCAAATAAGAGTCCGAGCAGCTAACCTGTGGACTATTAAGCTACAGACAAGAGAAAATATTGGTATGGTGACATGGTCACAATTACCATGTTACATGCAAAGTAAACTATTGTAGAGTTATTATCTAATAATTCCAGTAGATTAACCGCTCATTTACCCAGAGTTCTCTGCAGGTCTGAGACTGAAGTGCGGCTGGTTCTCAGAGGGATGACCTGCCAGGCTGTACTTCAGCGTCACACAGCCCTCTGCTGCCTCTGAGCTCTGACACAGAATTACAGTGTTAAACCAATTTCATCTCTTCAATGGAAAATAAATAATAAAACAAACATTACTGTAATTGTTATGAGTCATTGTCTTACTTTTGGTTCCTGTCAGTCCCTGTGATGAACTGAGCGTGACCTCCTCCTTCCTTGGCCATCCCATTGATGAGAGCAGAGCTGGCCCCTTCCCCAATCCCAAAAGAGAAACACCTGCAATACAACAGCTGTTTTTAAGACACACAGGTTTGGTACGCAGCACATGTCATCATCTTTTTCTTGTTTTTCATGTGAGAGATCTTCTTCACCAGATCGATCACTTCTTTGGTGTTCCCCACCTCTTCATCAGTAAAGACAAACAGCCAGAGAGGAGAGTTTACACACATCTACACAAGCTGAAACACAACTCTCTGACAGGTATACAAGTATGCTGTCAGTAAACTGTTTTAGTAAAACGACATAAGAGAAGCAAGACTGAGAGGAACAGTAGGAGCCACTCAACAGATCAACTTGTATATAATTAACAGATTATATAAGATATGTTACAAGTGATACGGGGCTTGGTTCATAGTTAACTTACATGTTGGAATAATGAATGATTAAAAAGATATAATAAAGAATGGCATCATTAAAGTGTGTGTGTGTGTGTGTGTGTGTGTGTGTGTGTGTGTGTGTGTGTGTGTGTGTGTGTGTGTGAGTTACCTGTTTAGGCTGAGTGGGAATGCAGGGCTGACCGTAAGTATTTTTGAGGGGCTCCAGGATCTCTGTTCCTCCAAGATCAGCCTTCAGAGCCTCCATGGTCTTCTCACTATACTCTACACTCTTACTGCCATGACAAACACACAAGTGAGATCAAACATAACATGTTGTCTAACAGCAGGAAAGATATCTTATCACACATTTACAGAAAAAAGTGACAGAAAACTGATATCACGGAGATCATATGAATACAACTGACGGGAAGATGTGTTCATAACTAGACCCAAAACTAAATGTTGGAATAGCAGCCCATTGGTAAGCTCTTCAACAGGAGCAGAGGAGAGTCCTGAAGGGAAGAGAGAAAAGATGGTGAGGCCACTGTGTGAGAGCAACAATTTTACAAAAGATTTGAGGAAATATTTTGTAACTCTAACACCACTTTATGAATACCCTGGCACTGCTGATGTGAGTATTACTCATATTTTCAGATCGATTCACTAAGAACACTAACCCTCCACATGAAGCCATTTCATGTGTTTCAGAGAGCCTGAAACATTCTCTCCTGGAGCCACAGCTGGACTGGCCATCGGCTACTGATGGTGATTTTTCATTTGGGCAGATGCTTATATTATTATTATTATTATTGTAACCGTATAAACAATGAAAGGTGGTGGATTGGCCAATTGGTCATGATCGACTCTGTGCTGGCCAATTACAGCCGAGGAGGTCAAACTTTAAAGTTCCATATTGAAGTGAAAAGGAACGCGATTTGTCCCATACTTCAAGTTGAATGAAAATCGACACAAAGCTGGAGTTATGCTGTGTCTTTATGCTGCACAGCTGCCTCTTCTTCTATCATTCTCTCCCCATCTCTCTCCTGTTGCTACTTCAATCATGATCAGCCGATCGGCTTTTCTGTCGCAAGTCCGTCTCTGTTGTTTGTTCATTGCCCACTTTGCACCAGAAAGAGGAGACCAGCGGATAAACAACAGCAGCACATTTAAGCTTGATAAGCTGTTGTTAGAATAATTTAACATTACTTTCTAGTATCAGCTGACGTTTGCTGGAGCCACAGCCGTGCTGGTCATGATATTGGTTTGGATATGTGGTGAGAGGGAAACATGAAGATGTAAAGTGCCTGCTGCCCTGCCTCTTTTGATGCCATACTATTTGTTCAGCGTTCACAGCCCACACCGCCTGTGGCCTTTACATACATCAGTCGGGGCCCTGCAAAGTATGCAGTCGCTGTGAGATCACTCTGTGCGCTCTCAACAAGATATAAAGCACGCAGTTAGGGGTGGGTTTAAAAAATCGATTCATCCATTAAAATAGATTCTAACTGGAATAAAACGATATCGATTCATTAAATCCTGAAATCAATTTTTTTATATACATATGTAGTTTGCCGCGTATGAAACTTGCAAGCGGTTAACATGAGGAAGTCACGCCAGAGTTAAGTGACCTGGACGCATGAACCATCATGGCTACTCCCGGGAATGTGCCACCAAGCCTAAAGGCAGATGTCTGGCAACACTTTGGATTTAAGAACTGTGAAGACAGTGAAGAGCCGGACAAAAGCAAAGCCGTATGTAAGATGTGCAAAATGGAGGTAAAGCACTGTGGAAATACCACAAATCTCAGAAATCATTTAACGAGGCATCATCCAGATATCCCGCTAGCAAAAACGGCCGACACCAAGCAACGCTCACTCGAAAAGGCATTTGCAGTGAAGTTGGCATCCACTTCTCCACGTGCCCAAAAAATAACCCAGTCTGTCGCAACTTTCATATGTAAAGATATACGTCCGTACAGCGTTGTTGAAAATGATGGCTTCCAAAACCTCACTAATACGCTAGAACCACGCTATGTTTTACCAACACGCAAACATTTGAGTGAAGTGGTAATCCCAAACATGTATGAAAAAGTGAAATACGATGTTACAGCCTCACTCAAGTCAGCAGAGAGAGTCGCTATAACCTGTGACAGCTGGACATCCAGAGCAACAGATAACTACCTGACTATCACCTCACACCATATCGACCAGGAGTGGAGACTCGTGTCTCATGTCTTACAGACAAGAACCACTGAAGCAAGCCACACAGCAGTTAATTTATCTGAAATTATGTTCAAAGCAATCGAAGAATGGGAGCTTACAAACAAAAATCCAGTCATCGTAACTGACAATGCTGCAAATATGGTGCGAGCTGTGGAAATAACGGGCTGGTTGCACATTGGTTGTTTTGCCCACACACTCAATTTAGCTTCACAAGCAGGACTGAAAGTTCCAGCTGTTGCTCAGCTGCTTGGCTGAGTGAGACCCATAGCATCCTTTTTTCATCGCAGCACTGTTGCAAGTGGCAAGCTTAAAGAGAAGCAAAAGATACTGAATCTACCTGCCCATAAGCTGGTGACTGATGGGGTGACCAGATGGAACAGCACGTTGGACATGCTGGAACACTTCCTAGAGCAACAACCAGCAATCTCTGCAGCTCTACTCTCACCTGAAGTGAGGAGAAGTGACAGTAATCTCTGTAGTCTTACAGAGGCTGACATAACTGATGGAGAAGATATAGTGAAAGCTTTGAAGCCGCTGAAAGCAGCCACACTGGTTATGTCTGAAGAAAAGTCCCCGACCCTTTCCATCATTGCACCTCTGCATGCACAGCTGCTGGAGAAGATGATCAGTGTCTCTCACGACTCCTCACTGATTAAAGACCTCAAGACTGCTGTATACGACAACTTGAAGTCAAGGTATGTTTATGAATTGTGTGTATATGCCATGAATGAGTGTAACTGTATGGATGCATGTATTACATGAAAATTCTTACTATAGTGAAAAAATATATATATTATAAAAATGTTAGTTAAGCCCTCTTGTCTAGTAATAGGCCTTTTGATTTTATATCTATCTATCTATAGATGTTTATATATAAATTATGGAAACAAAGTCGTATATTAATGTTTCTGATCTTGCATGAGTGTATGTAACCATGCACATGTATATCTAACATAATAAACTGAGTTAAATGTGCAAAATCTCTTTTCAAGATATGTGGCCCTAAAGGACAAGCTGTACATTGCATCAGCATTAGATCCTCGCTTTAAGGCCCTGCCATTCTTGTCCAAAGAGACCTGTAACAACACATTCTCTCAGTTGGTGTTGGGAGCAGCAGGTTTGGAGAACGTGGACACAGCTATTGTGAGTTACAGAAACAAAAACAAAAAATTATTGGTTTTTTTGCACTACTCGAGTTAGAATATAAATAGTAATTTCTTTATTAATTAAGTTTTCATTTTTCTACAGCGACAGTCTGATGGTGACACATCTGAGGAAACTGTCCCTGACATCTCTCTTGGTGGTGTTGATGAAGTGGATTATGCCCCTCCAATTAAGAGGTCAAAGGACTCTGCATTAATTTTTCTCCTTGGGCCAGCCTACTCAACAAAAACATCAGCACCACAGAAAACACCAACTCAGAAGGCAAAGGAAGAAGTGAATCAATACAGGGACGTTGAGCCTGTTGCACTTTCTGAGGATCCTTTGATCTGGTGGAGGGACCGTGAAAGGGAGTATCCTCTTTTGGCTCTACAAGCAAAGCAGTATCTTTCCATACCTGGGACCAGTGTTCCTTCTGAACGAGTGTTTTCAACTGCTGGTGACACTGTTACCGCACAAAGGAGCTACCTGACTCCACAACATGTAGACCAGCTTCTCTTCTTGCAGAAAAACCTTACAGTCTCAAAGAAGTGAGAGGGTAGTTATAAATAAGGCTAAATTGCATGAGTTTCACAGAGGTTTTACAATACCGTTCAGTATGTTTTCATTTTTTGAAGTATTTTAAAAGGCAGTTTTTCATTTTCTGATCGGTTAGTTTCTGTCAGTTCACTTGTACACGCTGTGTTATCCTGTGTGTCTCCAAAACACAATAGTGGATTTCAGAAAAGCTGTGTGAGACACTAACAGCAAAACTATTTCTCTGAGGTTTTACTGATGTTTACAAAAGATATGTTCTATTTGCACTGGATCCCTGATCCACTTGAAATGTATGTATGAAAATAAATATATACTAATGTTAATTAAAAATTACATTATTGTAACTGCTTTAGTATCTGTTCTTAATTTTGAAATTTATATAATTCATTCACAAGGCTTAGAGGGTTCTTTTGACAGTACATATACAAGGTGAATTATCATAATTTTATATATATTATGGTTCATATAATAATATTTCGAAATGATTCAAAATTGAATCGAAACGAATCGAATCGTGGATCGAATCGATTCTAGAAATCAGTGACGATACCCAGCCCTACAGGCAGTACCACATATAAACAGAACCACAGCTATAGAGTGAGATTCTTGACAAAAACTAAATGTAGTATTTAGCTGCTTTTGAAATAGGAATAAAGTCTAATATAGTCTAATATAAATATTAATATTTCTTAAACCCCTGGCATTTAACAAAATAACAGAAAAAGAGATGCTTTAACAACTTAGTGTAAAATGCAGTTTTTGTATCACTACCCCACTCTTCCACAAGTGGGGTCAAAAATGACCCCAAGCAGTTCCTGTGGAATCTGCTATGAAACTTTCATTCTTAGTAACTCTGGCTGACCAACTTACACTTCTGATGGATCAAGAATTCGTTTTTACACAGTAACATACACGATTTATTGTCAGGGCTGCACATAAGTGGTCCGCAGGTGTGCATTCGCTGTCAAAATAAAAGTATTCCCGGAAATTCAGTGAATACACGCTTCTTTTGCGGTGGAGGAACACCTAAGTAATTGCTTACGGAGCTTGCTTATTCCACATATTTAAGAGTTCTGAACAAATGTCTGTCCTCCTCCAGAACATCAACAATGGATGCTTAGATGCTCTCGCTGAGCTCAAATACACATTAACACTTTGAACATTTCTAGGAAATAACAAAAATATATTTTAAATAGCAAATCTCAAAAGTATAAGTGAGGGATGCTTGTTAACTCAAGTTTTACTACCTGGATCCTGGGTTGGCCGCTAACAGTTTCGGGTGAGTTCTTGTCCACAGCAGCAGCAGCCTGACCATCCGCTGGAATTTTCCGACACAGCTCCACCACTTTCCCCTTTATATTTCCATTGGCTTCCTCAGTGACTCCATATAAAAAAAACAGTCTTGCTGTGAGGAGCTACTCTCCATTTCATAGAGAGACTTTTTCGCAGCTGGGGACTTGGAAACTCACAATGCATTGAGCGTCGCCGGATTCAAGGTGCTAGCTTACTCATAACAGGCCATGTTGCAGCAGATGGCCGCCCCTCCCTGAGCCTGGTTCTGCCGAGGTTTCTTCCTGTTAAAAGGGAGTTTTTCCTTCCCATTGTCGCAAAAGCGCTTGCTCATAGGGGGTCATATGATTGTTGGGTTTTCTCTGTATCTAATGTACAATATAAAGCGCCTTGAGGCGACTTTTGATGCGATTTAAATGAAATTGAATTGAATTGAATATAAAAATATTACCTGATGAAACTTCAGTAAACTTGCTCTGGCCTGCTACATTCTCATTCTCTTACGATTCGACATTTATATATCTCAGTTTCTTCTAACACAAGATCGGTTTAAAAATGGAGAACAGGTTTCTTTTTTAAAACCAGTTTAAGATTTATTTTGTTCAGCGGAGAGGCTTCTACTCGGCAGCCATCTTGGAATCTCCCCCGCCCTGGCTGTTTTGTTACCATGGATGCAGCTTTACAACGGCAAGACATTGCACGTGACATTCTGTGTAAGGTCACAAACACCCTACCACTGGTACACGCGTTCGTTTTTGAGACGTTACTTTGGGAGAATACAGCTTTCGCTGCATTAACTGCACTTTTGTTTGCTTAAACAGGAAAAAATTATTACTTTACAGGATAGCGCAACGAAAATCATCGCTTTATAGAAATTAATGTAAGTACAAGCTTCTTTTTACTTCTCTAAACATACTTTTCACATCTCAAAATCCTGAAGAGAAAACGTAGATGCTAAAAAGTAAAAACAGATAAAGACTGTTGTAACAATAACTGAGATATGAAGACAGCTCATCACTTTTTCTGTTTTCATGCTTTCTGTTGTTATGGCATAAAGTTAAAATACTTTGGTCATTTAAAAAACAAACCTTCTAGGATTAGATTCGTGATGGTGTAATGTCGTTTAGTTTATCACAGTAAAATTGTGAATCTATTTTTGTAAAATAATTTTTAAACATTTCAAGTCAACTCAGCTTTTTTTCCTTTAATCTGATTGTCTAGAGATATACAGAGGATATAGAAAACATGGAGAGAAGGACAGACATTCTTTCCCGAATTGATGACATTCTTCGACCTGTAGAGGACTTACAAAATCGGATCCGTGACCGGATTTTCAATGGTCACTTGGAATCCAGGGTGGCTGTTGGAAACGTGACAGCCTTTAGAGAAACACCCAGGGACAGCCTGCATCCACTTGGTGAAATTTTTGAGGAGGTGCAGCCGCAGCGGGAATTGAGCTTGGCATCTTCATTGAGCTCTGATGGAAGTTCAATAACACCTCGAGACAGTCGCACTCCCGAGGATCTCAGGGCTATCCCATTAGTTAAGACACCCTCTCCTCCTCCACCATTTGCTCCGTGTCCTCCATCATCCTCTCCACCTCACAGAAGTCAGATTCCAGTGAGGTTAAAAAACTACAGAGAAACAGGTCAGTTCTTATATCACGCAGTAAAGAGTCAGAATGTCAGACATTTAAACCCTTCAGACTTTTAATCAGCTGTTGTGTGAGAGATAAACCCTCCAACCAGAGTTTACACATTGCTAAAACACATTGAATGTTAAGGAGTTGCCATGGTAAAATATCTATAGAGGTCAAAAGTTTGACATTTCAGCTTCACTTTTTATCCAGCCTGTGATTTGGTTTTATTTGAATACAAATTTTGGTAAATGGTTAATTAAGATTGATTATGTTGAATTGAAAACTTGTACTTTAATTTAATAAACACACTTATAGACATACATGGTTTGCTCTCCCCTTTAAAGTGCACTTTAGTCTTGTTCATTTTCAGCTGCAAACAAACTGAAATGTGAGTAATAAATATTTCATGATCTAATCTGTGCAGACAAAGAAGTCGCCGGTGGTGTCAGGCTGGTGACAGGCCAACATATGTTTGAGGCATTGTATCAAACAATTAAAAAAATTGTGGATGCCTCTCTGCCCCAAACTATTGCAGCTCGTCAGAGGCTAATTCCTTCCCGAGCTCCAGCTCCTCCTGGAGCTCCAGTTCCTGCCCCCCCTCGAGTTCCAGCTCCACGAGCTGGAAGAGGAGCTGGGGCTGGAGCAAGGGTTGTAGCTCTGACCCCTGCTCCAGCTCCAGCTCCTCCTGGAGCTCCAGTTCCTGCCCCCCCTCGAGTTCCAGCTCTCCGAGCTGGAAGAGGAGCTGGGGCTCGAGCAAGGGGTGTAGCTCTGACCCCTGCTCGAGCTCCTCCTGGAGCTCCAGTTCATGCCCCCCCCCGAGTTCCAGCTCCACGAGCTGGAAGAGGAGCTGGGGCTCGAGCAAGGGTTGTAGCTCTGACCCCTGCTCGAACTCCAGCTCCTCCAGCTCCAGCTTCTCCAGCTCCAGCTCCTCCAGCTCCAGCTCCAGAACAAAGGAAACCTCGAACGGTTGTTAGACACCCTCCAGAGGTGGACTTTAAAGGGCTTATCATGGGGTACCTCCAGTCAATTGACAAAACGTTAGGGGAGGAGCTACAGCCAGTCTCGAATCCTGCAGAGACTCTCCGGCTGAGCCTCAGCCTGCTGAGTCAGGACGACTGGTAAAATGATTTTCTACTGTTATCATTAATTATTTTCAATTTAATGTGAGGATATGAGTTTTAAAACTATTTGATCTTCCTACAGGCAGAAAAAGATAGAGGGGCTACGATACATCCGCACCCTGGCGCAGCATCACCAAGAGGAGTTGGAGTTAAACCTCCGTATAGTTTGCTTGGGGGTGACACAAGAGGTATACCAGCTGTTTTTCTCTCTACATCTGTGTTTTTGCCACTCTCTTCTGTCCATGTTTGCAAGCGTGCCCTGTCTCATGCAGCTTTGTAACAGGTTTGATTTCTAACTGCTGAAATTTCCTCTGATTCTTTAGATTAAAAACAATCGCTCTTGTGTGTCCTGTGCGGCACTGGACACCGTAGTATATTTATGTGTTCACCTCAAAGAGAGGATGGACAAAGAAGCTGAATTGACCTGTGGGAGTTTACTCCAGGTGTTTGCAAGGGCAAATACCAATGTGTTCATTCAGCAGCATGCCAAGGAAGCTCTGACAGCTCTGGTTCACAGTTGCAGCCCGAGTCGCTTTCTAAACAGCCTGGTGACTATGGGTTTGAAGTAAGTTCACACCTGTGAAGAGTATCTGTGACCCCAGCATCACAATCAGATCAGGTGAAAATCAAACACACTGAGTGGATTTGTCTGTGTTTCCTTCCTCAGACATAAGAGCGTTCTCGTGAGAGCTGGTGCTGCACTGGGGCTTCTTATCATCAAAGAACTCATGGAAGCGGAGAAAGTTCTGTCTGCAGGACAGATTTTCACCAAATGCTTCCTGTTGGCAGTCAGTGAACTGTGTCAGGATGCTTCCTCTGAAGTCAGGTCAGTGTGAACTTTTAACAATTATAGGCTGATATTTCTATTTTGACTTTCTTTTGATAAATTCTCTGCATTTACTTAGAAAATAAAGTGCTGATTAAAAATGCTTCTCTCTGCAGAGCTCATGGAAAGGCCATCCTAAAAGACCTGGTCGAACAGAGGAACTTCAGAAAGATGTGGAAAGAAAGCGTCTCGGATAAATCCCGCTGGGAGGTGGAAAGAAGACTCAGAGGCAAATAACAGACACGGGTAAGCCGCACAGCATACATGAGCAGCCTTCAAATTAAGAAACCACTTTGAAGGCTGCTCATTTCTGTGTGGTATTTTCAGAAATTTCCCACATCACGTCTGCTTCAGTTAAGTATATATGTCATTTAAATATTTAATATAACATTCACAGTAATTAAATATTTAATATGCACAAAAAACACTCACTTATCCACCAACCGGTCGAGGCAGATGGCCGCCCTCCCTGAGCCTGGTTCTGCCAGAGGTTTCTTCCTGTTAAAAGGGAGTTTTTCCTCTCCACGGTCGCTCATAGGGATCAATTGGGTACAATAACTTTGTTGCTTTTTGGTCCGTCACATTGACCAAAAAGCAACATGTTGTTAATAGAGTGGCAAGTGAGTGTTTTACATTTTCCATCTGTGAACGGTAGCTTCTACCGCTCATTTATTGATTTGGCACCAATTTGGCACAAAATAAAGAAAACTTTAAACGACAACAAATGTTCTCGTCTTTCTTCAAGTCATTTTCAATAAACAAATTCAATAAATCAAATTGCATTCAGAGTTATTCTTGTATTTCCTCGCGTAATTAGTGGCTATCTAGTCAGTAGCCCACAGTGCAATATGTTAGCTACTAATAATATCTTTGTATTGTTTTTGTTTGGACCGATGCTCACATCGATGCTTCTGTTTGTTGTTGTGGAAAAATAATTTAAACATCGAAACCAAACCGATTTTCTGAGATTTATTTTAAGAAATTTCAAACCTCTGCAAAGGGATCAATAAAGCCGTCGTGTGGATACAATCTTGTCTATTCAGTGGTTGGGAGTGAAATTCTCACCTTCATGTAGGCACCAGCTTGATAATTAAGTGTGTCAGCAAGACCAGGTATTTAAGGAGCGGCTGTGGCAGCAGCCAAAGTAACTGCTGTTTCCCTTTCAAGCTTCCTAGTTTTTCCTGGAGATCAGCCTTCAAGTTGATTCTTCCCTCCCCTAATTCAATTTACTTATTTGTAAGCTACATGTATGCTCACTAACAAAGCTAAATGAGCTAAACCTAACGGTGCTCTTTAAATTTGAAGAAAATCCAGTTCATTTTCTTTTCTCATCAGTCCTCTCGATTGTGTCTTGTAGCAGGTTTTTGGCTTTAACACATCAAAGATCTGATGGGTTGAGTTGGCCATAAGGCTTGTCAAAGTTTAATATTGGTGGCTTATTGGGAAAAGCAGTCCTGACAAAGTCAATCAGCCCCTCATCCCAAACATTAATGGATGATGCATGCATGAATACTCACCAAACATCATCTATAAAAAAGGATCTTTGGCTTTTAAAGGATTCCTTCAAAAGCAAATATTGCATTTCCTCACTTGGACCATGACTATATTTGGGACAGTGTAATATCATGCCTGGAGTGATGAAGGTAAACTGGTTTTATGCTGCTAGTCTTCCTGCACAGTATATTTCTTTCCTAATGTTCTGCACAGTTTTCATGACGAATACCGACATTTTGTTCTGATGTGCACTAAGTGGTGTATGTTCTGAATCACCATAAAGTTGCTAATAGCAAGAACACAACACAGCCGGGGGGTCTGCCACTCTTTGTTTATTAAGATCTCTTTTCACACAATACTCTTGTTGCTTCTGAGCCTCTCGTTTTACTAAAGGTTATGATGGAGCAGCAAGACTGAACCAGTGGCTGGATAACATGAGAAGGAAGGAGTGGAGACCTGCACAAACATCATGTCTTTGAAGTGCTCGCTTTAAAACAGAATGCTTTCTAAGAGTGAAAGTTTAAGAAAATCTAACTGTAATATTTAACATGCCCACTCTCCTTTTCCCCCCCATTTGTACTAATTTAGGGAGCACAGCAGTTGCAGCCATTTTAATTTTTATTTTTATTTTTTTTTTCTCAGGCGAGGTCATCTGTCAGAGGGGCAAGAGGCAATATTTTGGTAAGTACTGACACAGAGGTAAGTGACTCTCCAGGTTTATTAAAGAAGGAATCAGAGTTTGGCAGTGCTGCTAAAAATTCAAAATGATTGAATTTAAAAAATAGAATTTCTTTCATTTCAATATTAGAAAACCAGACTGTTTATATTCAGTGTTATTTATGTCATTTAAATTTAAATGCTCATTTTTGTTTGGTGTGTGTTGTTGACGAGTGTTAAGACTGAGACACAGATTATTTTCTGTCCCAAGGAAGGTCGATACGTTGGCCTTTACCCAAAAGCAGACTCAATAAAAAAAGATCTTTTCACGGGAATACAAAGTTTTGTTTGTTACAGGAATCTTAATCACATGAACGTGGGTGAGAAACACTGGCAAGGACTCCAGTGTAACAGAGGGAGAGCTTGGTTAATAATGGGCAGGACACACTGGGAGCAAAGGTGAAGCACAACAACTGATTTTGTTACTTGTCTATGAGCTCCTGGAGTAAACCAATGTGCCAGGTTGGGGAAGTTTCACTCTTGGTGTTTCTAATTTATATGCAATTGACTGAAGCATATACATATTGAATTATTCATAGGACTTTGTACAAAATATAAATGTCTTCCATGTGTTATATTGTGGTTTGATGTTTGCATATGTGGATGTTTTGTTTCTCATTTGGTTTGCTTCCCCCAGACTTGGGCTATTCCAGATGCTCACCTGAATGATAGAGAATAAAAAGAAGCCAGTTGCTGTAACAGGGGTTGGGTTCTTTGGTGTGTTTTGGTGGGTACACTCATGCTTTCATTAATAAAGATTACTAGATGATAAATATTTTTGCAGCCTCGTGCCATTTTGTTTGAACCTATACGTGACTGCTGACCAAACTGATATAAATAGTAAGTGAAGTAAATAAACTGCCTGTGGCTTCTCAGGAAGTCCTGCATTTGGGTCCTGTTATTCACTCAAACCTGACAATAACACATTATCCTGTTTTATCCACATCTGTAAATTTTCAGGCAGGGACGGAGACATCCTGTTACATTTACTGAGATCAGCAACAGACTTTCTGAATTCAAACCTCAATAAAAATGTGAAAATGACTCAGCTTTTTCTTTTTTTGTTTTTACAGCATTATGGACTATAAGTTAAAGCAATTAATGATGCAGTGAATGATGGTCAAAGGGTTGATCTTTACACAGAGCACGTCTGTCCCTTTTTATTAGCCCATTACAATTATTCCCCCATCACTTTAAAAAGGCAACAAAACATGCATGTAACATTTCTTCAGAGATGTAATTCAGTTTTAATTACATAGCGCCAAATCAACACAACAGTCACCTCAAGGTGCTTTATATTGTAAGGTAAATTCAGTAAGTAATACAGAAAAAAACCCAACAATTGAATGATCCTCTTTGAGCAAGTACCTGGCAACAGTGGGAAATAAAAACTCCCTTTTAACAGGAAGAAACCTCTGGGAGATCAAGGCTCAGGAAGGGGCAGCCATTTGCCACAACTGGTTAAGGGAGAGGGGAGCAGGACAAAAGAAACACACTGTGGAAGAGAGACAAGTTAGTGTCACAAGCTAAATGTTGAAGTTGGTCGACATTTTCAGATCAGACTTATGGTCTTTAAGCCAAGTTTAAAATTTGTTTTGAATGTCCTTGGTGTAGTTATTGATGTCATTTCTTTTTATGACAATCTGTTCTTAAATTGTGTTTTATTTCTCACAAAAGTGAAAAGATTATGGAAGAAAGTCGAGCCAAAGAACAGAGTTGGCTCTTAGACTTCGAGTATAGGAGGCCCTCAGCAGAACTTTTAAAGAGAATAAGAAACACATAAAACCTTAGATAAGGAGGTGTGCTCTGACAGTGCAGCGCAGCACCCAGAAAGCTATTTGGCATTGGCAGAGAAGACTTGGGAAGTTATTCAGGAGCATAACCCTGGTACTCAACTTTGCTGCTCAAACCTCAAATATATTGATACTTTTACGCCAATATACAATTTATTTCCAAAATTGTTACAACAAAGAAATAAAAAACCAAACATAGATTTCATAACTTTTTATGCTAATTATTATTTGAAAAGTCATTACAAAACAGGCAGTTTTTGAAAATTCAGATGTAAATATAACTACAGTCATGAATAAGCAAACATGAATGAAGACTATGTGCTGTCTTAAGATGTTCAAGGATCAATCAGTGTCAATTAGCAGAATGAAAGTGTTTTATGGATAAAATTGTAACTCCTGCGAGAGAAACAGAATGATGTTCTGTATAGTTTCATTTCAATTTGACCATAAAAATATTACTTTTTTAAAAATAAAAGCTAGGATAGACTTTTTTGTTTTGAAGATGGTGTAAACACTGTAAATAGCTATTTTAAATGTTTAGCTCTATTCACTCCAATTCACTGAGGACCATCTTGAAAATGTCCTGAACTGAAGCCATTTTCAGAACTATAACAGGAAGGGAAAAGACTCTTCTTAGATTGGTTTTGGTGTTTCTGTGTGAAATCAGTAAAAGTATGAACATAATCGCCATCTAGTGGCAGAGAAAAGGAATTAAAACACTTTCTGAATGAGCTGCCACAGCAGTGGTCCAATCTTCTACTGTGTTAGGAGTATTCAGACAATTTTGACATACTTTTTTTCCACAATGGTAAAACCAAAATTAGGTACATAATTCATGACAAATAAACATGTAAAAGGGGTTGATGATATAAAACAGCTCTGTATCAAAGGCAGTGTGGAGTAAGCAGACCTGCTTCTGTTCACTCTGAAGATGAAGCTACTTTAAGAAAACCCTCAGAGTCCCAGAGCTTCTTTCTTCACGCTGCAACCCAGCAGGACATTTCCAGCATCCACACACTCTGACACACACGGTGCTAAAAACACAACACAAATATTAAAATAATGATTGTGGGAGGAAAGCTGTAGAATGAAACAGTTTTTTAAAGCTGTTATTTTATCTGTTACGATCATTGCTAGTACCATTGTGAGCACAGAGCCACGAGGCAGCCTTCATAGCCAGAAGCTCCCACTCGTCCTTTGCATCCATCTTGAAACCATGAAGCCAGATCAGAGCCAGAATGGTGGCCCACACTTCACTGCTGGTTTAATTCACCAAATCAATCAATCAAATAAAACAGACAGAACACACATTTTACTTTCTACAACCAGTAATATTACATATGTTTGTGTACTTCTTTGTCACACAGGGTCACCAAGGTGGGCAGCTCTGCATATTTGATTTGGCAGATTATTACACTGGATGCTCTTCCTGATGAAATCCCAAACTGTGATATCATAAATGCTCTAAAATAATGTGCTGACATGTTTTTACAACAACTGATGAGGAAAATAATTTCTGCTGCCGTGTGGTTTCTGGATAATATCAGACGCTGGTGCAGCTCAGTGGGAGGTTAGGAGTGTGATTACCACCAGTGTTTTAGCTTCTGATATGCAGATGTTTATTCTCAGGCTGTGAGGCAGGCCTACATTTAGTTTGACTTCATTTTATTTGTTTTATGGTGTGTTTTTAATTACATTGTGTGTTTTTGTTCAAATTATAGAATCAAATCTGTTTTATCTCACATCATCATTTTGTGTTAATATTTAAATTGACAGCAGTGCACCTTTTCAGGCTTTGACTTTTCCACCTCCTCGTTGGTCTGTCCCAGTGCAGCAGCCAGAGCTGGATCAAGCAGCCAGCAGCTAGACGCCTCCTGCAGGGAGACTAACTGCAGCAAAGGGTCTCTGGGTGGCTGCTCAGGCACAGCAGCTGGAAAATCTAAGATGGAAAACAAAACCTGATTATGGTGCTAGATGACAAACAGAACTCTACATGATAACCCAGTGCATAAAACAGCGCACTATAAACTATGCAACAGATAAATATTATGTTTTTCACTTGAAAATTACATCTTAAAAATGTAATCACTACATAAGAGCTCCACATCAAACATCAAATGCACAGGACACTCCGAGGGACACGGTCGAATGCCGAGGCCAAAAAACACATGTAGACTGGTTGGGCAAACTCCCATGCACCCTCCAGTATCTTCGTGAGGGTAAAGAGCTGGTCCAGTGGTCCACAACCAGGATGAAAACTGCATTGTTCGTCCAGTATCTGAGGTTCAACTAACGGATGGATTCTCCTTTCCAGCACCCTGGCATAGACTTTCCCAGGGAGGCTGAGGAGTGTGATACCCTTATAGTTGGAACACACCCTCCGGTCCCCCTTCTTAAAAATGGGAACCCCAGTCTCCCAATCCAGAGGTACCGCCCCTGATCGCCGCGCAACATTGTAGAAGCGTGTCAACCAAGATAACCTTACAACATCCAGAGCCTTCAGGAACTCAGGGCAAACCTCATCTTCCCTAGGGGCCCTGCCACCAAGGAGTTGTTTAACTGCCTCAGTGACCTCACCCGCGAGATAGACGAGTTGTGCCTCTCGTCTCCAGACCCTGCTTCCTCCATGGAAGACATGCCAGTGGGATTAAGGAGGTCCTTAAAGCATTCCTTCCACCACCTGACAGTGTTCTCATTCGAAGTCAGCAGCACTCCACCCTCACTATGCACAGTGCAGGTAGATCACCTCTTTCCCCTCCTGAGTCACCAGACGGGTGGCCATAATCTTTAGGCGGTATGGTTCAGTGGTTACCACCACAACAGGCACCAACCACCCTGCAACCGCACCTCTGATGATTTGAAATGGAGTCCCTCAAGTCTCGCAAATGAAAAATATGCACATATTCTTGTTGGACAGGAAAATCTACTGATATTTTTGTTTTAGTAGTACAACTTTGCTTAGTCCAGGTTGAAAATAAAATGAAAGAGCATCATTTTTCCAAAATTATAGAGCCTCATTCATTTTGATGTCTGAAAACTTCAGGGAGTTTTCTTGGTCTTTGAGATGGCATCAGATTTCAGTGCGTGAAAAAATAACATGCCTGAAAGTGGGCTGACAGAGCATTTTTCAAAGGAACTTATTTTGAGGAGTATTTATTATTTGAACCTAAAATTTCACAGCACTCATCATATGTGCCCACACTTTGTATCATAACATTTTTTATGAAAATGATGGATGGTTGAGCAGAAGACCCGTGTTGATTACAAATGGAATGATCCATGAGTTAACTGAGCTGGACTTGGTTTTACTGACAGTTTGAAGTTACTGTTTAACAAGCAGCTAGTAACTTGGGTAGTAAAAACAAAAACTACCCATCAGCTTAAGAAATTACTGAGCTGTGCTTAAGTTAACACTGAAGCTGGCTCCCTAGACTTCAATGTTGTGGTATTTGTTTTGGTAACAGAACATGATCCTAAAATAGTTTTAACAGGAGTTATAGTGAAGAGAGGCTGCAGCTTAGCAGAAATCCCCCATAATCACTTTGATAGACTGTATAAATGATCATTTATCATTTGCAATTAGCCAATTTGAATTTTATTTATTTCCCACTACTTCACAACTGTAATTGCTTTAAGTCACTTTGCATATTAAGCTAAAGACCCTATAATATTAGAGAAGAAAAACACAACAACCAGATGTTCCCTATGAGCACGCACTTGGCAACATTGGGAGGGAACGACTGTTTAAAAGAGAAGAAACCTCCAGCAGAACCAGGTTCAGGGAGGGCAACTATCTGCTGCAACTGGTTGGGGATGAGGGGAAAGACAAGGATGCAGAGGGAGTCAAGTATCTGGACTCTGTGTTTCTAACATTTTTAGGGTCGAGCACAAAAACTCGCTTTCACCTGAAATTAGAAGCAGGAAATTCGAGGTCATCCAGGCCTTGATGTCTTTAAGACATGACTGTACTTTAACTAATTGATTTGTGTCACAGGGCTTCATGGAGACATTGTTAAGAAACCAAATAGAAATCTAAAGATTTTTAACGAGAACCCAGCCTGTGAACTGTTAATCTACAGACAAGAGAAAGAAAGAAGCACAGGTGGAGCTCATTCTACATTTCATATTTTCAAAAAGGTCTAGAGGAGATAATAACAATTCTTTCATAGGATGTGAAGGTTTTAAATGGGAAAAGTATGCAGCTCATTTAAATCAAAGGTTCAAAGACCTGTGCAAAGTTGTACACACCATGTGTGGTTCGACATGGTGCTCTTTCGAGTCTCATGTAAAAGAGATAACAAAGACCGCCTTTTATCATTTGAGGAACATAGCCAGAATCAGACAAGTTTTGTCAAGCGACACTGCAGAGGTTCTTGTCCATGCATTTGTGTCCTCACGTATTGATTATTGTAATGCTCTTCTTTCTCGGCTACCAAAGAAAAGTTTTAGAGGTCTACAGATGGTGCAAAATGCAGCTGCTCGCATTTTAACAAGAACTGGGAAATTTGAGCACATTAGCCCTGTACTGAACTCTCTTCATTGGCTACCTTGTCAGGTTCAAGCAGATTTTAAAGGTCCTGCTGCTCACCTACAAGGCTTTAAACGGACTGGCACCTTCATACCTCTCCGACCTTTTACATCTTTACGTTCCATCCCGTGCTCTCTGATCTCAGGACTCTGGCCTTCTAAAGGTTCCTAGAGCCAGAAAAAAGACAATTGGAGAGCGTGCTTTTTCTTTTCGTGCCCCGTTTCTGTGGAACACCCTCCCTCAAGATATTAGGCAGGCATGCTCTGTGGAGGTTTTTAAAACTAAGCTGAAGACACATTTGTTCACCCTATCTTACATGTCTTAATTCTATGGCTTTTAGTTTTTAAATTTTTACTGTTTTTAACTTGTATTGTGTCTTTTACCTGTATTGCTATGTATCGCTTTTATTTTTTTATTTTAGTTGTACAGCACTTTTTTTTGAAAGCGCTTTATAAATAGAGTTATTATTATTATTATTATTCATAAAGTGTGTCAGTATTTTATAAGAATGTCATGTTTCTGCATCATCTCTCTCCTGTTAGAGCCTCTTACCCAAACATCAGCCTTTTTAATGCTCTGATATCTTCACATCATAAGTAAATTATATTGCCCAGTTTTCTGTCCAATTAAAGAATATTTCCTGCATCAGTTTGACTTCCATTTTATGTGAAACGTACAAGGATCAAATCTTTTTAGTTTATTTTTGGGATATTGCCCTTAAATATAACTAAAGCTTTCAGCCAGTGTTCATTGTATACTAATAATTGTCTGTTAGATAGTCACAAGTTATAAATGATATGAAACAGAAATATATATACCTTGAATTTTAACTGAAATGTAATATTTGAGACAACTGAGTTACATTTCACAACTGAGGATTTTTTTGTTTTCAAATAATGGTGTGTATATGTAGTAAAATGTCAATAATGTGAATCCTATTATATCCGTACCATCAAAATTCATTTCAACAGCTACACTAGCAAACTAGTTTACTAGCTAAACTTAGCATAATTGGCTATGGGGACTCAGGGCATGGCATTTAATAATAATTACATTTCATTATCTATATCTTTACCACACATTTGCCACACAGGTGTAGATACTGTAGGTGGAGTGAATGCCTAAATTGTACTGATTAGAATATTGTGGACATTCAATGCTAAGATTCAGCATACTGAATTACATAGTGAAGCTGAAGGATGAACGCTAACTTTTTTCCACTCAATCAAAGTTAACGTGAGGGTTCCCGATATCCCGGTTAAGGACAAGTCATGTGTAATCACATGGCAGGATGCTGTAAAAGGACCAAACTTCTGTCAGGAGAACAACTGAGATAATCCATCCACAATATAAGGGTTAGTCATTAATGCATCGCCTGGGCTGTAGTTACATCGTAAGGTTTGGGGACATTCCCCAAAAAAACAGACTGAGTTTTAAAATGCAGTAATAAAAACCGAGGAGGCAGACAGTGATCACTGACTGTTTTTAGGGGCTTGTTGAGATTAAATAGAACAAGATATTAAGCATTAAAACATGTTAAAAACACAAGACTGACTCATTTAAAGTGGAAAACAATATTAATATATTAAAATTTTTAGCACTTTTTGGGGAGGGACCGTTTTGGGGCCTTAGGGACACAAATGTGAGGGATTTTTTGACCCATCTAAAGACCTAATTCTAATAACAATCAAATATTTTTTGAAATGTATTTTATGGAAAATATTTAAGTTTTTCATTTTTTTCTGTTAAAAAACCTGTGCGGTTATGTAAAGATACTGGGATCTAAAGGGTTAAACCACACGAAATAATTAAAATGTAATATGAATATTTAAGGCATTAGTAGTTTTAAAAGACTGACTCATTTAAAGTGGAAAAAAAAAGTGAATAATTTACCTTGCAATTTGTCCCCATAAAGTAGACGAGACCTCACAATGTCAGTGTGTAAACAGATTTGTGTACCCACAACAATAAGTAATACACACACACACAATTACTTTACCAACTGACCCCTGAGCTCCTATGTGTCCCTCAAACCTGATTCAGGGATCCACTCCTCAACTTCACTGTCACTCCCTGAAAGCTCACTGTCCTCACTTTCTTTCCCTTGGGTTCCTTCCATAAAGGCTTTTTACATCCATGTCATGTAATTATCAGCAGACTGTAAAATAAAAAACTATGATCATATTAATGCACACAAACATCTCTAGACACATATGCCAATGCATTATATTGCCGGAAAAAAATTAAGCTAACTGCGCAGTGTTGCCTTGAGGCATGATTGAAAATTAACAGTTTTACTGTATAAATAAATTTTAAAAAGTAGAACAAATAATCAAATATACTTCTTAACATATTCATGCACATGCAAGTATTTTTATATACATTTATTTCACTATAAACATGTAAAATAGTGACAGTCCTAATGGAGATGTCTCTCATGTAGTGCAGCTTACAGAAAGAAGTCTCCCCTCCCCCAAATGAAAGTCACACCACCTTCCCCCCATCATTTTATTGGAAAGAGATGTGCCTGGTACCATTATTTGAAAAAAAAAGAAAAAAAAAAGTTGTTTTGTTTTTTTTGAAGGGCCAAATATATAATATATAATAATGCTTCACTGAGTTAGAGACTTTAACAGTCTCTTCTATGTAAGAATGTCTCGTGCTGATATACCTGCAAACTTGACAACAAAGGTTTTTCAGACTACATGTAGCTGTCCTCTATGTCAGCTCACACATTTACATTCATGTCACACTTATTTCTGCTTTCCCATTTTATAATTATTACTTACATTTTGATTAGATACCTTGAGTTTGTAAATGATCAGATTACATAATTGGAATACAATGTATCCAATTCAGGGTTGCGGGAGGATGAAGCCTATCCCAGCTGATACAGGACAAAGACAGGCTGCCAGTTTATTGCAGGGCTAACACAATATGTGTAACAGAAAATCAACTTAAATGTTTGATATTTCTTATAATAATCATAATTATGACTATTATTTAAAGGTTTCTTTATAAATACATTTTGATTTTTTATAACACCTAAAATATAAACCTGAGCTGTTTCAGATTCTGACCTCAGTGACCTGGCTGTGTCCTCACTGCAGCTCCCTCTTGGAAGTACGTCTGCTTCTTGTCTACCCCCAGTGTTGACCGCCTGCCCTTGATATCACGTACTGTACCTGAGGAACAAAAAAGGACAAACACTTGCCTTCATTTAAGAAGTACATTCATGCAGAGGTAATCTATGGAAACACACTAGTTCACCCTTTGGGAGAAATCAGTTCCTGTGAAACATTTCTGTAAATGAACATCATGTGGAGAATGAATGAAATGAGTTCTTCAGGTGACTCAGCAGTCCCACACTGACAAATGAAATCTAGGTAAACTATTAAGCATATTTGCCCTTCTGAAATCTGTGTTAAACAACAACGAACGTAAATTAGTAACAAAAATACAGCTGAGTAGAGGCTTTACAAACCACCAGCAGCCATAATGCTAAATTTTAATCTTCAAATGTTTCTGAGCCGTCTTCAACCTGCTTTTAACACATTAAAGTCCCACAGTCAATGCAGCCTGACTCAATCCTAGATGTTCAGCACACAGAGACACAGAGGTACCGTTTAAAGTTTAGTGTTAACATGAGTCACTGATCATTTGCAGTATTACAGAGTCTGGCAGTCTTTGCATGATGTCCACGTCACTGTAAGTTTCTAGCTGACTCTCAGGTGTGCCAGCAGGAAAGAGTAATAATAACCTGCATTCTGAGGTTTGTCATGCAGGATCAAAGGAGCCAGGCTTTGTTCACACAGCTAGGATTGTATTTTAAACTGACCCTGGGTCAGTATAAGTATCATACAGTTTAAACGAAGCACTGAAACTTGCACATATTTATTATAGATGCACTGAAGCTAATCGACATATTTGCTGTCAGTCTGTGGCTGCGATTAAACACTTTACTGAAAACTTTATTAACTAGTAACTTCATCAGTCATGACAGAAGCTAATATTTCTGTGCTAACATTGTTTAAACAGTAACAGCCTTACTACAATATAAGCTAACGTTTACACCGTAACTTTAAGCTAGCACCATAAAGACGGTAAAACACGTAATAATATCTACAAATGCATCTTAAAGCTGTTATATTAGCACTTGGTGTATTACTAACCTAACCACATTAACATTACTGACACTCGCTGACTTTTAATAGTCATTCTATAAATGCTGTCCGTTTAAATGGTCTTACCTGTACACACTGCATATCCACCGGATTCCAGCCAGAGTGGATTCTGGAGTCTTCCCACGCTCCTGTTAGTGATCCTCCATCTGGATGGATGAGAACAACCTTCTGAACAATCTAGCAGGAGATGGCCCATATCTATGGGACTGATTTGTGCTAATAACGCCCATTGTATGGACTGATAACAGCCGAAGCGGGTGAATAAAGTCATCCAGTCGCTAGCTGTGCCATTACCCAGCATACATCACTCCCTCCATAAATGCAATAAACGATACAAAAGTATCGTTCTACCTGTTTTTCAGGTAGTCGTTTACATTATATAATTTATTGTGTTCAGTATACGTCACTGTGGTATAATCTGTTTGTGTATAACCGGTTTTATTGTGAAAGGGGTTTCTAAAACAGGAAGTGGACAATAAAGGTCGGAGTTTGAGTGCTCTACAAGGTGTCGCTTGAATCCTTGCCTAAAACCACGACATGGTGTCAGAAGCGGGATTGCAGTAAGAGCCTTGTCATCGGGGAGTGACAGCAAGCGGCTTTGGGAGCGGTAAAGAGTTTTTTTCTCCAGACGATAAGATGTCGGACGAAGAAGCGGGAGCTAGCGCAACAGCTACACAGCCTCGCACGTCACCGCCCCACCAGCAAGCTAACGGCGGCTATAATGCTAACGCCAACTTACCCCCGAATGCCACATTCACCATCCAGCCTCCCGAGCTGTTTGATTTCTCAAAGCCACAGCAATGGGAAAAGTGGATAAGGAGGTTTGAAAGATTTAGACTTGCAAGCAACCTGCACCTTAGCTCAGAGGCTAACCAGGTAAACACACTCATCTACTGCATGGGGGATGAAGCAGATGATATCCTCCGAGGGCAAGCTTTATCGGACATACAAAGGCAGCAGTACCAAGCAGTAAGAGACACTTTGGATACGTACTTTGTTCCCAGGAAAAACATTATCTATGAGAGAGCCCGCTTTAATCAAAGAACACAGCAAGCTAATGAGACTGTTGACTCGTTTGTCACCGCACTTTATGCTTTAGCTGAAAACTGCAGTTATGGTGCACTGCACGATGAGTTAATAAGAGATCGCCTCGTCGTGGGTCTGAGGGACATCAGCTTAGCGGAGAGACTTCAAATGGACAAAGATTTGACGTTGGAGAAAGCGGTTAATCAGGCCCGGCAGTCTGAAGTCATCAAAAAACAACAGACAGACATCAGAGGAGAAAATAAGATGGAAATAGATGCTGTGACAGCGAAGCACAGGGAACAAAAGCATTCAACATTCAAACCCCGAAGAGAACGTAAATGCACAACAAAGGACAAAACACCAAATGGGAGATCATGCTACAGGTGTGGGAAAACCCCTGCGCATGGTAAAGGACAATGCCCAGCAAAAGATGCAACATGTCACTCATGTGGTAAAAGAGGACACTTCAGTAAAGTGTGTAAATCTGTGCATGTGATAGAAACAGAGAAAAGTGATGATACACCCGTGTTTCTTGGTTCTGTAGACGCAGGTTCAGATCCTTGGTATGCAGACCTTACTATCAGAAACCACAAAGCTAGATTTAAGATAGACACAGGAGCTGACGTCTCTGTTATCCCAGCCCAGATGTATTACTGCATAAACCAAAATGAGACAGAGTTATGTAAACCAGATAGACCATTGTTTGGTCCAGGTGGTACTCCACTTGATGTGTTGGGTATGAGCAGTGAAACAATTTGCAAAGGTGAACAGGGGATACAGGAAAATGTGTACATTATCAAAGATTTGCACATAGCTCTGTTAAGCAGGCCAGCAAGTGTCAAGCTGAACCTTGTGTGTAGAGCTGACAGTATTGACATGAATGTGTTGAATGAGAACTACCCAAAGCTGTGTCAGGGATTAGGTTTAATGCAACAACCTTATACGATTAAGTTGAAACCCAATGCTGTGCCTTTTTCCCTGGCCACACCAAGACGGGTCCCCATCCCTTTGTTAGGAAAGGTGAAACGGGAACTGGAAAGAATGGAGTCCATGGGAGTAATCAGCAGAGTTGAAGAACCAATGGAATGGTGTGCAGGTATGGTCCCAGTGCCAACAAAAAACGACTCTGTACGTATTTGTGTTGACCTCACTCACCTCAATGAAGCAGTGTGCAGAGAAAAGTACATCCTGCCTTCGATTGAACAGACACTTGGATCCCTGGCGGGAGCAAAAGTCTTCAGTAAGTTAGACGCAAACAGAGGCTTCTGGCAGGTTCCATTGTCACCAGAGTCAGCACACTACACAACGTTCATTACACCCTTTGGGCGCTTCCACTTTAACAGACTTCCCTTTGGAATAGCGTCAGCCCCAGAACATTTTCAGCGTAGAATGTCAGTGATCCTTAATGGGCTGCCAGGTGTGGTTTGTCACATGGATGACATCCTGATTTGGGGACAGGATCAGCAGGAGCACAACGCCAGACTGCACACAGTGCTCAATAAACTACAAGAGGCCGGTGTCACACTAAACCTGGAGAAATGTGACCTGAGCAAACAGGAAGTGAAGTTCCTCGGTCATGTTTTGTCTGCGGAGGGAGTACAGCCAGACCCAGACAAAATTAGAGCGATCACAGCAATGAAAGAGCCATCAAACGTCAGTGAAGTGCGCAGCTTTCTCGGGATGGTTAACCAATTAGGCAAATTCATCCCAGGACTGGCCGAAAAAGACAAACCCCTAAGAGACCTGCTCTCGAAGAAAAATCAGTGGGTTTGGAGCTGCGCACAGCAAAAAGCGTTCAATCAGCTAAAAGGCGATCTGACGTCAACTCCCATTCTTGCACTCTATGACCCAAACAAAGAGTTAAAACTGTCTGCAGATGCTTCCTCCTATGGACTGGGAGCAGTCCTATTTCAAAAAGAGGGAGAGCAATGGAGACCTGTTGCATATGCGTCTCGTTCTTTAACGGAAACAGAACAGAGGTATGCACAGGTGGAGAAGGAGGCGCTTGGACTAACATGGGGTTGTGAAAGATTCAAAGATTTTCTCATCGGGAGACACTTCTCCTTAGAGACTGACCACAAGCCACTCGTCAGCCTGCTAGGACAGCAAGCTCTAACCGAGCTTCCACCCAGAATCCAACGGTTCCGCCTAAGGCTCATGAGGTACAGTTACACCATCTCACACACTCCAGGCAAAGCACTCCTCACAGCAGATGCACTGTCACGTGCACCCGTTAACCAAGACCCTAATTCTAAGGCTACAGCTGAACTACTGGATGACACAAATATATATGTGGATGAAATAGTCAAATGCATGCCTGCTACCTCGACATACATCACACAGTTAAAGGAACAGCTTAAAACCGACAGCATATGCTCAGATGTCATGGCTTTTTGTCAGAGCAGCTGGCCAGAATACAGCCATCTCACAGGCCCAATTAAAGCATATTGGCCACTCAGAGACACCTTAACGGTACACGACAATCTGCTACTGAAAGGCACCAGACTAGTGATCCCTACTGCTATGCGCCACTCTGTCCTCTTTGCCCTACACGAGGGACATCAGGGAATGTCTAGATGCAGAGAGAGAGCCAGGGAGACAGTATGGTGGCCTGGTCTGAGTGGGCAAATAAATGAACTTGTGAAAAACTGCACCATATGCATCAAAGAGCGTACCAACCCAGTGCAACCTTTAATGCCAAGCCAACTCCCTGAGAGACCATGGCAAAAAGTTGGAGCAGACCTTTTTACGTTTAACAACAGCAACTATGTGCTTCTGGTGGACTACTACTCTAAATTTGTGGAAATAGCCAAACTTACTCCCACAAGATCGGAGGATGTTATAGTGCATCTAAAATCAATCTTTTCCAGACATGGGATTCCAGAGTTTCTCTACAGTGACAATGGACCTCAGTTTTCAAGCCAACAGTTCAAAGACTTTGCAGCAGCTTATGGGTTCAGGCATGTAACAAGCAGTCCAAGATTTGCACAAAGCAATGGTGAGGCTGAGCATCATGTCCAAACTGTGAAAAGTCTGCTAAAGAAAGCAAAAGACCCATATCTTGCACTTCTAGCTTACAGAGCAACCCCATTGGCTAATGGATATAGCCCTGCACAACTACTAATGGGACGAAGACTGCGCACGTCAGTTCCCCAGCTTCCTTCTTTGCTCAATCCCAGCCTGCCCAACAAGGCTACAGTGTTGACAAAAGCGAGAGAGAGAGTGATGAAGGACAGTGTTGCGTACAACAGGAGACATCGTGTGACAGAACTTCCTCCACTCTCACCGGGACAACCAGTGTGGATTACAGACACTAGGCGTGAAGGGACTGTCATCTCCTCTCACTCCACACCCCGCTCATACATTGTCGAGACCCCTTCAGGAGCCATCAGGAGAAATAGGCATCACCTCCAGCCATTGCCAGATGCCACACCAAAGTTACAAACCCCAATTATGCCTGTCAGTCCAACAGAGAACGCCCTGCCTGCTTCAAACCTATCGGCGACTACAACTCTGACTCCTAAGACAGAAGACCCAGGTCCTGTCAGAACTAGGGCTGGCAGGGTTGTCAAAAAACCACAAAGACTGGACTTGTGAAAATAAACAAAACAAAAAAGAAAAACATGGGTTTAAAAGTAAAGGAAAAAAGGTTGAAGAGAAAGAAAAGTTTCTATGAAAGGTTCTAAGAAAAAAAAAGAGTACAGTTTTCATATACGCAGTAAATGTTCTTGTAAATTTGATGTTTTCAGCGAAAGGAGGATGTGGTATAATCTGTTTGTGTATAACCGGTTTTATTGTGAAAGGGGTTCTAAAACAGGAAGTGGACAATAAAGGTCGGAGTTTGAGTGCTCTACAAGGGGTCGCTTGAATCCTTGCCTAAAACCACGACAGTCACTACAATGTGATTTCGGAAATATATAAATATACGAACAACAGGCAAAATTCTTTCCACGCCCACCCCGTGACATCACGCTCCAAAGCCCTATGACATCATGCAGATCAAAGGCATCTGATCCATTCGGAAAGGCATAAATAGGGGTGAGAATTGCAAACTTTTAGTCAGTTTATTCGCAGCACTCGTGTTCGCAGCATTGAAACATAAACCTGAGAAACATTTTGAAACAGTTGGATCATTTACACAGTTGTTTTATTAAGATTCCAACATGTCTCAGAGAAAAGACAGCAAAAAACAACAAGCTTACGCTGGCCCTCAGCTCCAAAGGACATTAACTGAAAGTATACTTTGTGCCTATAGGCAGGAAAACCAAAATCTACACAACACGATTAAACAACTCCAGGCAGAGAAAATTCAGCTTGTAGAGAAGTGCAGACACATGAAGGCCCTAAATAATCAGTTGGAAGAAAGGCATAATGAATTTGTCAAGAACCAACGA
The DNA here is from genome assembly GCF_051167445.1 of Perissodus microlepis. Taxonomy (NCBI): domain Eukaryota; kingdom Metazoa; phylum Chordata; class Actinopteri; order Cichliformes; family Cichlidae; genus Perissodus; species Perissodus microlepis. The sequence continues at coordinate 175,445 of NC_140481.1, forward strand.
GAAAAAGAAAATAATCGAAGGCAGCCCAATGTGGATAATATAAATGAGGGCTGGAAAATAAAGTTTAATAGCGCACGGGAGAAGATTTTAAACCTGATGACAAAAAACAAACACAAGTGTGCTGAATTAAGACAAATGTCCCACCTGCTTAAAGAAAAAGAAGACATTATTCAGGAGCTCTATGGGAAACTCAAGTTTAAGGACCTGGAGATGGAAGAAAGACTCGATGAAGCCTGGGAAAAAAGGGAAAAGTTGCTTCAAGAGAAGACACAACAGGAAAGAAAGGAGAAAAAAATGAAATGGATACTTCAGAACGTGAAGAAACAAAATAAAGTCTTGGAAGTAAAGCTTAATGAAGCACTGCACAGAAATGCAGAAATGTTTCACGATGAAAGTCTCATAAACCAGCAAGACGAAGAAAATAAAAATACACAAAACCTGCCCAGTGTAGATATTGTAAATAAGGGCTGGGAAATAATCTTGAGTGAAGATCAGCCGATTATTGTAAGCCTGATGACAACAAACAAGCAGAACTGCGACCAGTCAAGAAAAATGTCCTACCAGCTTCAACAAACAGGAGCTATTAATCAGGAGCTCTATGGGAATCTCAAAGACACTGAGAACAAGAATCTGCAGCTTCAAGTAAAACTTGATGAAGCCCTGGAGAAAAACAAAGAGTTTCTTCAAGAGAAACAGCAAGAGAAATCGGAGCACTGTGCATGTTGCCCCAATTCATGCACCCAGCAACTGAATCATGAGGGGCCAAAAGATGCACCAGTGCCTGAGCCCACCAAGGACTCCACAAAGGAGTGTGACGTGTGCGAGGCTGAGCCCTCTGCACCTTGTAATGATGTGACAGTGGAAGCTCCACTGTCAGAGCAACAGGTGCTTGTTAAAGAGCTCATAAAGGCAGTAATCACACATGCCTCAAGAGAGGCAAATGTGTCGCCATCCGATGAGATTCAGCAGGGTCTCTTCATAGCTCTGTGGGAGCAACTTAAAGAAGAAACTCTAAATATAAAAAAAAAGAGGATCAAAAGTCTTGAAAAGGCAATTTTCAAAGACATTACAAAGGTACTGGGTATTACACCTAACCTTGTTATCATTGCGTTGGCTGCAGCTTCGCCGTACCAACAAGTGGTGATTTCGATATTCAAAGACCACCTGTTCCGAAAAAAGCGAAACCTACTTACAAGGTTTTTCGCATGGTGTGGAAAAACATAGGACGATGAAGACCAGCTACCAGAAACTGACAATATCTCCCAGACACTTTTGAACAAATTTAAAGATATTATATTTCCAAGAAAACAAAATGAATATTTAGAGCAATCCATCAGGATTGACTCTAAATATTTCTTTAAAATTATTTGGACAGTTTAAGTGTATTAGTTGACATCAAAGTGAGTCTTTAAATTGGCTAACAACAAACGATTCAAACAAGCTAATTTATTTCACATCCAATGAGTCACTTTAAAACTCCCACGACCGGTCGAGGCAGATGGCCGTCCCTCACTGAGCCTGGTTCTGCCGGAGGTTTCTTGCTTTTAAAAGAAAGTTTTTCCTCCCCACTGTCGCCGAGTGCTTGCTCAGAGGGAATTGTCAGATTATTGAGGTTTTATTTATTTTTTGTCAACTAATACACAACTCGGGGCTCGCAAAATCTCTAGCCCGACATCCCGGAGCTAGCGATATCTCCGGTTGGGCGACCAAAATCTATCTCAGCCCCGCCCATCGGGTTATCATAAAGCCCGACGGGCGATTTTGCGAGCCCTGCGATCTTATTGGGCATTCCAAATTGATTTTTTTTATTCATTAATAAAGTCCTAAAAAGATTATATTGTGAATATTGCATGTTTTCATTGTCACACAAATGTGTACATTTTCAGCCTAGACTGAACATGTGTGTTTGTCTTCTATTCAAAATCAAACATTTTAGTAGCAACTACTGTATTAAAATATGGCAGATGTTTTACTCTGATTACACAAACTTTATGTAGGAGTAGGTCACAGATAAGAGGTATTTATTTGTAAATTTGACCTCTGACCTTACAGAGATACAGGATGACAGGATATGTGATATTAGAATCCACATATATTGGTATATAATCTCCTAAATGTTGCCAATGGCAGTAAGGAACATAGCTCTAAATAACATTATCATCTTTTTGACCCTCACTATAGTCTGTATGACAAGTCAGAACAAAAGGTCGGAGGTCAAATGTGGCATTAAATCCTAATGCGGTACATTCTTATGTTGACAATACACACCACACTTGTAAGAAAGTTATAAGTTAAATTATAAGGCTTTTTATAAGGTGTTTCTCTATGAAAGCAGTTAAGATCATTATGCAAATACATAGCCTCAGTATATTGGGGTCTGGAATAAAACTAGAATTAATTAAAAATGTGTAATTCAATTCAATTCAATTCAATTCAATTTTATTTATATAGCGCCAAATCACAACAAAAGTCGCCTCAAGGCGCTTCATAGATACAGAGAAAAACCCAACAATCATATGACCCCCTATGAGCAAGCACTTTGGCGACAGTGGGAAGGAAAAACTCCCTTTTAACAGGAAGAAACCTCCGGCAGAACCAGGCTCAGGGAGGGGCGGCCATCTGCTGCGACCGGTTGGGGTGAGAGAAGGAAGACAGGATAAAAGACATGCTGTGGAAGAGAGACGGAGGTTAATAACAGATATGATTCAATGCAGAGAGGTCTATTAATACATAGTGAGTGAGAAAGGTGACTGGAAAGGAAAAACTCAATGCATCATGGGAATCCCCCGGCAGCCTACGTCTATTGCAGCATAACTAAGGGAGGATTCAGGGTCACCTGGTCCAGCCCTAACTATATGCTTTAGCAAAAAGGAAAGTTTTAAGCCTAATCTTAAAAGTAGAGATAGTTTCTGTCTCCCGAATCCAAACTGGAAGCTGGTTCCACAGAAGAGGGGCCTGAAAACTGAAGGCTCTGCCTCCCATTCTACTTTTAAATACTCTAGGAACAACAAGTAGGCCTGCAGAGCGAGAGCGAAGTGCTCTAATAGGGTGATATGGTACTACAAGGTCATTAAGATAAGATGGGGCCTGATTATTTAAGACCTCGTATGTGAGGAGCAGGATTTTGAATTCAATTCTGGATTTAACAGGAAGCCAATGAAGGGAAGCCAAAACAGGAGAAATATGCTCTCTCCTTCTAGTCCCTGTCAGTACTCTTGCTGCAGCATTTTGGATTAGCTGAAGGCTTTTCAGTGAGTTTTTTGGACATCCTGATAATAATGAATTACAGTAGTCCAGCCTGGAAGTAATAAATGCATGAACTAGTTTTTCAGCGTCACTCTGAGACAGGATATTTCTAATTTTAGAGATGTTGCGCAAATGGAAGAAAGCAGTCTTACATATTTGTTTAATATGTGCGTTGAAGGACATGTCCTGGTCAAAAATGACTCCAAGGTTCCTCACAGCGTTACTGGAGGCCAAGGTAATGCCATCCAGAGTATGAATCTGGTTAGATACCATATTTCTAAGATTTTCAGGGCCGAGTACAATAACCTCAGTTTTATCTGAATTAAGAAGCAGAAAGTTAGCGGCCATCCAGGTCTTTATGTCTTTAAGACATTCCTGCAGTTTAACTAATTGGTGTGTGTTATCTGGCTTCATGGACAGATAGAGCTGGGTGTCATCTGCATAGCAGTGAAAATGTATGCTATGTCTTCTAATGATGCTGCCTAAGGGAAGCATGTATAATGTAAACAGAATTGGTCCTAGCACTGAACCCTGTGGAACTCCATAATTAACCTCAGTGTGTGAAGAGGACTCTCCATTTACATGCACAAATTGGAGTCTATTAGATAGATATGATACAAACTATTAATTAATTATTTAAAAATAGAAATACAGAGCATTTTAAACTAAGTCAATGTATATTTTAATTACTTATTTATATATCTAGTGAAGTATTTCCTGACATATTCAGTTATTTTGCTACTCATCAGCAGCAGTGCTGTGCATCCTGCAAATTTCGTTATCGAGTAAATTAAGAGCAGTATTGCAGATACCGATACTTTTAACCTATAAAGGGAGCTTATGTAGGGGAGAGCAGTGTGTTATTATTTATGAGCTGAATCATCGTACATTTGCCAAGTTCGGAACACATTTTCATGAACATCAACACAACAATGTTGTAAGTTTAACAACCCACAGTAATATACTAGTTAACACAGTTTTCTTGTGTATTGATACTGTGGATTTTTAGAGACCTGAAATGTAAATGTGCTGTCTTTAAAGGAGTTTGGGTCAGCTTCTGTTGTGTAAGTTTGTTATAGGCTATAAAGACTTGGAATGAAAATATTTTTTAATAAAAAACAAGATTCAATTAAATTATCAACAAAAATTTAATGGACTCTTTGCTGGCTGAAACTCACCGCACGTGATCACTTGTAATGTAAAGACAGACATGTGACCATTCTGTATCTGCAGGTGAATCAGTGAAGCTACATAAACATTTACATTAGCATAGCTTTCCGGCCATCATGGAAAACCCGGTAAGAACACAGTGGGGGGGTCGCTTGACATTCTAACTTTAAACCGAGGATTTTAAAAGTGTTTGGTGTAGGTTAAAGCAGTGCACCAGTAGGCTACATGTTTGACATCCACCACACAACTTTCACTGAATTACAACAACTGTGGATCGTCGTTGATCGTCAGCGTATAGTGCTTTGGAGTTGACGTCACGCCGCAATGCATTGTGCAAGGTAAGTCAGCTCGAGTACTGCGTGTGAAATGCGTTTGATTTCCCTGCAAACATTTACATTAGTGCAGCATAAATTCATTCATGAGGGGAAATTACAGTGAGAACATGTGGAGGCTGTTAGGTGGATAACATAGTGAGTTCAGTGACATTGTCCTGAAGGATTTAGTTATTCTTTATGGTTAAAGAAATTGCAATGATTTATTCATATTATTATAAATAATTCTAATTATACATCTTACTTCCATATTTGTATCTTGTGTCACTAAAAATACATTTTATTTTAATTTTATACATTGATTAATGACCTGCAGAATCTCCTTATCATATTAAGTGATTCATAATTGTCACTTTATGCTTTCTCCATCTCTAAAGTGATGACATTACACATTACATACTTTAGGTTCATTTTCTGCAGGCAGGTTTCTGACAGAGAACAGGCAGATTTAGAATATAACATGCAGCGTTCTATAGATGGATACATAAAGAAATGAAAAATTACATGTATGTGCTAACTTTCTAAACACTTTGTTACATTTAAGTAGATAAAACACATTTATGTCGGCCTTGGCTCATAGTTCTTGTCTTTAAATGAACTTTGTCTGTGTGTGTTTCAGGTACTGCACTCTCAAAGACTGAATGAACCAGCATTACGACTGTTAAGAAATATACTCTAAAACACTTCTTCGGTAGAGACTCAGAGAAGAGAAACACACAGAACTTCTTGCTAGCAAGGGCAGCCTCCAGCACTGAGACTCGCGCTGAGAAACTGCCCCGGTCTTTATTTATACTTCAGTGGGTGCTTGTGTGTGTGTGTGTGTGTGTGTGTGTGTGTGTGGGGTCAGAGTGTGACCCCATAAAGACTTCCCTAAACCTGCTGGTCTCGAAGTCCAGCAGTTCATCAAACCAAAAAGCACTTAGACTAAAACAGATATAGCTACGTTAATCCTACCGTAAAACAATAAGACAAGGTACGACCTCTTCTCATGCTCCTAGGATGTGGGGGTGAAGCCAGAACACCTTAGAATGTTACAGGCCCCCTAGGATGAGACATTCTTTCAATATGTCACCAACTATATACTTCTAAACACAAATGATTACATGCAGTACTCTACCATATGCAAACTTATATCATTAAAAGATTATACTGACTACTAAGTACAATTTTCCTATTAACATTCCCTCCTGTTGTCAGTAAAAATTTAAATGAGATATTAGTATGTAACACCTTGTTGTACATTTTCTGTCACATCATCATTAATCACACAAAGTCTTCATGTTTCAACAGGTCGGGGTCATTATCATCATCACTTGTCATGGCTATGTATGCAGCAACAGCGGAAAATATTATGCGGTTAATCATGAGTTTTAGACATGGCAGTATACATATTACAAAGACACAAAATAAAAGTAAAAATATTTCAACTCCGATGAGTAGTCCTTTTAGCACCTGTAACCAGGAGCCAGTGTGAAGCCAAGAAAACCAGTCACTTGTATCACTTACATAGTCCTGATTTGGGGCCTGCTGGATCTGTCTCAAAGCATTCAGGGCGTCAGTCATGTTTAATGAGTGTACATCGTCCAGTATGTAAGTGCAGCATGTGTTGTTGAAAAGGACGCAAAATCCCTCTCTCTCTGCTAATATCATAAAGTAGTTCTTCCCTGGGAGTTGGTCCAGGAACACATATAGTGTGGGGTATGTTGACGTGCTGGGTAGATGGGAACAGACATAATAGTCTGTATTTGCCGATTCTGCTTTTGTTCTGTCGTGAATATAACGGTACCAGGCATTGTTCATCCACGGATGGATGTGGTCTTGTGTCATGTCTCTTAGGTGAGAGTTGTCATGTGTCCATCTTTTCTGCCTGCCTCCTGGTTCAGCTGTTGTTGGCATCAGCTGGGGTCCTGCAAGGGTGAGCGTCGTAGTCAAGGTAACCAAGAGGGTCCTGGTTGCACACAGGTCCGTCACGCCTCGCACTTGGTTGCCCTAGAGTTGATCAGAGGCTGGAGGTTGAAGTGCGAGCTTACCCTACGGGGGCTCAATCAGCACTCCCCCCTCACCACTGAAACAACCAAGTGTGAGATTTCCCTAATGTGCTGTCTTGGGGGTGCCGGGGTTTCCTGGGACCTCAACCTTTTTGCAGTGGCTCTGATGTATCCAGGAGGGTCTCTCCGCTATTTTGCAGGCAGTTGAAGTGGTCAGAAGCACTTGAATTGGCCTCTATCAACCCCCATCACCTCACTTCAGGCCTTCATCCTGCGGTAGGAATACTTATGACTCTTCTACTGTCCATCCTCTGCAGAAAAACCCCTCTGTGGAAAGGGTGCTGGGTCCAGTTATCTTACTGCCGTTATGATCCCAGCAGTCTTCAGTGTGCCAGCGTATGCACAGTATAGTGACACAGCATTAGGTGATGTTCATAGGAAACTGCTGTCATCACCACCATAGCTTCTAGTTCCTGTGCTTTCACAGAATCATGATGACATCCTTAGACTCCCTCTGCGCTGTCGATGGAGCTTGGCACGCTCCCCTCATCCTTCAGGTGCCCGTCCGTCGTCCACAATCTCCTCTGTTGGCCTCTGGAAAGCCCCCTTGGCACAGCTCTCATTCCAACACAGTTTCATGGTCCTTGCTGTGGCTCCAAAGTCTGATCTCACGATGGGCCCCAACCAGCTAGATCACATCCCAGGCAACATCAGGGCGTCTCCTCCTCTGGAGCAGCACCACCCTGGACCTATAATCCTGCAATAAAAGATGTTAGTGTGTTTTGCATATTAAATTTGCTTAAAAACTGGCTCCGCCAGGAGCCTGCATACACACCATCATGGCCTGGAAAGCAAGATCTGGAAGTGAAATCAAACTTCACACCTATAAACAATTGTATCATAAGAGTAATAAGTATTCAGCACTAGCAAGACAAGTGTCATGTGCAGGTTTTCTCAAATCAGTAAACTACAATTATTTCCATAATTTGCCTCAGACATGGATCATCCCTTGTACTCAGTCAACATTAATGTAATCGGTGACTTCTCTTAAGCAAAGTCACTCCACTCATCAATCACTATGAGCTCAAAAGTGGCCAGCTAATGGGCACCATATTAAACTATTCCATAAACACTGCATCTCTTATTTGTTTTTCTCATGTCACTTGTCCGCTTCTGCTGAATCCTCCATATGCACTCTTAAAGAAAACAAACATTAGCAATACACATTGACCATCGGTGGTCAGGCGCAGGTCGACAGGTTCCAGAGGTGCCATAAAAAGACCATAAAATTAGCCATCCATAGCTGTGGAAAGAATGTTATTCACATCATCAAAGTAACCTTCACATTTTCCCAACAACACAGTGTAACAGCATCACCAACTCATAACCTGTAAACACAGTTTTCTTCACACATAAACCCAGAAATCCTGTAGTAGAAAAACATTAACTAGTCCTCTTATAAATCACATGATCAAACACATGAAGAAATGTAGTGCTGTAGAAAAGAAAATACAAATGTTAGAGCTGTGCAGGCGTATGCATACTTTATCACAGTTACCTCTGTAAGCAACACAAGATAGTGAATAACACCCCCTGGTAGATGCACAGACACAGAAAATGGCATTTAAAAGGTAAAACCATCACGCAACCTCGAATGTTGCTGTGATCTTTCTGCTCCTGTAACAGGAAACACATAAATTCATCCACCCTTTTGTCCTGTCTAGGTGGAGGTTAACCTTGAGTCGTGGTCAAGTCTTGTCAGCTTTTACCAGTCAGTCAGTTTGTTTTTATTTCCATTCATTCATTCATCCATTCTTTCTTTCTTTGCTGATAGTGGAACCCATCGTCGCATTTAGTTTCCACTTTCAGCAAAATGACGTCATTTCAAAAAGAAAAAGAGGAACTTTAGATCGGATTACCTCGCTGAATCCTTTTTAGGGAGGGACTCTCATTTTCTAATTGTCCCAAATAAGTGGCTTTCTCCTGAGCCCATTTTAATGTGGAGAAACTCACTTGTAACAGTTTTCTCGACATGTCGTATAGCACTTTTAATTCCCGACGTGCAGATCTGCTTAAAGAAAAGAAATTGACAAACAGAAATCAGTGCCTGTTCAAAAAATGAAAAATAAAATGAAAAATAACAGAGATTATCAAACAAAACTTTCAGTGCACTGTGAAAGTATCAAAATAAAAAGGCCTTGTTAAGTCATGACACAAGCTCCTCATCTCAGGAGGGTAAATCATACCATTAGCATGGTTTATCATACCATCATACTAATTGGCAGGCTCAACTTCACAACAAAAGAAAAATCATCAGCTAGATTCACTCCAAACCAACCATCAGCTGCACAACACACAACATAATCCTAATATGTCTTATTAGCTATGAGTTTAATCCCCAGGTCTGTGCTTTTCACTCATTTAGGCCATAGATCTATTTTATCCAGTTTTTCTTTTTTCCCGTCATCATAAAACGTGTGACATGTTGTCATGCACTTCACAAAACACCTTTGTTCTGACGTATTCAGAGTTGTGTATCTAGGTACAGGATTCACTCGCACATCAAAACAGGAAACTCAGTGTTTTAGAGTCTCCACTCAACACACAACAAACTCCAACACATCCCATTCACTCGTGCTAGAATTCAGTCACCTTTCCTTAATCTAAGAAAAATCAACTAATTTGCATATCAGCTATTAACCCACTAAGATGACAGGACAACAGAAATGCATGTTCAAAATCTTATCACAAAAATAGAATTTCCCTCATACAGTAAATTACTTGTGCTGCATCAATCAAGCAGGAAGCATCTCCCAATTTACTATATCAACGACTAAATTTATTGTCTGATCACTGGTTGGTCAAACCAGAATCTTTTTTCCCACGAAAGTTAAAACTGTTGTCCTGCAACCTAGAGAGTCAATTTTTTGCATTGGATAAATTCGGTATTTGATAACAAGTGTCGGCAGTGTTAAAATCGACACTATTTTAACACTGATGAGAGATTCAATTCAATTCAATTCAATTCAATTCAATTTTATTTATATAGCGCCAAATCACAACAAAAGTCGCCTCAAGGCGCTTCATAGATACAGAGAAAAACCCAACAATCATATGACCCCCTATGAGCAAGCACTTTGGCGACAGTGGGAAGGAAAAACTCCCTTTTAACAGGAAGAAACCTCCGGCAGAACCAGGCTCAGGGAGGGGCGGCCATCTGCTGCGACCGGTTGGGGTGAGAGAAGGAAGACAGGATAAAAGACATGCTGTGGAAGAGAGACAGAGGTTAATAACAGATATGATTCAATGCAGAGAGGTCTATTAATACATAGTGAGTGAGAAAGGTGACTGGAAAGGAAAAACTCAATGCATCTTGGTAATCCCCCGGCAGCCTACGTCTATTGCAGCATAACTAAGGGAGGATTCAGGGTCACCTGGTCCAGCCCTAACTATATGCTTTAGCAAAAAGGAAAGTTTTAAGCCTAATCTTAAAAGTAGAGATAGTTTCTGTCTCCCGAATCCAAACTGGAAGCTGGTTCCACAGAAGAGGGGCCTGAAAACTGAAGGCTCTGCCTCCCATTCTACTTTTAAATACTCTAGGAACAACAAGTAGGCCTGCAGAGCGAGAGCGAAGTGCTCTAATAGGGTGATATGGTACTACAAGGTCATTAAGATAAGATGGGGCCTGATTATTTAAGACCTTGTATGTGAGGAGCAGGATTTTGAATTCAATTCTGGACTTAACAGGAAGCCAATGAAGGGAAGCCAAAACAGGAGAAATATGCTCTCTCCTTCTAGTCCCTGTCAGTACTCTTGCTGCAGCATTTTGGATTAGCTGAAGGCTTTTCAGTGAGTTTTTTGGACATCCTAATAATAATGAATTACAGTAGTCCAGCCTGGAAGTAATAAATGCATGAACTAGTTTTTCAGCGTCACTCTGAGACAGGATATTTCTAATTTTAGAGATGTTGCGCAAATGGAAGAAAGCAGTCTTACATATTTGTTTAATATGTGCGTTGAAGGACATGTCCTGGTCAAAAATGACTCCAAGGTTCCTCACAGCGTTACTGGAGGCCAAGGTAATGCCATCCAGAGTATGAATCTGGTTAGATACCATATTTCTAAGATTTTCAGGGCCGAGTACAATAACCTCAGTTTTATCTGAATTAAGAAGCAGAAAGTTAGCGGCCATCCAGGTCTTTATGTCTTTAAGACATTCCTGCAGTTTAACTAATTGGTGTGTGTTATCTGGCTTCATGGACAGATAGAGCTGGGTGTCATCTGCATAGCAGTGAAAATGTATGCTATGTCTTCTAATGATGCTGCCTAAGGGAAGCATGTATAATGTAAACAGAATTGGTCCTAGCACTGAACCCTGTGGAACTCCATAATTAACCTCAGTGTGTGAAGAGGACTCTCCATTTACATGCACAAATTGGAGTCTATTAGATAGATATGATACAAACCACTGCAGTGCAGTACCTGTAATACCTACAGCATGTTCTAATCGCTCTAATAGGATATTATGGTCGACAGTATCGAACGCTGCACTGAGGTCTAGCAGGACAAGCACAGAGATGAGTCCACTGTCAGAGGCCATAAGAAGATCATTTGTAACCTTCACTAAAGCTGTTTCTGTGCTGTGATGAGCTCTGAAACCTGACTGAAACTCTTCAAATAAACCATTCCTCTGCAGATGATCTGTTAGCTGTTTGACAACTACTCTTTCAAGGATTTTTGATATGAAAGGAAGGTTGGAGATTGGCCTATAATTAGCTAAGACTGCTGGGTCTAGAGATGCTTTTTGAGTAAAGGTTTAACTACAGCCAGCTTGAAGGCCTGTGGTACATAGCCGATTATTAGAGATAGGTTGATCATATTTAAGATCGAAGAATTAATCAATGGCAGGACTTCTTTGAGCAGTTTTGTAGGAATGGGGTCTAAAAGACACGTTGATGGTTTGGAGGAAGTAATTATTGAAGTTAACTCAGAAAGATCAATTGGAGAAAAAGAGTCTAACTTAACATCAATGGTACTAAGAGTAGCTGTAGATAATATTACATCTGTGGGATGATTACTGGTAATTTTTTCTCTAATGATAAAAATTTTATTTGTGAAGAAGTTCATGAAGTCATTACTAGTTAACGTTAAAGGGATGGTTGGCTCAACAGAGCTCTGACTCTTTGTCAGCCTGGCTACAGTGCTGAAGAGAAACCTGGGGTTGTTCTTATTTTCTTCAATCAGTGATGAATAGTAAGATGTTCTGGCTTTGCGGAGGGCTTTCTTATAAAGCAGCAAACTATTTCTCCAGGCTAAATGATGATCCTCTAAATTTGTGACACGCCATTTCCTCTCCAGATTACGAGTCATCTGCTTTAGGGTACGTGTTTGAGAATTATACCACGGAGTCAGGTACTTCTGATTAGAGACCTTAGTTTTCACTGGAGCTACAGTATCCAGAGTCGTACGTAGTGAGGAGGTGAAATTATTAACAAGATAATCAACCTCTGTTGGGGTAGCGTTCAGATAGCTGCTCTGCTCTGTGTTGGTACAGGGCATTGAAGATGATAACAGTGGGTGGATTATATTCTTAAACTTAGTTACAGCGCTTTCAGAAAGACATCTACTTTGATAAAATCTACTCTCCACCGCTGTGTAATCAATTATTGTAAATGTAAATGTTATCAGGAAATGATCAGACAGGAGAGGGTTTTCAGGAAACACTGTTAAATGTTCAGTTTCTATGCCATATGTTAAAACAAGATCTAGAGTGTGATTAAAGTGGTGGGTGGGTTCTTTTACATTTTGAGAGAAGCCAATTGAGTCTAATAACAGACTAAATGCCATGTTGAGGCTGTCATTTTTAGCATCTACATGGATGTTAAAATCACCCACAATAATTATTTTATTTGAGCTCAGAACTAAATTAGATATAAAGTCTGAGAAATCAGACAGAAACTCTGTGTAAGGCCCAGGTGGACGATAGATGATAACAAGTAAGACTGGTTTCTGAGTTTCACAGCTGGGGTGGACAATGTTAAGCATCAGGCTTTCAAATGAATTAAAAGTCTGTCTTGGTCTTTCATTAATTAATAGGCTGGTGTGAAAAATTGCTGCCACACCGCCCCCTCGGCCTGTGCTTCGAGGTTTCTGGTAGTTAGAATGACTCGGGGGTGTTGATTCATTTAAACTAACATAATCATCCTGCTGCAACCAGGTTTCTGTAAGGCAGAGTAAATCAATTTGTTGATCAATTATTAAGTCATGTACTAACAGAGACTTGGAGGAGAGAGACCTAATATTTAATAATCCACATTTCACTGTTTTACTCTTTGGTTCAGATGTGGATACTGTATTGTTCTTTCTTTTTGATTGTTTATGTTTAAGTTGTTTGTTGCTGGTTTTTAGTTTGTTTTTTGTCTTTTTGGAAGCTGACACAGTCTCTATGGAGATGGGTTTTTGGGGGGGTAGCAGGAGGAGAGAAGCTGCAGAGAGGCGTGTAAGACTGCAACTCTGCTTCCTGGTCCCAACTCTGGATAGTCATATTTTGGGGGGTTTAATAAATTTGTCCATATTTCTAGAAATGAGAGCTGCTCCATCCAAAGTGGGATGGATGCCGTCTCTCCTAACAAGACCAGGTTTCCTCCAGAAGGTTTGCCAATTATCTATGAAGCCCACATCGTTTCTGGGACACCACTCAGACAGCCAGCAATTTAAGGAGAACATGCGGCTAAACATGTCACTCCTGGTCTGATTGGGGTATTGGAGATAACAAGCTAATTTTCATTGCATGTGTGTTTGTATTATTAGGCAGGTTTAATGCATGTCTGTGGAGCTGCATATCCAGCAGAGCATGTTCTTAAAGCTGCCTTTCCTACACACTTCTCTGCTATTATTTAATCATTTTGTAACTGATGTGCTATGAGTCCACTGATCTTTGCATCACTTCTCATCACACTAAGTGACTTGGACAAGATGGTAAACAGACTCACATGCTTAAGATGTTGTCTAATCTTCATGAGCTCTCTTGTGTTTGGAAGTGTTAGTAGGGTTAATGCATGTTCTGTCACGGTTTGCCATGGCAGACCGTGGGGGGTGTAGGGAAGGAGGACCCAGGCGCGGTGCTCTGTGTGCGAACAGTGCGTTTATTTACAGTGTGGTACAAAACAACAATAAATCCCCGTGTTCTCCCCAGACTCCCGTGTCGTGTCCTCCTGGTGCTCTCTGCTCTCGTGTCTGCACTCCCGGTGCTCGCTGCTCTTCAGGCCTTCCACGCTCCTCCTGCGGGAAACAATAGCGGCAGCTGTCAGGACACTAAACAATGGCAGGCATGCACTAACTCAGTTCAACTGGATGACTAACGTGGAGACTCAGGCAATGATCCCGCGTCGGTGGGAGCTCCAAGACTCTCTTAAGTAGCTCCCCCGAAGAGGCCTGATCAGCAGCAGGTGTGTGGCTCCGGGTGTGGCCAGTCCCCTAGCAGGGCCACACCCACCAGGCCTGACGGCGCCTATAAACGAGTGCTCAGACACACAGCCACCCACACACACACATATGTACAAGCATAGAGAAGAAGGGGAAGCAACACCAAAAATACATAATAATATAACAGGTCCATGACTGCCCAGGGGTCCTGGGCCGCCCAGACCCAGGACCCTGACATGTTCTGCTTGTGTGTGTGATTTTGTATGTTTCTTTTCGCAGTGTTTCAGACTCCTTCTCAATTTTCCACTTAAGCAGTCAGTTTTGTTTTCCCCTGGTTTGCTAACCCAAATTTTGATTTCCCACATTAAATAACAAAATTCCTGTGTTCTCACCACTCCTCTCACTCTGTTGTCCTCTCCCACTTCAACAGTCCAACAGCCGGCAGTTCTCCTTCAGCTTTGTCCTGTCTTTCACTGTCTCTTCTTGCCATTTTACTCCAAAGGTGGCAAATGTCAAACTCCAACAGTCTCCTCAGTTCTCCTCAAATGTTCTTGTCACATGCACAGTGAAGTTGCAGCTTGTTGGAAACACAGTGCCATTCATCCAATCAGGCAGGATGATGGGTTTGCTCTTCTTCTCTGATGCTGTTTGTCCACACTGCTGCTGCTTGCTGGGTCTCTTTGCTCGGGACTTTGCTGCTGTCTCTTTATCTGCCATGTTATTGCTCTTTGGAGCTGCATTCCTTGTCTTCAGGGAGGAGTGAGAGCTCGCTTGTGAGGTTGAGGGACACATGGTGCTGTAAATAAGTTAGCCAGAAACTTGGCCTGCATGTTTCCAATGATGTTAAACTATAACTTTCTTCCGACCGCTGCATGTGGAAAATTGATTCAGGTCTGCTTTTCACCTGAAAGTGACAAACTAAGACATTTTCATTATTATCATCACTGCTTAATCAACACACATCTCTCTCTCTCTCTGTTTTTGTGAACAGTCCTTCCTTAAAAGCAGAAAATTAGATTGTAGTTGTTCTTGGCTGATCAACACAAAACCTTTTTCCTATTATTATTTTTCATCTACAATGTAAATTTTGTCTCTTTTTCACTCTTTTTTTTTTTTTTTTTAAATAGCTGGTGACCAGAACAGAACCGAAACAAGCAAAAACCACAAAAGAACAACCCCCCCCCAAGGTCACAGACCCAAAGTCCGACCGCGCATCCCGCAGCGGAGCAAAAAAGAAAAACGCCACAAAACAGTCTCAGGCGGCCCATCATTACAACACAAGAGTTCAGGAGGCCTACCTCGGGTCCCGTGACGGCAGTAGGACGCTTCAGGCGGCCGACCTCGAGTCCAGTGGGGGCAGCGTTGCAGCTCCGGCGGGCGGCCATGGGTCCAGCAGCAGCAGCAAAACGGGTCTGGGGGCCTGCCACTGATCCAGTGGCGGCGGAGCTGCAGCTCCGGTGGCTTGCCACGCGTCCAGAGGTGGCGGCGCTGTACCTCCGGCGGCCTGCCACAGGTCCGGCAGTAGCGGCAAAACGGTTCCGGTGGCCTGCCCCGGGTCCGGTGGCGGCGGCGCTGCCCCTCCGGCGGCTTGCCCCGGGTCCGGTGGCGGCGGCGCTGCCCCTCCGGCGGCTTGCCCCGGGTCCGACGGCAATGATGCTGCTCCTGTGAGCAACAGCGAGGAGTGGCACATGGCCTATGAAGCGCCGGTCGCTGACGTGGACGCGCTAGACGTGGGCGGCGTGGAGGGCGCGCTAGACGTGGAGGTCCCTCTGACTCGCTGACCTCCAGTTCTGGCTGAGCAAGTCCCTCCAGACTGCCGAGCTCCTCCGGTGGCAGCGCGGGCTCCACAGGCTCACTGAGCTCCTCCCGCTCGCCGATCTCCAGCTCCGGCTCGCCGAGCTCCCCCGGCTGCGGCGCGGGCTCCTCCGGCTCGCTGAGCTCCTCCTGCTCGCCGATCTCCAGCTCCGGCTCGCCGAGCTCCTCCGGCAGCGGCGCTGGCTCCACCGGCTCCTCCGGCAGCGGCGCTGGCTCCACCGGCTCGCTGAGCTCCTCCGGCAGCGGCGCTGGCTCCACCGGCTCGCTGAGCTCCTCCGGCTCCTGCTCGCTGAGCTGCTCCTCGGCAGGCGGCGCAGGCTCCTCCCGCTCGCCGAGCTCCTCTGCTGGCAACGCCGGTCGCTCCGGCTCGTTGAGGTCCTCCAGCAGCGGCGCTGGCTCCTCAGCTGGTGGCTTGCTGAGCTGCTCCTGCTCCGGCTCGCTGAGCTCCTCCGGCAGCGGCGCTGGCTCCACCTGCTCCGGCTCGCTGAGCTCCTCCGGCAGCGGCGCTGGCTCCACCTGCTCCGGCTCGCTGAGCTGCTCCTCGGCCGGCGGCGCGAGCTCCTCCGGCTCCCGCTCGCTGAGCTGCTCCGGCTCGCTGAGCTGCTCCGGCTCGCCGGGCTCCTGCTCCTCGGCTGGCGCGAGCTCCTCCGGCTCGCCGGGCTCCTGCTCGGGCAGCGCGAGCTCCTCCGGCTTGCTGGGCTCCGGCTCGGGCTGGGCAGGTCCGGGTGGCGACATAGCAGCCGGTGAAAAAGATGGCAGAATGGCGGCTGCAGGCAGATGAGACGACGGCGGTGCTACAGCTGCAGATGGTGAAGCAGCGAGTGGTGTGGAGACCTCTGACCGAGGTGATGTTACCTGCGCTGTCGGCTTGTCCACTGCAGACACAAACACAGATGGTGAGGGAAATGGAAAATTGTCCGTACTACTCACCACAGCCGGCTCTTGAGATGTCCGTGGATCAGGCTGCGGTGAGGAACGCCGGCGGCGCGAACGTCGTTTCCGTGTAGACGTCGGGGCCGGCGTCTCAGGCTGTGAAACCACCAGCTGTCCGGGCCGGTGAGCAGCCTGAGGAGGAGAGTGGAGGTGGAGGGTGGAAAGCAGGAAGTCCAGGACAACTGGATTAAGGGAGTCCATCAGCCAGGGGAATTTAACAAGCGTCTCCTGCAGCCGCCTCTCCACGGCGTGACGCAAACCTTCCGCGGGCTTCTCCCACCACAACTCGCATAGGCGGTAAACCTTGTCCATCACCTCCCTCCTGAGCCTCTCCTCAGAGACCGCTGGGTCCATGCTTGGCGGGATCATTCTGTCACGGTTTGCCATGGCAGACCGTGGGGGGTGTAGGGAAGGAGGACCCAGGCGCGGTGCTCTGTGTGCGAACAGTGAATCACCACTCTCACAATCAGAGGCAATTACTTTTACACAGTGCACAAAAACACTGTGACGTCAGACACATTCACACTCACTTGTTCATCTGCGTAAATAAATCATTTGGCCAGTGGCATGTGCCATGGTGATCCATAAATATGATCACAAGTTTATTTAACTATTTTTCAAACCAACAAAACAAATAAACAAAAACATGATGCTGATGCTATGAACACTCTACACACATGAGTCAAGATGCAGGAAAACTGCTCACGGAAACTCTGCACACTCCAGTTATCATAGTTATCATAGTTCTGTTTCCCTCTCTTTGAAGAGTTCTCAGGCAGCTCTCGATCTGATAATGTGTAGCTTGCTCATCAGCTCAGAAGAGACCACAACGCAACCTCACAGTGGTTTCATATTCAATTCAGCTTCTCCATCATGTAGTTTTCAGCTGTTTCATACCGGGTTCAGCATATTAGTTGTTTTCACAGGTGTGCTCTATATCTCAACAATGGCTCATATTAGGATGACAGTTTTTCAGACAGGTCAAGTGCCTCTATACACGTAATTAGTTAAAATATTTACCTATTTCACTCCATCTCAATATGTACTTAATTTGAGCAACCCTAAGCTTAATGCAGGTTACTTTCAACAATTATCCACCTCACATCATAACTGACTGAGGTGCCTCTTCATATTAATATTATTTCATCATTAATGCTATTATTTTTTATATAACAGCAATGGTATATTACAATATGTTATTTATATTTTACTTTGTATCCACCAAGGGCTGTGGGTGATCTGCAGTTTCACTCTTTCTCAAGCTGGAGACACTTTCCTTTTCACACACTTTCCTTGGCTGAACAATGACACAACCTTAATATACTTTATGCATCCCTCTATTTCATTTAATATGTGTTTGTGTGAATTATCTGCTTTCATTCATTCTATTCTGGGCATGATCTTCATCCCAACTATGTTTCATTATTAATACCAGTTTATAGGTTGTTATCCTTGCTATTATTAGTTTGAATACATTAAAGTTAAGTTGTAATTTAGCCTTTTGTTTATTTTACTTTATTCCTCTTGTATTTATATCTATTCAGTCGGGTCTGTTTCCAACCCTTTTTGAACTACTTTAAACTACTGTGATCTCTAATTTTCACTGGGGGAGGGATTATTACGTTCTTCCTAGTCTGAACTGCTCTCTTCACCTGAGCTGCTATCCTATTCTGAGTTACTGTCTTCTTTGTTTCTTACAGTCACGTACAAAATGTCCCTCTTTTCCACACCTCCAGCATGTAGTACTAAAGCCACTGTTTGGTGTGTGTGTAGCTCTGCCTCTACCTCTTGCTCTTCCACTATGCATTCCTCTCCCTTTCTTTTGGATTAGTCCTGCTCCGGCTTGCTGTTTTTCTAAACATTTCTCATCAGGTGTTAATTTTGCTTGTTTATCCCCCATTTTCAAAGATTTTGCTGGGCCGTCGCTGGCACGCTTGACTTTAGAGTGGTTTACTGATACGGCCTTCAACTTCACCCTAACGGTGAAGCGGTATCAGTTTTATGAGATGAAACTCAACCGTTCTCCTTTGTCACCAGTACGTGAGCCTCAGCAAAGAAAACAAAAATGGAAGTAGTTCAGCAGCGTATTGTGCTGTAAAATCAACTTACTTCCAGACACATACACACACATAGACATTCGCGCGCTAATTTGTCACGAAGTAATTTCGGCTACCTCTAAAACCCAAGTCTAATTCAGCTCCTTTCGGCGAACCCAACCTATTTTAATTTCTCTGTCTCAACGTGTTTTCATTTGCCTAAACGTATTTTAATTTGTCACGAAGTAATTTCAGCTACCTCTAAAACTTAAGTCTAATTCAGCTCCTTTCGGCGAACCCAACCTAATTTATCACGTTTCTTTAAACCTTTGCGGCCGTTTTATATACCAAAATAGTGTTTCTCACTCTCCGACGTCTCACTGGTGATTCAGATCATCGGACTGAATCCCACCGCCGTGGACCAGATTAAAAACACCGGCCCAGACCCGAATTTAACGTCCTGGGGCTCTCTCCTCGTCCAAGAGGGCTGTGTACAGGTTTCGGTGCTGGCTCCCCACGGCGTCAGGAATCAGTGCTGGATCCTGGAACAGAGTCACAGATAACAGTTCTGATATTTTCTGCTCCGGCTACGAAGGACCAAATAATGTTAAGAAATATACTCTAAAACACTTCTTCAGTAAAGACTCAGAGAAGAGAAACACACAGAACTTCTTGCTAGCAAGGGCAGCCTCCAGCACTGAGGCTCGCACTGAGAAACTGCCCCGGTCTTTATTTATACTTCAGTGAGCGTTTGTTCCTTACATTGGAATGTGGAGGTGTGTGTGCGTGTGTGGGGTCAGAGTGTGGCCCCATAAACGACTTCCCTTAACCTGCTGGTCTGGAAAATCCAACAGTTCATCTATATGTAAAAAAGCACTTAAACTAAAACTGACATAGCTACGTTAATCCTACCGTAAAACAATGAGACAAGGTACGACCTCTCTCATGCTCCTAGGATGTGGGGGTGAAGCCAGAACACCCTGGAATGTTACAGACCTCCTAGGATGAGACATTCTTTCAATATGCCACCAACTATATACTTCTACACACAAATGATTACATGCAGCATTCTACCATATGCAAACTTATATCATTAAAAGATTATACTGACTACTAAGTACAATTTTCCTATTAACAAGGTGTATATTTCGGCTCCATAGCCGGCTGAAGGTTTTTCCACAGATGTCACAGCTGTATGCCTTAATTCCAGAGTGGGAAACTAGATGTCTCTGTAAGCTGCTACTTTGAGTAAAAGCTTTACCACACTGATCACAGCTGTACGCTTTAACTCCACTGTGGACGACTTGGTGTGTTTTTAGGGCTTTCTTCCAGGAAAACGACTTTCCACACAAGTCACAGCTGAACGGTCTCTCTCCAGTGTGGATGAGCTGATGTTGTTTTAGTTTAGACTTCGAAGTAAAACCATTCCCACACTCATCACGGGTGTATTTTTTCTCTCTCTTTCTTCTGTGAGGTTTGTCGGCCTCCTGAGAGCGCTGACTTCTCGGTCCATGTTGGTCCTGCAGTGACAGAGATACAAGCAGAGGCAGTGAGTGAAATGCAGTCATTAAACAAAATGAAGCTTCAAACTCCCTCCATTAACACTAGTTTTAAACCTGAAGGTGGAGTGTGGCACCAAACACCTTAAAGGTCTCTTATCCCCACCTACTGGTAGTAGTAACACATTACATCCAACCTGGTGTTAAAGATAATTAATGACTGTAAACACTCTAAAACCATGCCCATCCCTCCTGCTTGTACACAAATATTAATGCTAACACACTCAGAATAGTAATAAATGTTTACCAGGTCTGTACTTTTTTTATATTTCCTGTTGCTGATTCTTATTATATATTTCTACAATTTTCTAATTTATTCAATGATAATGAATGAAATGTAACAGTTACTAGCTTGGTTCAGTGAAGGATGATGTCAGAGTCTGATTGTAACCTGACGTTTTTTTTACTTTTACTCTCTACATTAAAAAAAAAAGAAAAAAATCTGTATTTTCTACTCCTTACATTTTCAAAACAGGCTTGTTACTTCTGGTTTAAGGCATTTGAGGGGAGTTATTTCATCACTGCAGGTATCAAAGATCAAATCGATTTGAGCCTAAACAGTAACACGTGAAATCCAATCATGATCATGTACTAATCATAAGAGATGAAAGAGGCAAAACTGTGTGCTTTAGTCAGGGGTTAAATTGGGCCAGTGTTTATGTTTTCTGGCACAGAACCTGAACGACTGCAGGTGCTGATAAGGTGCAGTCGCTGTATTTCAACATCTAGCAATACAAAGACAACAAAGAAAGAATGGAGTAATATTTTTTATGTGGCAGGTAATTTCAAATGCAGCGTTTCTATCAGCTCAACAAACATCAGCAAACACACAACTCTTTGTGTGCATTTTGTCTCACAGTGTGATTTAAAGACTGCCGTAAAAATCCTCTGCAGGTTAGTGCAGGATAAGCAGGCAAGTTTACTGTTTACTGCATTGTATTATTACATTATTATTACATTGCATTAATATAGCACAAGGTTCAGTTAGTTTAGCATAAAACATATATCGGTACTTCAGCTTTTAATGGAGTATTTCTTAACACTAGTATCTGCCACCTTCTGTGTTGAGCTCATTGTTTTCTCTGCAGTGGCTGAGCTGAGTCCAAGTAGCTGTTGTTCCTCTGCTGCTCCGTCAGACTCTTCTCCTCCTGTTGATCAGCTGGGACACAAAACAGATCTTTGTTAGACTCCACACTGCACTGAAGTGTCTCATATGTTCATTTGAGAACACAAAGAACAAATATTTAGCTTCCCTGGGTGGGCAACTTGGTTTGAGCACCGATACCAAATTTAGCAGTATGGCACACCAGTACCAGGAGAGCAATTCCTGTTTAAAGAATGCCCTGGCCAAAAACAAACACAAAACAATCAATGGAGCTGCAAAAACTACTACAGTGTTTACTGTGCCGTGGCACATACGTGTGCCGTGGGGCACATACGTGTGTCATGAGAAATGATCAGGTGTGCCGTACAAGATTATCCTGTCTGAGTGGGTGTAGAAATCTGAGCCATGATCTGAATAACCCTCATCACTCAGTCCACCCACACTTGGATTCTATACATGGATCAAGTCCACTGCACTACTTTCAAGCATTCTGAAACCTGTCCTCTAATGTGTGCCTTCCTCCTCTTTGTATTTACTCCTCTTCTCTGTCATTTATTCTAGCTGTCTTACTATTTATGTTTTCCAAGCACAGTTGGTATGGAGCACCCACAATTTAGCTGAATATGTACAATGACAATAAAAGACTATTCTATTGTATTCTATTCTATCTATCTTTGTTCCTCCATTTCAGATTTGTTTGCAAACATGAAAATTATCTCACCCTCCAAAAAATTATGGAGCTTAAAAAAATCAGCAGTACTTTTAAATGTGATAAAATTAGAGCACAGATCCCCTCTTAGGGTTCGAGGCTGTATTTGTTTTAAAAATGCATCTCTGGTATCTCTGGCCTATCATTATTATTTTGCTAACAGTTAAGCAGACTCACTCGCTGAATACTGATCAGTATATATCAAATAATCTTTGAAATGATTCTAACAACAGGCCTCTCAGAGTGAGGCCAGTTTTTACAATCACATGCCCTGTGGGCCGACACAACTTTGCACTGATAAGACAAAGGCAGCTGTGTTTTAGCCTGGAATACATTTCTTTTTATATTTCTCATAAATGTATTTTATTATAGCACTTTTAAGCCAACATGTTGGAATTTTTGGAATTTAAGTTACCTTAAATGGATGAAGGGTGGCGCTAGCTAGCTTGGTTAGCTAGCTGCATTCAAAAACTGTGCAGGTGCCCCAGAGATGCTAACTAGCACTTAGTAAGAAACCAAAAAAATATTAGAATCTCTGATTACACTAAGCTCATTTTAAAGCTTTCGTCTAATAATAACACTGTTTTCTTCTCTGTGTTTCATTAGCATTTGTTGATATTTTCTTGTAATTTAGTTTATAGCAGCTTGACTTGATGTAGAGGCTTTTTCTTTCACAGAGACCGAGGAGAGCAACAGAAAACTTCACTCAGGAGCTAAACTCAAGATTGACTGAACTCAGATCAAAGTTACCTTAGTGCTTCTCTTTAGATGAGCCAGAACAATAAACTAAAACACAAACGCAATCAAGCGGGAACTCTGCGGCTTCTTCTTCTTCTTTTGGGTTTTTCTTTGGCGGTTAAAGCTTTAAGGTGCATTACCGCCACCTGCTGGACTAGATGGTTAATATCCTAAATGTCATCATTCCTTTTTTATGTCTTAAACTATTTCTCATGAAAGAAAAAAGCTAATTGAGTCTCACTCTTTGTGAGCTAAAACTAGAGATTTGAAAGTATTTTAATAAACAATAAAAAATAAGACAAAATGTGTCAGTGTGTTTTATTCATGAACATAAACATCAGATGTCTTCAGCTTACCATTAGCTCCATTTATTTAAGAGGTTTTGCTTTCTGCAGGCCGCCACAGCATACATGTTGTTTTGCCTGATTTAATAAAGGTTACACTGACACACTTCTCTATCATCAGATCAAAGTGTGACATTAGCCATAATTTCCCAGGAGGGTACTTGGGTTTGGAGTCACAGCACAGTTTTCAGGTTTAATTAATGGGTTTGAGTACAGCCTGATAATTACAGGCATTCAAACTGTTTGCTGATGAACTTTGGAGGTAAAATTATAGAGAGCTTTAGAAGGTTTTTCATAGGAGAAGTATAGATAGATACTTGGTCCCACTGAATAAGGTTAGATCTTTTACTGGTTGATTGATGAACCTCACAATAACTTGTGTTGCTTTGCAGATAAACTCGGCCTGGTTGGTGCAAAAAGTCATTCATCTGCACCATGAAGCCATGAAATCTCTGAATAAGAAACACACGAGATAGGAACATTTCTTTTGTCTTCCATGTAACAATCCCTAACTCTGTAATTAACCAATGTGACATTTTATCTTGGATGTCTAAACTGGCTCATCCCAGTGTGGTTGTTGTTGCTCAAGATTTAGCACAAGTCACCTTCTGATCAGAAGCTTTGTGGTTTGATCCCTGGCTGCTCCAGTTTGTATGCCACATATCCTTGGCCAAGATACTAATTCCAAGTTGCTTTCTGATGCATCCACCGGAGCGTGAATCTTTTATGGAATTTGTCAAACAGTTTTACGTGTGGTCACATTGTTTTGTTTTTGTGTTCGGATTGCATTTTGTTATAAATATAAATATTATTATTGTTACTGTTTTTACCGTTGTTACCTCCCCCCCCCAAAAAAAGTCCAGGTAGGTAGCCAGTCAGGTCAGCTGTTTGCATTGATCAGGGCTATCACCCTGTTGTAAAAGCTGTCCTTGAGTCTATTTGTTCGGGACCTCAGCAGCCTGAACCTCCTGCCAGACGGCAGCAGCTTAAACACCCCGTGTCCTGGGTGTGTGCAGTCCCGTAGGATGCTGCGTGCCCTCTTGAGACAGCGAGTGCTGTACAGGTCCTTCAGGGAGGGAAGAGGATGTCCAATGATTTTTTGGGCCATATTGATGACCCTCTGGAGTGCCTTTCTGTGTGCTTTGGTGCAGCTGGAGAACCACACACCAATGCAATATGTCAGCACACTTTCAATGGAGCAGCGGTAGAAGACGGTCAGCAGCTCCTTCTTCAGGTCCATTTTTCTGAGGATTCTCAGAAAGTGGAGACGCTGTTGGGCCTTCTTTAAAACCGCAGAGATGTTAGAGCTCCATTGGAGGTCTGTGTCTATGTGCACACCCAGAAACTTGAAACTGGAGACCCTTTCCACGCACTCACCATTGATGCTGACAGGCTGCAGCTCACACTTCCTCCTTCTGAAGTCAACTACCAGTTCTTTTGTCTTGGTGGTATTGAGGTCCAGGTTGTTATCTACACACCAATCTAACAGCCTCTGAACTTCAGCTCTGTACGCCGTCTCATCTCCCCCAGAGATGAGCCCCACCACGGTGGTATCATCTGCAAACTTGATGACTGCGTTGTCTGGGTGTCACGGTTCTGGGTCAGTTTGACCCAGTATTTTGAGTTGTCTAAGACACGAAAAAGAGAGCACATTACACCAGTGTTACGTTCATTACACTGGCTTCCAGTACATTTCAGAATTCATTTCAAAATCTTGGTACTGACTTTTAAAGCTTTGAATTGTGATGCCCCTGCTTACATTTCTGATCTTTTAGAACCCCACGCTCCCTCTCGCAGCCTGAGATCTTCTAATCAAAGGCTGTTGGTAGTCCCTCGAACATATTTTAAAACCAGAGGTGATAGATCTTTTAGAGCGGTGGCCCCCAGGTTGTGGAATGCTCTCCCTCCATCATTACGTTGCCTTGATTGTATTTATTCTTTTAAAAAGCAGCTTAAGACTCATTTATTTAGATTGGCTTTTAATTAGATTTGTGCTGTGTGTTTTATTATTAATGTATTTTATGTATTTCTGTTTTATATTACTGTGAAGCACTTTGTGGTTTTTATCCTGTGAAAAGCGCTATATAAATAAACTGATTTGATTTGATTTGGTGTGTTTTTGCATTTTGGATTCTTTTCTTATTATGATGATGATGATTATGAATCTATGCTTCAGTTATTCTTGTTTAGGGATTAGTTCGTTGGTTTTGTGTTCTCATGTTTATTGCAGGTTTAGTTCTAGTTCCATGTGTCATTTTCTGTCTGTCTCTCAGTGTCGAGTCTGCGTCCTTGTGTAGTGTTTTCTTGTTTCCTGTTTTATTGTGAAGGTCTGCGTCTCATGTGAGTGTGTTCAGTTTTACCGCCCTTGTCTCGTCTCGTTAATTACTCCCAGCTGTGTCCACCACCTGTGTGTAATCTCCCTGTGTTTCTCTGTGTGTATTTAAGTCGCGTCTTCTGCAGTGTTGGGTAAGTTACTTTAAATTAGTAACTTAGTTACATTACTAGTTACTTCCATCAAAAGTAACTCAGTTACTTCAAGTTACTCGTTACTTTCAAAGTAACTAGTTACTAGGGAAAGTAACTTTGGTTTTACTCAGACTTCTCTTGTTAATGTGTTGCTAACTGGATACCCAGCAAGAGTGCCAGTCTTCTAGCTTTCTTACTTGCCACAAGTGCACTGTGCCACCTACCAAAGGAAAAAATAATGTGCATATTTCCACGAGAGAAATCCCACGCCTGGACCGTCGTTGACCACCGCCATGATTCTAGCCTACGTTACAGCGTCATGTGCGCTTTTTACATCCAACACAAAAACTGCAGTCGTGGTGCTTTCGATTGTACTCAGAACTCGGAAATTCTGCCTTCTGAATAGGACGATGTAGGTAACACCAGACTGCAGATGAGCTGCATACAGGGCTGGACTGGGACAAAAAATCAGCCCGGGCATTTTGACTATAGACCGGCCCACCATTATAGCAAAAATCATAAAGCCTTTGAATGAAAACAAACACTGTTGTGACAGTGATGTACACTGTCTTGATGGTATATATGCATCAATCTATCAATCGTTTGTTGTAAGACTCAGATAATTATTTTTTAAAAGCTAGACATTTTAAATGAGAATAAGAAAGTATTTCTTTGTGCCCCCCTCTCCCTGTTAATGCCCTACCTGCCCCCCTGGCAAAACTTTGCTAGACCCGCCCCTGCACAGTTACCAGCTGTCAGCTACATAGAAAAGGATCCTGGTGTTATTTATCTCTCAGAAACAGTTCATAACTTCCCTTCAACTCATCCATGTCACCTAAAAGGTAAACCTGTTTCTCCATCACCTGTTCAGCTCTGATGATTCAGTAAGGACATCTCCTGGTTTCATCTTCATGTTTCCATCTCACCACATATACAAACCGATCTCATGACCAGCAGCTTTACAGCTGTGGCTCCAGCAAACATCAGCTGATACTAGAAAGTAATATTAAATAAATTCTAACAACAGCTGATCAAACGTGCTGCTGTTGTTTAACGTGACATCCGGTGGTTTCCTCTTTCTGGCGCAAAGCGGACGATAAATAAACAAGAGGGAAAAGCCGATCAGCTGATCATTGATCAGTTTCATGATTAAAGTAGCAACAGGAGAGGGAGGGGAGAGAATGAGAGAAGAAGAGGCAGCTGTGCAGCAAAGACACAGAATAACTCCAGCTTTGTGTCTTTTTCATTGTAGCTGAAGTCCGGGACAAACTGTTCCTTTTCACCTAAATACGAAACGCGTAATAATTTATCTGAATATGAGACGATTCCGTTTTTTAGGGAACGGTTGGCAACTCTAATAATTAACTGTATGAACAAAATAAAGTTCAACATCAGCAACATAGCACCACCCAGCTGTATAGAAACCCCGTCATGCTAGCTAGCACGCAGTACGAAAAAGTCAGCACAACGAAAATAAACTCCAACTAAACTTGGTTTATATCTGACCCAGATAGACTGCAGGTCATAACTTCTTACCTGAAGTTCAGTTCACCTGACACTGGGACAGGCGGCCGCTTCGGGTCTCTCCTCCTGCCTCCCCTTTCTCTCATGCACCTGCTGGCCTCCACCACTTGCTAATGTTACTGAATCTGTGGAAGCTCCGCGATAGCCACCACACGAAGTAACGAATAACGAGCCTATCTAAATCCCAGTAACGAGTAACACGTTCCTGATTTTGGCATAATAACTAGTTACCGTGCTCGTTACCACAATAATAACGTAGTTACTGTAACGCGTTACTTAATAACGCGTTAGTCCCAACACTGGTCTTCTGTCATTGTAGTTGCTGGTCTGTCTGTGTATCCACCCATGTCTCACTCGTGTGGTTTCCCTGCTGTCATCCGTCGTCTGCTTCTGCTCGATTTCATTCATGTTCAGGTTCGTGTTCAGTAGTCAGTTTGTTCCCAGTATAGTTTAGTCCTTGCTCCGTTTGCCATTTGTCCATTTTCATTTTGTGTTTAATAAACCACCCTCACACCTTTAGTGCCTGCGTTTGGATTCTCCTTTATTTCTCCACACGGCTCATCCCACTCGCTGTGACACTGGGTGGGTACTAACACAGTCATGTGTGTACAGAGTGTACAGTAGGGGACTCAGTACACAGCCTTGTGGAGAGCCGGTGTTAAGGCTGAGGGCTGAGGAAAGATGAGGCCCCACTCTAACTCTCTGTACACGGTCTGAGAGGAAGTCTCTGATCCAGCGACAGGTGGTAGAAGGAAGTCCGATTTCCAGCAGTTTAAGTATTAGTCTGTCCGGGAGTATGGTATTGAAAGCAGAGCTAAAGTCAACAAAGAGCAGCCTGGCGTAACAGCCCTGCACTTCCAGGTGAGAGATGGTGGTGTGGAGCGTTGTAGCAATGGCATCTTCAGTTGATCTGTTGCTGATATGTTTTGGCACGACTGATTTCTAACAGAAAAAATAAACAAAGGTTAAATTGATGAGTCTTAAATCCCAAAAGGTCTCAGACTGAAGAAGTCACAAACATTTCTTCCATTGAAAACATTACATCCAGGTGAACTGAATCAACCTTCAGGGATTTACTTACCTGATGACTGAGCATCAACACAATGAATCGTAAACACAAAAGTTTCCCACAAAGTAGAAAAAAAAGAAGTCGGATATTTGTACATTCTTTAAAACCAAAAAGGATTTAAAGTGGACTCTGTTCAGCTGTGGAGGGAGAAATGGTGACTTCTGCAATCAGGACTTACAACACAGAGTAAAAGAGTATTTTAGCAAGTTGACTTAGAGGTTAGCCAACTCTGTTCATATTAGCTCACAGACAACAATGCTGAGTACAAACCTGGGGAAAAGTGCATCCCACAATCTTCCATCTTTGAAATGCCAGTGATTAAAACAGGAAAGCTGGAATAAGTATCTCTGCTGAAAGAGCTCCAAACCAAGCAGGAAGGTGACTTAAGACTGACGGACTTAAGACTTAAGAGCAATTCTCCTGGGCTTTTAAGGAGGTTTGTGGGTGTGGGCAGGAATGTGGGGGAACCGAGCTGTGACTATTAAGGTGAACAAGAACCGCTCTGATATTCTGCAACCGGCAAAAAAAGTCAGGCCAATTTTAGGTCAACTAACAAATGCTCTGTCCCACCTGGGTTCTTTGGGAATAGTGCACGCTGACCTCAAACCTGGAAACATCATGGTTGTAAACCGCTATGAGTCTCCAGTCAAAGTCAGACTTATAGACTTTGGCCTCGCATGTCCTGCGTCTGCAGTGATGCCTGGT
Source organism: Perissodus microlepis (assembly GCF_051167445.1). NCBI lineage: Eukaryota > Metazoa > Chordata > Actinopteri > Cichliformes > Cichlidae > Perissodus > Perissodus microlepis. The sequence continues at coordinate 204,609 of NC_140481.1, forward strand.
GACCGCGTGGGGACAGTTGGTTGTAGTGCACCTGAGGTTATGCTTGGCCTTCCTTATAACAAAGCAAGTGACATGTGGTCTCTGGGGCTGGTGGCTGTGGAGCTTGTTACAGGGGTGCCACTCTACCCTGGAAAAAAATATTATGATGTTTTAAAATTCATCATAGAGACTCAGGGTCAGCCACCAGATCATGTTCTAGACTCTGGCGTGTACACTGAATACTATTTCACAAAAGACAACTACAACTACAACCAACAGCGCTGGACCTTCAAGACTGACCAACAATTTAAATATGAGACAGGATATGAATCTTTGGAGACAAGATACATAAAACTGACACGTCTGGATGACGTTTAGACGAGGACTAGAAAATGGCCAAAGCTTATTTGTCACCCTTATTAAACAGATGTTGGCCTTGGATGCAAACCAGCAGATAACACCCTCGGAGGTTCTCCGCCATCCCTTTTTCAGCCCTGGCCTCTCTAACAGGTTCCCATGTATCGACAATGAAAAACCATACAGAATCAGTCTCCAGCATGGCATCTTCCACCCTGGACAAAAGTGATAAAGACACAAACTGGGTTTGGAAAAGGATATTAACAGCAAATTACACTGGAAAAAATAATTAAGCTGCTCCAATAATGATCACTTTGGCTTTTTCTTTTTTTTAAATTTTCACTCCCCCCACCCCAACCAGTCGCGGCAGACTGTCCCTTCCTGAGCCTGGTTCTGTCGAAGGTTTCTTCCTTTTTAAAGGGAGTTTTTCCTTCCCACTGTCGCTAAATGCTTGCTCATAGGGAATCGTCTGATTGTTGGAGTGGCCAAAACTCAAGGGGAAGTAGCAATTCCTGTGAAAATTTAAAATAAAAAAGAAAGCCTACCAATATTCAAAGCGCAGCAGTGGACACCTTACCATCACATCAGTCCTTCAATCAGACCTAAAACACCATGTTTACAGAAATAAATTCCATACAAATTGGAAATAAATTGTGTAATAATTGTTTTTGATTGTTTATAAATATAAAGTGCTACCCTTCAGCCTCCTAGTAGACATACCTGTATTATAAATGTGAAACTCCTCTGATTTTCAGAAAAGTTGACCTCTGACCTTGAAGTAAAGGTCACTGAGATTTAAGCTTCACAGAGAGTTTCAGTAGATGCAATCATGGTATTGTTTTGAAAAATCTACACTATTACAAACTTGGGTGTCTACAGCGCCTCGAAATATATCAATGATAAAGAGATGTTTTTTCTAGGTTTTTTATCAAGATTACAAAACACAAATAACAAAAATGCCAACGCTGTTGTCATTTTTGACAAGGCTATTTTGATGTTGTGTAATGTAGCGCAAAAAACGAAACAAACCCTAAAATTAATAAATAAAGTAATTTTTTATCTTAAAGTACTGGATAACAGGTACTTCATAAATAAGAGCAAAACAATATATACATTAAAAAATACAAGTTAATTCTCTTTTAAGACCTGAGCAACCTGTCAATGATGATCGCTGGTGCATTGCAACCATGATTGCACTGTGACACGAATGCATGGTTATGGGGCCAATTTTGTGAATAAACAACACTTTTAAAAAATAGATATTTAAACCATCAGATCTTCTAACAATCGTGTGTGACAAATGAACAAAAAAGTTGCTCCGATGACAGTAAGCTTTTCTGAAATGCCTGGCAGATCTTTATTGTGAGAAATGGGATACAGAGGCCTCCACGCAGCACACGTGAGAGTCATCAAGGAAGGCAACACACAGGTGTAACAGGTGATGACTCAGGTCCAGTGAGAGTCTGAACACAGGAACTCACCTGACAGGAATGTACTTGTCATTACAGTTTTTCTGAGCTGCTAAAACACATTTCCTAAAATCTCATCTCTTTGTGTCAAAACACTAAACACAAAGTGTAAAATTCAAGTTACACTCACATAACCTTTAACTTGTCTTGCAAAACCAAACGTTTGACCCAAAACTATTTGAACTTTACTCAAAATCAACCACTACTGTCAAAAGCCACACAAAACCAGCCAATGTGCAAAAACACAACTTAGCAACGATTAGACACTACAAAAATAAATACAAAACACTGTGAGATAGCTGGAAAATAATATTTATCTATTCATTCATTTATTCTTGTACTCACATTTTAACAAAAAAAAAGAACTGCAGTAAAAAAAAAAGTTGTATGTACATTAAAAAATTATATATTTTTACAGCATATTCAGATAATTTATCCTGTCTCACTCTGCTTTACCAAATGGACCATCCCAGCCTTGCCGTAATGGTCTATTTGATTCACCTTTTATTGTTTATTTTATTTTATTTTCACTTGCTAAATACGGGACAGACTTGACTGTGGGAAAGAAAGGGGAGAAGGAAAGAGGGAAAGAAAAACAGTGGAGAAGAAGGATGGGAATAAAGGGCAAAAACCAAAAACCAACAAAATAAGCAGACAAAAAAATACATATATCAAAGAAAAAAGAGAAAACAAGCCGAAGAAAAAAAAGAGCAAAATAATAAACAACACCATGATGATCTATGGGAATATAACAGTAAATACTACATATTAAACATTATTGTGCAGCACGCAAGATCGACAGCGCACAGTGTGCTTTGAGGTAGGAGCCAAAAAGGGTGTAGTTTGTGTCTGTGAGCACCCGTGTGTACACCTGTGAGCATGAGCACGCTTGTATTTTAAAGGTTCCTTCATGTAATGATCTGCTAGAGGGTGTGGGGAGCCACAGCCCCGTCCTCCAGGGCATGAAGCAGGTATGGAGGAGATCAAGACTCCAGACATCCAGAGGCCCCCAGAACACAAGAGACCAAGGAAGACCAACAGAGGGGCAGCCGCGCCACTATCCCAAAAAGAGCTGAGGAGAGCCCCAGATGAGGGGTCACTCAGCAGCCGCGGAGCAGAAGCCAGGGGGGGTTGCAGTGACATGCCCGTGAGCTCCGCCGGCAGCCAGCTGTGCCAGAGCCCCAGGCCGAGGGCACCCCACCCCCGAAGTGGCCTGAGCGAGCCCCAGGCTCCAGGCCCCGATAAGCAGCCAACAAGGAGTGAGCCGGCGGGTACCCGGACGCCCATCCCCAGACACAAAAAACCCCCGGGTCTAGGTACCCTTGCCCCTGGAGGGGGAAACTGCACCCAGACCCAGGTGGTGTCACCCTTTTCCCTGGGGTGGAGAGAAGCAGACTGCCCAAACTCGGCAGCAGCAGGGAGGCCCCACATTCCAGACCCCAATCGGACGGCCAACTCCTCCTCCTAGCCTCCCGCTCCAGCAGGCCGCAGAGAACGGGGGTGTGTGAAGACTCCAAACCTCCCTCAGCCCGCTCATATGTAGTGTTGATGCTTGTGTGTTCTAAGGTGCATTTAAAACCCAGGAGGGCATGGAGCTACCTGCCAGAGAGCAGCAGGTAAGTGCATAGCCCCTCCTGATAGCCCTCAGTTTCTACGTGTATTCAAAATTGAGAGGTGGGCAACAACGCCAGGGGTGAGGTTGTACACCCTGATGGTCTTTTGGATTCCGTGTAGCGTGCCCACCCCCAAGATCCTATATGTATGTGTTATGAGAGTGTGAGTAATGTGAATGTCTAAGTTGTGGGATAAAATTGAGGCACAGGCAGCCAGAAGGGGACAGAGGGGGGGATGCCTCCCCTGCACCCTGGTGACACATCTTGTGTTTTTGGTTCTTTGATTTTGTTTATTTCATTATATTCTAGCTTTGCCTTATAGGTCATAGGATTATTCTTAGTTTAGGTCCTCTGTGTGGGTTTTGTTAGAGTTTTTGTGTTCTGGTTTTCTGTCTGTGATCCATAGTTGCTGTATCCCCTGTCTGCTGTATCCCCGTGTCAAGTCTGCATCTCTTTGTTTCCTGTTTTACTTTGAAGGTCCATGTCTTATATTAATGTGTCTGGTTTTGCTTCCCCTGTCTCGTTAGGCCAGATTTTACCAATGTGGTAGGAATTGACTTAAGCAGTCAAAGAAGTGCAGGAGACTGATGCTGTCCAGTGTAGCAAGTGATTTATTCACCATTTTGTGACCCAAACAATATATACAAAGAAACAAATAAGAAACTCAACTCTATAATTAACTCAGTTCAAATAAACATAACTGAACTTAAATCAACAGAAATTAAGGTCAAACTGCACACAGCTACACTGACCTGAACCTTTTCCTTGAAACACCTGAGTTCTTCTGCTTAAATAGTCCACTTAACCAAACAATTTCTCCTCTGGACTATTCCATTCAGTAGGTAGGTAAGATGAACATGATTATATTCAAACCTCTACTACTCCTCTTTACTGGCAACAAACTCTGTGGTGTAATTAATACATATTACAACAATAAATCTATTTCTTCCTAAACCCTCTAAAATCAACTTTATTAAATTATAAGAGTTCTTCCCCTTCTGCACTTGGTCTCTTCCTGTGACCTCAAATGAACCCAGAAGCTATAAAGCAGGAAGTAAAACTACATTTCCTCCTTTTGTTTCTGGAAGACAGGTAGGTAAGGTAAGTTCTAAACAATACAAATTAACAGTTGAAATAAAGAACATGTTAACTTAACAAACTTGTAGGAATTGATTTAAACCAAGATGTTATATTATATAATCTGTAAAAGTGCAAAACCTAAACAAACCCAGGATAGTAGATGTTTGCCTATTGCAGACTATATATGAAATATGGTTAAATAAAACAAGAATGTTAACTAAGAATATAGACAAATGGTCTTCTCACCCACTTTGTCACACCCCAGCTGTGTTTCCCTCCTGTTTCCCATTCCTTGATTGCTCCTCTGTGTATTTAAGCCCCGTGTTTCTCTGTGTCTGTGTCGTGATCTCAAATCAAATCAAATCACTTTTGTTGTCACATCACATGTGCAGGTACACTGGTACATGCGAGGGGAATTCTTGTGTGCGAGCTTCACAAGCAACAGAGGTGTGTAAAAATACAACAGCATAAAACAAGCAAAATATAAGAATGGCTAAATCTGAGAGTAATAAATATATGTACAATATAAGAGTGTATGCATTACTGGATGTGTATACTAAATATGTTTTTCTACGTGTGTGTGTGTGTGTGTGAGAGTGTGTGTGTGTGTGTGTGTGTGCATACATATTTTACAAATTAAATAGAGTAAACAATAAAATAAAATATATAAAATTTACAGAGGTTGGTAGTTGGACATGTGCAAAACAAGTGGCATTTATATACAGTGTGGAGTGCATAATGTTGAAGTTCCAGTAGTAAAGGTGAGGTGTCTATGAAGTGTTCAGCAGTCTGATGGCCTGTTGGAAAAAGCTGTCTCTCAGTCTGCTGGTACGGGACCGGATGCTGCAGAACCTCCTTCCTGATGGAAGTAGTCTGAACAGTTTATGGCTGGGGTGACTGGAGTCCTTGATGATCCTTCCCGCTTTCCTCAGGCACCGCTTCCTGTAGATGTCTTGGAGGGAGGGAAGCTCACCTCCAATTATCTGTTCAGAGCACCGCACTACTCTCTGGAGAGCTTTGCGGTTGTAAGCGGTGCTGTTGCCATACCAGGTGGTGATGCATCCAGTGAGGATGCTCTCAATGGCACAGCGATAGCAGGTCCTGAGGATGCGGGGGCTCATGCCAAATCTTTTCAGTCTCCTGAGAAAGAAGAGGCGCTGCTGCGCCTTCTTCACTGTATTGTTTATGTGTCCTGACCACGTAAGATCCTCAGCCAGATGTACACCAAGGAACCGGAAGCTGCTCACTCTCTCCACAGCAACGCCGTTGATGGTGATGGGGGTGTGTACTTCTCTGCACCGCCGGAAGTCCACTATCAGCTCCTTTGTCTTTGCGACGTTGAGGGTGAGATGGTTGTCTTGACACCAGTGGGTCAGGGCGCTGACCTCCTCCCTGTAAGCTGTCTCATTACCGTTGGTGCGCTCTGTTTAGACCCAGACCAAACAGTGTTGTTTGACTGATGGCCTTAATATAAAGACTTTTGGACTTTACGTTTCCCAATTTCGCTTTAAGTTATAAAGTTATTGTGTTATTTACATATGGCCTAATAAATATCCTTATTGCTGTTTTAGAGAGGAGCGGTGCTTCAAAGGATAGTTGCAGATTTCTGACAGAATCTGCAGATTATGAAGTACAAATAAAATGTTCATGTTTCAACATTGTCTTCCCAACAGTTTCACTAACATCTACACTCGATGCCCAGGAAGCGTTCTTGATGTCTTCTCGGGCGCTGATAATTGGCGTCTGTCTTGTGTCAGTGATGTAAAAGACAGCTTTAATGCGACATGACCATTCAAACAACAGTCGCTTTCTAAAACATCAGATTTGTATCGGATTCAGTACCACATACGAAAGTGACCCAGGTCGGATTTGAAAATATCGGATTTGTGCTGTTCACACTGTCATACCATGATCGGATATGGGTCGCATAGGGTCAAAAATGTCGGATTTGATGCGCTTTTGCCTGCAGTGTGAACGTAGTCTTAGTTTTGTTCTGTTTGAGTTCAGCATTAAAGCTGTTTGAGTTCATGTTTGTCTCCGGAGTCTGCACTTTGGGTGCTCCATTTCACCACTCCTGCCTGCACACTAGTGATGGTGAGATGAAGCCTTGTGATGAACTGAAGCTTTCCATCCAACTGGTCGACTCATGGTTCGAAGCATTGTGATGATTCATTGGCTCTACTGCGCCATCAAGTGGACGATTAAAGTCAAATAGGCTCAATGATTATAATGATGTCATGTGAAAACCTCTAAACTTAAATAAATTGTTTTCATGGTTATTTATCCCAAATATTTTCTCAGTATGTCTGATATAAAAGAGAAAGTGGAAACTATCAGGACAGAGTTTTGGTATGATTGTGTAACTGTGTAATCATGCTTATGTACATCTGGATAATGACACAAACTGCTTCACTTTTTAATAAACTAAAAGACAGAAATGAGTGTGGCGGAGGTGTGGTCCCGGGTGCGGCTGCAGGGGAGGAGTGGTGCAGTGAGCTCAACGGGGCGGTGCTGGAGACGCAGGTGAGAATAGCTGATGGCGTTTGGACTGATGATGGTTTCCTTCCCTTTTATAGTGAGACGGGAGAGGAGCGGAAGGGAGGCTGGAAATCAGCTGAGACCGGAGCTGTCAGACTGTGGTCGGTCATAACAAATGAAAACGATAAATAAACGTGGCATCTGGCGACAAACAACTGTGCGTGTGTGTACGTGTGTGAAGTGCATTTCACAATGAGATTATAAGATCTGTGGTGTTGTTGATTTATATTGTGGTACTTATCATTTGTGATATTTATTACTGTGTGCATACTTTATTAGGAGAGATGAGATCTAAATGTTGCCAGACTGGGGAAAATCTTCTTTCTTGCTGGTTCCATCGAAGAAGAAATGCTCAAGTAAGTATGTAACTGGGATGTAATCCAATTCCACAACAAAATGTGATGGGGGAATCAGCTGTGTTTGGCTGCCCAATTTATTTAGAATCTGGCGAATTCGAATGTCACTGCATACGTAACCAAAGCAAGCCTCAATACGCGCTTCACAAAACTACCCCGAGATTACCCGATACACAGGACACTAGCTTTCCCCTCTTCTCTTCACCCTGCACACCCCTGACTTCTGCTACAACTCTGAATCATGCCATATTGGTGTTTGCTCTCTTTGCTGTGTTTTTGGTGGTGTTTTGAGTAGCTTATCTGCTTAGCAATTTAATTAAAAACTTTTAAATACATTCTTTTTTCATAGTATAATCTTCATGTGTTTCATCCGAAGCACACTTTCTGTGTACTCACTACTAGTATTCACTCACTGTGTATGTACTATTTCGCTAACTTAGCTTAGCTCGTAGCCAACTCACTATCACCATGGCTACTTCACCTGTCCGTCCTGCACTGTCCTACTTATTGTGTCAGATGTTTAGTTACTCCTCGGCCTCCTTTAGCAGTAATGATACTTGTTCATGTGTCTAACCGTTTTTCCCCACTCTGCGACACACCCGGGTCAAACTCTGGTAATTGGTGATTCTGTTCTCAGACATGTGAGGCTAGAGACACCGGCAACCATAGTCAATCGTCTTCCAGGGGCCAGAGCAGGCGACACTGAGGGAAATTTAAAACTGCTGGCTTGCCTCAGTTAAGGTCAGTGTCAATGATTCCACCATAAGAAAGAGACTGGGCAAAAATGGCCTGTATGGCAGAGTTCCAAGATGAAAACCACTGCTGAGCAAAAGGAACATAGGGGCATAAAGGTCTCAGTTTTGCAAAAAAAACATCTTGATGATCCCAAAGACTTTTGGGAAAATACTCTGTGGACTGACGAGACAAAAGCTGAAATTTTTGGAAGGTGTGTGTGGAACATGGTGGTGGTAGTGTGAAGGTCTTGGGCTGTTTTGATGCCTCACGACCTGGAAGGCTTGCTGTGGTAAACAGAACCATGAATTCTGCCAATCACCAAAACATATCAGAAAGAAAATGTTTGTGACCTCAAGCTGAAGCGCACTAGGGTTCTGCAGCAGGAGAATGATGCTGAAAACACCAGCAAGTCCACCTCTGAATAGCTTAAGGAAATCAAATGAAGACTTTGGAGTGGCCTAGTCAAAGTCCTGACCTGAACCTGATTGAGATTATGTTGCATGACTTTAAAAAGGCGGTTCATGCCCGAAATCCCTGCAATTGTTTTAACTGAATTACAACAATTGTGCAAAGATGAGTGGAATATAATGTATAATAAGGGAAATTATATTAGTATTGAAAGTGTTGATGCATGCTCAATCATCCGGGTAAGGAAATCACAGAAAGTTGATTCTGTTCCTCTGTTCCTGCATTTTCAGTGGGATAAACATTTTAACACTCCTCCAAGTGACTTCTTCAGTCTCAGCTGGCTGCAGGTTTCACTAACCTTATAAACAGTGCATTTGCATAATCACAGAAACTAGCACCACCGACAAACACATTTATCTTGTGATATGCAAATTGTCATCATGACCACTGGTCATGAGTACTCTGCACAGAGAGTTGGGGAATGGCTGCAATCACAGCATTGTAAGACAGTGAAAGCCTTGTAAACCTTTGGCTATCACTGAGTTACCAGCTCACTTTCATCATCATTAACATGCAAGTTCATGGCTACTGATCAATTGCCATGCATGCTTTTCACAGAAATGGGAAATGGTTGCAATCACAGTTGAAGTGTACTATAAACCAATGTATTTAAGGTTAACTCTTAAACATTTAACTCTAATCATCCATTGGAGCGCAAATTAGGTGGCATCGGGTCACTGCAACAAAGAGTGAACACATAGACAGCAGGCAGAGAAGCTGAAGAACATCATATTAAAGAAACCCTGAATAAATGTGGTTATCCCAGATAGGCATTTATCAAAGGCGGGAAGATGCCTAAAGAATTCTCCAGGTGAGAGAAGAAGGACAGTCGCTGCCTAAATGAAAAACACTGGTGATCCTTAATGTGTAACGAGTATAGGAACAGCATGTTACTCCAAAACATGCTAAACCAAACGTTGGTCCGCCCAAGGATCAGGTCCCTTAGGGACAAACAGAGCAATATTGTATCAAGTGCTGAAAGCACTCCAGTGATCACTGGGGCAAAACAAAAAGCCAATGAAAGACAACGCCAAAGAGCTACCTTCTCAAGCATGTACATCTACTGGGCAGTGGTCAGCTTTTTTCCTTTAGTACCTACTCTCCCTACTCACGTCAGCCTGGCACGGCTTGACATGGTTTTTTAGGGTTTTCCATTAGGTGATAGTACTAGTGTTGGTCAAGTTACTTGAAAATAGTAATTAGTTACTGTGAGTACAAGAAAATAATTATTAGAATGTAATGTGTTAAATTTGTTTAGATCACAGTAATAAGGAAGGATTGGTCTGTGTTTCAGTGTGGTTTAGCTGTGGCCTGAGAGTGTGTGTAATTGTTTAGAGAGAAAGGAATTTGTGGACACTGGGGGTCTGGTGTCATAAATAAAAGGAGTCAGGAAGCTACAGTTGGGGGTTGCTGATGCTGATGCTTGTACCTTTAATAAAAAGTCCTAATTGTTATAACTTAGAAGTAGGTTTGCAGGAGACTCTCCACCTGATCTGTAAATGTAAGACAACAAGAGGCCAACGACCCAGTGGATGCAGAGTGGTGGTCTCAATATTTGTAATATGTTAACTCTGTTTTGTATGTGGTCTAAAGGAATTTGGTGTAGCTTGGGTGAGGTTACTTTTATGACCCCCAGGAAGTCACGTACGCAGAGACACACACACACAGTGCTTAAGCTGTTACATTCACACATCCACACGCACACTCACTCACGTGCACTCACACATACATACAGGTACGCACATACCCGATTCCAAGATGGCGGCGCGCACGGGTGCAGCGGCTCTTAGCTCTCCAGTTTGGTGCTTGTTTTTACTATTAATGTGGATATTTTTGAATGTTTGCAACGCCGCCATCTCTTACAGTCGCCAGAACCTAATTGACCTAGGTTTTAAATATAGTTTGTCTGTTTCTGGTGACTATCAGCGAACACACAACATCCTGGAGGAGATAGCGAGACCGCCAGGGTCGCCGTGGATGGTCTGCCCGCCCAGCAAGCGTAGAAGGCGACGGAGGGAAAGAAAGCAGAAGAGGGGATGCCGGTCGGGCTCAGACGCTAGGCTACGCAAACATCCACACCGGCCAGCACTTCCGAGCCTTTTCCTATCGAACGCCAGATCCATCACCCACAAATTGGACGAATTGTAGCTACAGATAGCCACCACGAGCTTTGCACGTAACTGCAGCATTATTCTTATTACGGAGACGTGGCTTCACCCGCTGATTCCCGACGCTGCAGTCGAGTTAGCAGGCCGCACGCTACACTGGCATGACAGAAACAGCAACTCAGGTAAAAGCAGAGGAGGGGGGCTATGTGTTTACGTGCATAACGAGTGGTGTTGTAACAGCAGGATCATTCACACACACTGTTCTCCTGATTTGGAGGTTCTGGCAGTCTCGTGCAGACCTTTTTACATCCCGAGGGAGTTTACAGTAGTTATTGTGATAGCTGTTTATATACCGCCGGATGCTAACGTTGGCACGGCTCTCAGCCTCTTGCTCAACACCATAAACAAACAACAGCTTGCCCACCCCGATGGGGGTTTTATTGTCACCGGCGACTTTAACAAAGCGTGCCTAAAGACTGTGCTTCCTAAATTTGTCCAGTTTGTGGACTTTGCTACGAGAGGAGAACACACTTTGGACCATGTCTATTCAAACATCAGGCATGCTTTCAGAGCAACACCCCTCCCCCACCTGGCTGGATCTGACCACCTCTGCATGTCCCTCACCCCCACCTACACCCCCCTGCTGAGAAAAACAAAGCCCCAGACAAAGACAATAAAAACCTGGCCTGAAGGAGCCCTCTCTCAACTGCAGGACTGCTTCTCAACAACTGTATGGGATTTATTCTCCAGGAGTACACGGACACTGTACTCTCGTACATCAGGAACTGTGTTGGCAATGTCACCGTCAACAAAAGGGTCAGGGTGTTTCCAAATCAAAAACCCTGGATGAATAGCGAAGTGCAATCCCTCCTAAAAAGCCGCAACACTGCCTTCAAGTCAGGGGACAGGGCTGCGTATAGGGCGGCCAGGGCAGACCTGAGTAGAGGCATCAGGAAAGCTAAGGCTGCCTATAGGAGGAGGATTGAAGATCACTTTGCTGACAACGACCCCAGAAAAATGTGGCAGGGGATCAATCACATTACCAACTACAGAAGCAATAACCAGGCGACATCTAGGACTGATGCCTCGCTGGCTGAGGATCTAAACCGTTTCTTCGCCCGCTTTGAGACGACCAGGCCCTCAGCTGTCACACCACTTCCACCCGCCTCCAGCACTGGCACACTAACACTTAGGGAGCATCAAGTGAGGTGTGTTCTAAGGTCCGTGAATCCCAGGAAGGCGGCAGGTCCTGATGGAATACATGGAAAGGTTCTCAGAGCATGTGCTGACGAACTGACCGGAGTCTTCACTAAAATCTTCAACCTTTCCTTGTCATCAAACACCGTCCCGCCCTGCCTCAAAACCTCCACCATCATCCCCATCGCCAAGAAGACAGCTGTGGTCAGCCCAAATGACTACAGGCCTGTTGCACTTACGCCTGTAGTGATGAAGTGCTTTGAGAGACTGGTCTGTCAGCACATCAGGGCCGGTCTGCCTCCCACTCTGGACCCCCACCAATTTGCCTACAGGTCAAATCGATCCACCGAGGACGCTATCACCATAGCGCTCCACACTGCGCTGAGTCACCTGGAGCACCGAGGAAGCTATGTGAGAATGCTCTTTCTGGACTTTAGCTCAGCATTCAATCATATCATCCCGGAGATCCTGGTCCAGAAACTGTCTCACCTGGGACTCTCCACCTCCATCTGCCTCTGGATCAAGGACTTCCTGACAAATAGACCACAGTCTGTCAGACTCGGCCCCCACCTGTCCAGCACCATCACACTCAGCACCGGGTCTCCACAATGATGTGTTTTGAGTCCCCTCCTGTTTACGCTCTACACATCCGACTGCTCCCCTACCCATCTCTCAAACACCATCATAAAGTTCGCGGATGACACCACAGTGGTTGGACTCATCTCAAGGGGGGATGAGTCGGACTACAGAGATGAGGTCAACAGACTGACTGAGTGGTGTTCAGTTAACAACCTCCAACTGAACACCACGAAAACTAAAGAACTTATCTTGGACTTCAGGAAGAGCAGACCCGGCCCCACTTTACATTCACGGGAACTGTGTGGAGAGGGTACACTCCATGAGGTTTCTGGGCGTGCAGATCTCTGATGACCCCTCCTGGACTGCAAATACCACGGCGGTGGTAAAAAAGGCCCAGCAGCGTCTCCACTTTCTGAGAGTGCTCAGGAGGAACAACCTGGAGGAGAGGCTGCTGGTGACATTTTACAGAGCCACCATAGAGAGCATCCTAACGTACGGCATAACAACATGGTATGCAGGGTGCTCAGCTGCGGACAGGAAAGTACTGCAGAGGGTCATCAACACAGCCCAGAAGATCACTGGCTGCTCTCTGCCCAGCCTGGAGGTCACTGCAAACTCTCGGTACCTCAGCAGAGCTGGCAATATCATCAAGGACTACTCTCACCCCAGCAATCAACTGTTTGAACTACTACCGTCAGGCCGACGGTACAGGTCACATAAAACCAGGACAAACAGATTCAGGGATAGCTTCTTTCCCAGAGCTATCACCGTAGTAAATAAGCACAAAAACAATTGAACCTGCTTAGCTATACCATACCGTCACTGCCATTATATTATGCTGCTATTCATACACTGGAAGCCAGTGTAATGAACGTAACACTGGTGTAATGTGCTCTCTTTTTCGTGTCTTAGACAACTCAAAATACTGGGTCAAACTGACCCAGAACCGTGACACCCAGACAACGCAGTCATCAAGTTTGCAGATGATACCACCGTGGTGGGGCTCATCTCTGGGGGAGATGAGACGGCGTACAGAGCTGAAGTTCAGAGGCTGTTAGATTGGTGTGTAGATAACAACCTGGACCTCAATACCACCAAGACAAAAGAACTGGTAGTTGACTTCAGAAGGAGGAAGTGTGAGCTGCAGCCTGTCAGCATCAATGGTGAGTGCGTGGAAAGGGTCTCCAGTTTCAAGTTTCTGGGTGTGCACATAGACACAGACCTCCAATGGAGCTCTAACATCTCTGCGGTTTTAAAGAAGGCCCAACAGCGTCTCCACTTTCTGAGAATCCTCAGAAAAATGGACCTGAAGAAGGAGCTGCTGACCGTCTTCTACCGCTGCTCCATTGAAAGTGTGCTGACATATTGCATTGGTGTGTGGTTCTCCAGCTGCACCAAAGCACACAGAAAGGCACTCCAGAGGGTCATCAATATGGCCCAAAAAATCATTGGACATCCTCTTCCCTCCCTGAAGGACCTGTACAGCACTCGCTGTCTCAAGAGGGCACGCAGCATCCTACGGGACTGCACACACCCAGGACACGGGGTGTTTAAGCTGCTGCCGTCTGGCAGGAGGTTCAGGCTGCTGAGGTACAGAACAAATAGACTCAAGGACAGCTTTTACAACAGGGTGATAGCCCTGATCAATGCAAACAGCTGACCTGACTGGCTACCTACCTGGACTTTTTTTTTGGGGGGGGGGGTAACAACGGTAAAAACAGTAACAATAATAATATTTATATTTATAACAAAATGCAATAAAAATTAATGTGCAATAATAACAGTGTGCAACACAAATACACTTATTCTTCTTTTTTATTACTAAGTTATTATACTGTGTTGTGTTGTTTGTGTTGTGTTGTGATGTGTCGTATCAGGTCGTGTTGTGTTATATGTAGTGCCGACATAGGACAGTTTTCCAATTTCATTGTACTATTGTACTATGTATGACTGTGCAATGACAATAAAGAGTTATCTTATCTTTAAAACAACAGGGTTGAATTCATAATGTCTGTTGCCTGGTGGCATCGACCAGCCAAACATCTGGGGCGAGTTGTGAAAGGTCCATTGAGGTCCAGGCACAACATTGCCCACAAAATTAATTCAGTTCATGTTCTAGTAACCTTGAGAAACACTCATGTTTTTCCCCTCATTAATCCAAATTCATTGATTCATCATTTAGAAAACTGGAAAAAAAACACTTAGAAAGTCTTCAAGTAAATGAGCTCTACTACAACTTTCCACCTTATTTTACTGAATATTCATCGTTGTCTGCAATTTATTATTTTAACCACTGATGTCTGAAGAAAAGAAAGTGTAATCTCACAGATAATGACCTGTTTGTAGTATTGGGCGGCAGGTTTTCCATTTCTTTATACCAGTGATATCAAAGTGAGGCTGCAAGAGGTCGTTTATAAATTTGTAATCAGCTGTGTAAGATGGTAGACTGGTATCACCTGCATATTAACCTAAACATGATTCATGGTGTGGTCTCCCTTCACTTGTGACTTCTTGACATTTGTAAACATAATAGACCAAAAAATACATTATATATAATAGTGAATGACACAATCGTATTATAGGTTGGGAGTATGCTTCTGCTGTGAGGCCGCTTCCCCACGTGCTTATGTAATTCACCAATGGACCAGTTTGTTTATACAAAATACACTTTATATGTTGTGATATATTCCTTATGTGTATTTTAGAGACTGAATTGCTTGTAGTGAACATTCGTATGAACTGTTGACATGTGAACAAAGCATTTAAAGTTATTCTATTTTATTTGGGAATAGGCAGAACATCTTCTCTTCCTCCATATCTGTCTGTCACAGTTCTGGGTCATTTCACCCAGCATCTTCAGTTTCTTGTATTTTGGTATTTATCTGTATTATGGTTTATGTTCTGATTCTTTAGTTATCCCGTTTTGAATTTTATAATCTTGTGTTTCAGTTTATGGTTTTGTTCTCAGGCTTTGTGTCTTGTGCCCTCGTGTTTAGTTTGGTTTATTTCAGTGTTCCTTCCCCACCTCACCCCAGATGTTTGGCTGGTTGATGCCACCAGGCAACAGACATCATGAATTCAACCCTGTTGTTTTAAACACTGGTATGAATGTAAACAACTCCAGAGTTGACAACACAAGTTTTGAAGGAGCAAATTAGAGCCTTGCCAGCAGCTAATGCTCCTTTAATTACAAATATTTTAATGTATATCAGCTTTTTTGTATTAAGTTTGAATCTTCTTGTCTTCATGTAGCTCAACATATCAGAGTCTCAGATTTGATCTCTTCCAGTAAATAAAAGGAACTGGGTGAATTTTTGGCCCTTTATTTTAATTCAGTTATGGCTATTTTAAATACAGTTTGTTCGATCCAAAATACTTACTGGGAGACAGAACACCATCAGAAGTTTTGTATATAATAACAGATGAATTTATGAAAATGTGTTTTGTTTTAGTTTGTTGTACTTTCAGTATTTGTAAAAATAATGTACATGAAAAATATTATCTGCCTTGTGTATGAGAAACTGTAAATAAAATATTTGTTTCACCAATTCAAAACTGAACTTTCTACATGTCTCCAAACCTTCTTCAGAGACTGAACATCCAAATGTTTTAGAGACCTTAGACGTCTATCTTTCCATGTTAACTTGAGCTACAATCCTCTATATTCACTATCACAGTATGAGACCCCGTGTCAAGCTCGTGTTGTCACAGTCTACGTCTCACTACGTCTGCTGATTTTTTTATTTTTTACAAATAACCACTGCACATGAAGATAAATCCACAGATGCATAAACCAGCAATCATCTTGTGGTGTGTCTGTTAGAGAGAGAGAGTATGTGTGTTTCTTTGTCACCATTGTACTTGATGATGAGGGTGGGAAGCTGCAATAACGGCCCCCAGGAGCCAGAGGCAGACACAGATGGATCCAGAAGAACCGGGTCATCCAGCACCTCCAAGAGTAACAAAGACCTGAGGCTGTGGATGAACACATCAGTGGAATTCAATGGTTAATTAATCAATTGATTATATTCATATCTGTGATTCCCAAAGAGAATAAGGACATAACAGGATGTGGGGAATATAGACCAACGTGAAATTGAGAAACTATTGTGCTGATGAAAAGAAGCATTACATTCGTTTAGTTTGGGGTCAAAACAAATGAAAGAAAAATAATTTTCTTCCAAAAGTTTGTTGGAGAATTCTTATTGTAAAAAGTGACAGTTATACAATCTGTAAAGGAGAATTAATTGGATGAGATTTTTGGAAAGTTCTTATCAAATCAATTAGTTGCCTCCACAAAGCAGGTGCAGACTTATTGTTAAAGAGTTGAATGTGGTTCAAATGGCATCTGATCTAGAAATATGTAAGATCTAATGTTCATAGAGTTTATATAACACCACATGGGCTCGTCCGGGAGTTGAACCCGGGACCTCTCACACCTGAAGCGAGAATCATTCCCATAGACCAAAATGCAACACGGGAGAAGAATGTATGAAAGATTGTGTTGAAAGCTGACTGAATGTCCTGCAGCTGTATGTGAGGCATTCAGGGAACACTGCTCATTTAGAGATCTGTTTCAGAAGTGTTACAAATGCACACAGTATGATCCACAAGTGCAAACTAAGATTTTAAAAAGTCTTCATCTTCAGTGAATGTTGTGTAACTTCTGAGGACTCACAAGCGTGCGCTTCAATCCGAACACAAAAACAAAACAATGTGACCACACGTAAAACTGTTTGACAAATTCCATAAAAGATTCACGCTCCGGTGGATGCATCAGAAAGCAACTTGGAATTAGTATCTTGGCCAAGGATATGTGGCATACAAACTGGAGCAGCCAGGGATCAAACCACAAAGCTTCTGATCAGAAGGTGACTTGTGCTAAATCTTGAGCAACAACAACCACACTGGGATGAGCCAGTTTAGACATCCAAGATAAAATGTCACATTGGTTAATTACAGAGTTAGGGATTGTTACATGGAAGACAAAAGAAATGTTCCTATCTCGTGTGTTTCTTATTCAGAGATTTCATGGCTTCATGGTGCAGATGAATGACTTTTTGCACCAACCAGGCCGAGTTTATCTGCAAAGCAACACAAGTTATTGTGAGGTTCATCAATCAACCAGTAAAAGATCTAACCTTATTCAGTGGGACCAAGTATCTATCTATACTTCTCCTATGAAAAACCTTCTAAAGCTCTCTATAATTTTACCTCCAAAGTTCATCAGCAAACAGTTTGAATGCCTGTAATTATCAGGCTGTACTCAAACCCATTAATTAAACCTGAAAACTGTGCTGTGACTCCAAACCCAAGTACCCTCCTGGGAAATTATGGCTAATGTCACACTTTGATCTGATGATAGAGAAGTGTGTCAGTGTAACCTTTATTAAATCAGGCAAAACAACATGTATGCTGTGGCGGCCTGCAGAAAGCAAAACCTCTTAAATAAATGGAGCTAATGGTAAGCTGAAGACATCTGATGTTTATGTTCATGAATAAAACACACTGACACATTTTGTCTTATTTTTTATTGTTTATTAAAATACTTTCAAATCTCTAGTTTTAGCTCACAAAGAGTGAGACTCAATTAGCTTTTTTCTTTCATGAGAAATAGTTTAAGACATAAAAAAGGAATGATGACATTTAGGATATTAACCATCTAGTCCAGCAGGTGGCGGTAATGCACCTTAAAGCTTTAACCGCCAAAGAAAAACCCAAAAGAAGAAGAAGAAGCCGCAGAGTTCCCGCTTGATTGCGTTTGTGTTTTAGTTTATTGTTCTGGCTCATCTAAAGAGAAGCACTAAGGTAACTTTGATCTGAGTTCAGTCAATCTTGAGTTTAGCTCCTGAGTGAAGTTTTCTGTTGCTCTCCTCGGTCTCTGTGAAAGAAAAAGCCTCTACATCAAGTCAAGCTGCTATAAACTAAATTACAAGAAAATATCAACAAATGCTAATGAAACACAGAGAAGAAAACAGTGTTATTATTAGACGAAAGCTTTAAAATGAGCTTAGTGTAATCAGAGATTCTAATATTTTTTTGGTTTCTTACTAAGTGCTAGTTAGCATCTCTGGGGCACCTGCACAGTTTTTGAATGCAGCTAGCTAACCAAGCTAGCTAGCGCCACCCTTCATCCATTTAAGGTAACTTAAATTCCAAAAATTCCAACATGTTGGCTTAAAAGTGCTATAATAAAATACATTTATGAGAAATATAAAAAGAAATGTATTCCAGGCTAAAACACAGCTGCCTTTGTCTTATCAGCGCAAAGTTGTGTCGGCCCACAGGGCATGTGATTGTAAAAACTGGCCTCACTCTGAGAGGCCTGTTGTTAGAATCATTTCAAAGATTATTTGATATATACTGATCAGTATTCAGCGAGTGAGTCTGCTTAACTGTTAGCAAAATAATAATGATAGGCCAGAGATACCAGAGATGCATTTTTAAAACAAATACAGCCTCGAACCCTAAGAGGGGATCTGTGCTCTAATTTTATCACATTTAAAAGTACTGCTGATTTTTTTAAGCTCCATCATTTTTTGGAGGGTGAGATAATTTTCATGTTTGCAAACAAATCTGAAATGGAGGAACAAAGATAGATAGAATAGAATACAATAGAATAGTCTTTTATTGTCATTGTACATATTCAGCTAAATTGTGGGTGCTCCATACCAACTGTGCTTGGAAAACATAAATAGTAAGACAGCTAGAATAAATGACAGAGAAGAGGAGTAAATACAAAGAGGAGGAAGGCACACATTAGAGGACAGGTTTCAGAATGCTTGAAAGTAGTGCAGTGGACTTGATCCATGTATAGAATCCAAGTGTGGGTGGACTGAGTGATGAGGGTTATTCAGATCATGGCTCAGATTTCTACACCCACTCAGACAGGATAATCTTGTACGGCACACCTGATCATTTCTCATGACACACGTATGTGCCCCACGGCACACGTATGTGCCACGGCACAGTAAACACTGTAGTAGTTTTTGTAGCTCCATTGATTGTTTTGTGTTTGTTTTTGGCCAGGGCATTCTTTAAACAGGAATTGCTCTCCTGGTACTGGTGTGCCATACTGCTAAATTTGGTATCGGTGCTCAAACCAAGTTGCCCACCCAGGGAAGCTAAATATTTGTTCTTTGTGTTCTCAAATGAACATATGAGACACTTCAGTGCAGTGTGGAGTCTAACAAAGATCTGTTTTGTGTCCCAGCTGATCAGCAGGAGGAGAAGAGTCTGACGGAGCAGCAGAGGAACAACAGCTACTTGGACTCAGCTCAGCCACTGCAGAGAAAACAATGAGCTCAACACAGAAGGTGGCAGATACTAGTGTTAAGAAATACTCCATTAAAAGCTGAAGTACCGATATATGTTTTATGCTAAACTAACTGAACCTTGTGCTATATTAATGCAATGTAATAATAATGTAATAATACAATGCAGTAAACAGTAAACTTGCCTGCTTATCCTGCACTAACCTGCAGAGGATTTTTACGGCAGTCTTTAAATCACACTGTCAGACAAAATGCACACAAAGAGTTGTGTGTTTGCTGATGTTTGTTGAGCTGATAGAAACGCTGCATTTGAAATTACCTGCCACATAAAAAATATTACTCCATTCTTTCTTTGTTGTCTTTGTATTGCTAGATGTTGAAATACAGCGACTGCACCTTATCAGCACCTGCAGTCGTTCAGGTTCTGTGCCAGAAAACATAAACACTGGCCCAATTTAACCCCTGACTAAAGCACACAGTTTTGCCTCTTTCATCTCTTATGATTAGTACATGATCATGATTGGATTTCACGTGTTACTGTTTAGGCTCAAATCGATTTGATCTTTGATACCTGCAGTGATGAAATAACTCCCCTCAAATGCCTTAAACCAGAAGTAACAAGCCTGTTTTGAAAATGTAAGGAGTAGAAAATACAGATTTTTTTCTTTTTTTTTTAATGTAGAGAGTAAAAGTAAAAAAAACGTCAGGTTACAATCAGACTCTGACATCATCCTTCACTGAACCAAGCTAGTAACTGTTACATTTCATTCATTATCATTGAATAAATTAGAAAATTGTAGAAATATATAATAAGAATCAGCAACAGGAAATATAAAAAAAGTACAGACCTGGTAAACATTTATTACTATTCTGAGTGTGTTAGCATTAATATTTGTGTACAAGCAGGAGGGATGGGCATGGTTTTAGAGTGTTTACAGTCATTAATTATCTTTAACACCAGGTTGGATGTAATGTGTTACTACTACCAGTAGGTGGGGATAAGAGACCTTTAAGGTGTTTGGTGCCACACTCCACCTTCAGGTTTAAAACTAGTGTTAATGGAGGGAGTTTGAAGCTTCATTTTGTTTAATGACTGCATTTCACTCACTGCCTCTGCTTGTATCTCTGTCACTGCAGGACCAACATGGACCGAGAAGTCAGCGCTCTCAGGAGGCCGACAAACCTCACAGAAGAAAGAGAGAGAAAAAATACACCCGTGATGAGTGTGGGAATGGTTTTACTTCGAAGTCTAAACTAAAACAACATCAGCTCATCCACACTGGAGAGAGACCGTTCAGCTGTGACTTGTGTGGAAAGTCGTTTTCCTGGAAGAAAGCCCTAAAAACACACCAAGTCGTCCACAGTGGAGTTAAAGCGTACAGCTGTGATCAGTGTGGTAAAGCTTTTACTCAAAGTAGCAGCTTACAGAGACATCTAGTTTCCCACTCTGGAATTAAGGCATACAGCTGTGACATCTGTGGAAAAACCTTCAGCCGGCTATGGAGCCGAAATATACACCTTGTTAATAGGAAAATTGTACTTAGTAGTCAGTATAATCTTTTAATGATATAAGTTTGCATATGGTAGAATGCTGCATGTAATCATTTGTGTGTAGAAGTATATAGTTGGTGGCATATTGAAAGAATGTCTCATCCTAGGAGGTCTGTAACATTCCAGGGTGTTCTGGCTTCACCCCCACATCCTAGGAGCATGAGAGAGGTCGTACCTTGTCTCATTGTTTTACGGTAGGATTAACGTAGCTATGTCAGTTTTAGTTTAAGTGCTTTTTTACATATAGATGAACTGTTGGATTTTCCAGACCAGCAGGTTAAGGGAAGTCGTTTATGGGGCCACACTCTGACCCCACACACGCACACACACCTCCACATTCCAATGTAAGGAACAAACGCTCACTGAAGTATAAATAAAGACCGGGGCAGTTTCTCAGTGCGAGCCTCAGTGCTGGAGGCTGCCCTTGCTAGCAAGAAGTTCTGTGTGTTTCTCTTCTCTGAGTCTTTACTGAAGAAGTGTTTTAGAGTATATTTCTTAACATTATTTGGTCCTTCGTAGCCGGAGCAGAAAATATCAGAACTGTTATCTGTGACTCTGTTCCAGGATCCAGCACTGATTCCTGACGCCGTGGGGAGCCAGCACCGAAACCTGTACACAGCCCTCTTGGACGAGGAGAGAGCCCCAGGACGTTAAATTCGGGTCTGGGCCGGTGTTTTTAATCTGGTCCACGGCGGTGGGATTCAGTCCGATGATCTGAATCACCAGTGAGACGTCGGAGAGTGAGAAACACTATTTTGGTATATAAAACGGCCGCAAAGGTTTAAAGAAACGTGATAAATTAGGTTGGGTTCGCCGAAAGGAGCTGAATTAGACTTAAGTTTTAGAGGTAGCTGAAATTACTTCGTGACAAATTAAAATACGTTTAGGCAAATGAAAACACGTTGAGACAGAGAAATTAAAATAGGTTGGGTTCGCCGAAAGGAGCTGAATTAGACTTGGGTTTTAGAGGTAGCCGAAATTACTTCGTGACAAATTAGCGCGCGAATGTCTATGTGTGTGTATGTGTCTGGAAGTAAGTTGATTTTACAGCACAATACGCTGCTGAACTACTTCCATTTTTGTTTTCTTTGCTGAGGCTCACGTGCTGGTGACAATAGAATAGAATAGAATAGAATGCCTTTATTGTCACTATACAGTTGTACAATGAGATACAGAGCATCTCCTACTCAGTGTAAACATGCTGGGGGGGGGTACAGTTCTGCAGCGCTATGTACATATGGACAAAGGAGAACGGTTGAGTTTCATCTCATAAAACTGATACCGCTTCACCGTTAGGGTGAAGTTGAAGGCCGTATCAGTAAACCACTCTAAAGTCAAGCGTGCCAGCGACGGCCCAGCAAAATCTTTGAAAATGGGGGATAAACAAGCAAAATTAACACCTGATGAGAAATGTTTAGAAAAACAGCAAGCCGGAGCAGGACTAATCCAAAAGAAAGGGAGAGGAATGCATAGTGGAAGAGCAAGAGGTAGAGGCAGAGCTACACACACACCAAACAGTGGCTTTAGTACTACATGCTGGAGGTGTGGAAAAGAGGGACATTTTGTACGTGACTGTAAGAAACAAAGAAGACAGTAACTCAGAATAGGATAGCAGCTCAGGTGAAGAGAGCAGTTCAGACTAGGAAGAACGTAATAATCCCTCCCCCAGTGAAAATTAGAGATCACAGTAGTTTAAAGTAGTTCAAAAAGGGTTGGAAACAGACCCGACTGAATAGATATAAATACAAGAGGAATAAAGTAAAATAAACAAAAGGCTAAATTACAACTTAACTTTAATGTATTCAAACTAATAATAGCAAGGATAACAACCTATAAACTGGTATTAATAATGAAACATAGTTGGGATGAAGATCATGCCCAGAATAGAATGAATGAAAGCAGATAATTCACACAAACACATATTAAATGAAATAGAGGGATGCATAAAGTATATTAAGGTTGTGTCATTGTTCAGCCAAGGAAAGTGTGTGAAAAGGAAAGTGTCTCCAGCTTGAGAAAGAGTGAAACTGCAGATCACCCACAGCCCTTGGTGGATACAAAGTAAAATATAAATAACATATTGTAATATACCATTGCTGTTATATAAAAAATAATAGCATTAATGATGAAATAATATTAATATGAAGAGGCACCTCAGTCAGTTATGATGTGAGGTGGATAATTGTTGAAAGTAACCTGCATTAAGCTTAGGGTTGCTCAAATTAAGTACATATTGAGATGGAGTGAAATAGGTAAATATTTTAACTAATTACGTGTATAGAGGCACTTGACCTGTTTGAAAAACTGTCATCCTAATATGAGCCATTGTTGAGATATAGAGCACACCTGTGAAAACAACTAATATGCTGAACCCGGTATGAAACAGCTGAAAACTACATGATGGAGAAGCTGAATTGAATATGAAACCACTGTGAGGTTGCGTTGTGGTCTCTTCTGAGCTGATGAGCAAGCTACACATTATCAGATCGAGAGCTGCCTGAGAACTCTTCAAAGAGAGGGAAACAGAACTATGATAACTATGATAACTGGAGTGTGCAGAGTTTCCGTGAGCAGTTTTCCTGCATCTTGACTCATGTGTGTAGAGTGTTCATAGCATCAGCATCATGTTTTTGTTTATTTGTTTTGTTGGTTTGAAAAATAGTTAAATAAACTTGTGATCATATTTATGGATCACCATGGCACATGCCACTGGCCAAATGATTTATTTACGCAGATGAACAAGTGAGTGTGAATGTGTCTGACGTCACAGTGTTTTTGTGCACTGTGTAAAAGTAATTGCCTCTGATTGTGAGAGCGGTGATTCTACAGGTCACCAGCTATTTAAAAAAAAAAAAAAAAGAGTGAAAAAGAGACAAAATTTACATTGTAGATGAAAAATAATAATAGGAAAAAGGTTTTGTGTTGATCAGCCAAGAACAACTACAATCTAATTTTCTGCTTTTAAGGAAGGACTGTTCACAAAAACAGAGAGAGAGAGAGATGTGTGTTGATTAATCAGTGATGATAATAATGAAAATGTCTTAGTTTGTCACTTTCAGGTGAAAAGCAGACCTGAATCAATTTTCCACATGCAGCGGTCGGAAGAAAGTTATAGTTTAACATCATTGGAAACATGCAGGCCAAGTTTCTGGCTAACTTATTTACAGCACCATGTGTCCCTCAACCTCACAAACGAGCTCTCACTCCTCCCTGAAGACAAGGAATGCAGCTCCAAAGAGCAATAACATGGCAGATAAAGAGACAGCAGCAAAGTCCTGAGCAAAGAGACCCAGCAAGCAGCAGCAGTGTGGACAAACTGCATCAGAGAAGAAGAGCAAACCCATCATCCTGCCTGATTGGATGAATGGCACTGTGTTTCCAACAAGCTGCAACTTCACTGTGCATGTGACAAGAACATTTGAGGAGAACTGAGGAGACTGTTGGAGTTTGACATTTGCCACCTTTGGAGTAAAATGGCAAGAAGAGACAGTGAAAGACAGGACAAAGCTGAAGGAGAACTGCCGGCTGTTGGACTGTTGAAGTGGGAGAGGACAACAGAGTGAGAGGAGTGGTGAGAACACATAGGAATTTTGTTATTTAATGTGGGAAATCAAAATTTGGGTTAGCAAACCAGGGGAAAACAAAACTGACTGCTTAAGTGGAAAATTGAGAAGGAGTCTGAAACACTGCGAAAAGAAACATACAAAATCACACACACAAGCAGAACATGCATTAACCCTACTAACACTTCCAAACACAAGAGAGCTCATGAAGATTAGACAACATCTTAAGCATGTGAGTCTGTTTACCATCTTGTCCAAGTCACTTAGTGTGATGAGAAGTGATGCAAAGATCAGTGGACTCATAGCACATCAGTTACAAAATGATTAAATAATAGCAGAGAAGTGTGTAGGAAAGGCAGCTTTAAGAACATGCTCTGCTGGATATGCAGCTCCACAGACATGCATTAAACCTGCCTAATAATACAAACACACATGCAATGAAAATTAGCTTGTTATCTCTCATCAGTGTTAAAATAGTGTCGATTTTAACACTGCCGACACTTGTTATCAAATACCGAATTTATCCAATGCAAAAAATTGACTCTCTAGGTTGCAGGACAACAGTTTTAACTTTCGTGGGAAAAAAGATTCTGGTTTGACCAACCAGTGATCAGACAATAAATTTAGTCGTTGATATAGTAAATTGGGAGATGCTTCCTGCTTGATTGATGCAGCGCAAGTAATTTACTGTATGAGGGAAATTCTATTTTTGTGATAAGATTTTGAACATGCATTTCTGTTGTCCTGTCATCTTAGTGGGTTAATAGCTGATATGCAAATTAGTTGATTGTTCTTAGATTAAGGAAAGGTGACTGAATTCTAGCACGAGTGAATGGGATGTGTTGGAGTTTGTTGTGTGTTGAGTGGAGACTCTAAAACACTGAGTTTCCTGTTTTGATGTGCGAGTGAATCCTGTACCTAGATACACAACTCTGAATACGTCAGAACAAAGGTGTTTTGTGAAGTGCATGACAACATGTCACACGTTTTATGATGACGGGAAAAAAGAAAAACTGGATAAAATAGATCTATGGCCTAAATGAGTGAAAAGCACAGACCTGGGGATTAAACTCATAGCTAATAAGACATATTAGGATTATGTTGTGTGTTGTGCAGCTGATGGTTGGTTTGGAGTGAATCTAGCTGATGATTTTTCTTTTGTTGTGAAGTTGAGCCTGCCAATTAGTATGATGGTATGATAAACCATGCTAATGGTATGATTTACCCTCCTGAGATGAGGAGCTTGTGTCATGACTTAACAAGGCCTTTTTATTTTGATACTTTCACAGTGCACTGAAAGTTTTGTTTGATAATCTCTGTTATTTTTCATTTTATTTTTCATTTTTTGAACAGGCACTGATTTCTGTTTGTCAATTTCTTTTCTTTAAGCAGATCTGCACGTCGGGAATTAAAAGTGCTATACGACATGTCGAGAAAACTGTTACAAGTGAGTTTCTCCACATTAAAATGGGCTCAGGAGAAAGCCACTTATTTGGGACAATTAGAAAATGAGAGTCCCTCCCTAAAAAGGATTCAGCGAGGTAATCCGATCTAAAGTTCCTCTTTTTCTTTTTGAAATGACGTCATTTTGCTGAAAGTGGAAACTAAATGCGACGATGGGTTCCACTATCAGCAAAGAAAGAAAGAATGGATGAATGAATGAATGGAAATAAAAACAAACTGACTGACTGGTAAAAGCTGACAAGACTTGACCACGACTCAAGGTTAACCTCCACCTAGACAGGACAAAAGGGTGGATGAATTTATGTGTTTCCTGTTACAGGAGCAGAAAGATCACAGCAACATTCGAGGTTGCGTGATGGTTTTACCTTTTAAATGCCATTTTCTGTGTCTGTGCATCTACCAGGGGGTGTTATTCACTATCTTGTGTTGCTTACAGAGGTAACTGTGATAAAGTATGCATACGCCTGCGCAGCTCTAACATTTGTATTTTCTTTTCTACAGCACTACATTTCTTCATGTGTTTGATCATGTGATTTATAAGAGGACTAGTTAATGTTTTTCTACTACAGGATTTCTGGGTTTATGTGTGAAGAAAACTGTGTTTACAGGTTATGAGTTGGTGATGCTGTTACACTGTGTTGTTGGGAAAATGTGAAGGTTACTTTGATGATGTGAATAACATTCTTTCCACAGCTATGGATGGCTAATTTTATGGTCTTTTTATGGCACCTCTGGAACCTGTCGACCTGCGCCTGACCACCGATGGTCAATGTGTATTGCTAATGTTTGTTTTCTTTAAGAGTGCATATGGAGGATTCAGCAGAAGCGGACAAGTGACATGAGAAAAACAAATAAGAGATGCAGTGTTTATGGAATAGTTTAATATGGTGCCCATTAGCTGGCCACTTTTGAGCTCATAGTGATTGATGAGTGGAGTGACTTTGCTTAAGAGAAGTCACCGATTACATTAATGTTGACTGAGTACAAGGGATGATCCATGTCTGAGGCAAATTATGGAAATAATTGTAGTTTACTGATTTGAGAAAACCTGCACATGACACTTGTCTTGCTAGTGCTGAATACTTATTACTCTTATGATACAATTGTTTATAGGTGTGAAGTTTGATTTCACTTCCAGATCTTGCTTTCCAGGCCATGATGGTGTGTATGCAGGCTCCTGGCGGAGCCAGTTTTTAAGCAAATTTAATATGCAAAACACACTAACATCTTTTATTGCAGGATTATAGGTCCAGGGTGGTGCTGCTCCAGAGGAGGAGACGCCCTGATGTTGCCTGGGATGTGATCTAGCTAACCTTTTTCTTTAAGACAGGAATCTGGTTTTGATGAGTTGACTCATGGGAGTGTCCATGTGTCAAGAGGAGGGATCCAGGATTAACATGAAACAATGAATTAACATTAAATTTTGTTTTATATGATTTTTGCAGCGATTTGTGTGATTAACAGTTCATTCAACGGGTATTAAACCTATGCAAGTGGTGCATCCATGTTTAGATGAGGCTTTGATGGCCTATAAGTGAAGTTCACTGAACAAAAGAATGTGGTTTGATGATTGTTGACATGCTCTCCAAATAGAAGTTTTTCCTCCTAGCAAGGAAATACAGGTGCAGCAGTAATCTCCTGAGAAATCTTCAGAAGCCCAGTGAGAAGCGAGAACCATTCCAGGCATAGCTGACAGCCCAGGCAGTGGTTGAGGTCAGAGGTCGAGCTGGTTGGGGCCCATCGTGAGATCAGACTTTGGAGCCACAGCAAGGACCATGAAACTGTGTTGGAATGAGAGCTGTGCCAAGGGGGCTTTCCAGAGGCCAACAGAGGAGATTGTGGACGACGGACGGGCACCTGAAGGATGAGGGGAGCGTGCCAAGCTCCATCGACAGCGCAGAGGGAGTCTAAGGATGTCATCATGATTCTGTGAAAGCACAGGAACTAGAAGCTATGGTGGTGATGACAGCAGTTTCCTATGAACATCACCTAATGCTGTGTCACTATACTGTGCATACGCTGGCACACTGAAGACTGCTGGGATCATAACAGCAGTAAGATAACTGGACCCAGCACCCTTTCCACAGAGGGGTTTTTCTGCAGAGGATGGACAGTAGAAGAGTCATAAGTATTCCTACCGCAGGATGAAGGCCTGAAGTGAGGTGATGGGGGTTGATAGAGGCCAATTCAAGTGCTTCTGACCACTTCAACTGCCTGCAAAATAGCGGAGAGACCCTCCTGGATACATCAGAGCCACTGCAAAAAGGTTGAGGTCCCAGGAAACCCCGGCACCCCCAAGACAGCACATTAGGGAAATCTCACACTTGGTTGTTTCAGTGGTGAGGGGGGGAGTGCTGATTGAGCCCCCGTAGGGTAAGCTCGCACTTCAACCTCCAGCCTCTGATCAACTCTAGGGCAACCAAGTGCGAGGCGTGACGGACCTGTGTGCAACCAGGACCCTCTTGGTTACCTTGACTACGACGCTCACCCTTGCAGGACCCCAGCTGATGCCAACAACAGCTGAACCAGGAGGCAGGCAGAAAAGATGGACACATGACAACTCTCACCTAAGAGACATGACACAAGACCACATCCATCCGTGGATGAACAATGCCTGGTACCGTTATATTCACGACAGAACAAAAGCAGAATCGGCAAATACAGACTATTATGTCTGTTCCCATCTACCCAGCACGTCAACATACCCCACACTATATGTGTTCCTGGACCAACTCCCAGGGAAGAACTACTTTATGATATTAGCAGAGAGAGAGGGATTTTGCGTCCTTTTCAACAACACATGCTGCACTTACATACTGGACGATGTACACTCATTAAACATGACTGACGCCCTGAATGCTTTGAGACAGATCCAGCAGGCCCAAAATCAGGACTATGTAAGTGATACAAGTGACTGGTTTTCTTGGCTTCACACTGGCTCCTGGTTACAGGTGCTAAAAGGACTACTCATCGGAGTTGAAATATTTTTACTTTTATTTTGTGTCTTTGTAATATGTATACTGCCATGTCTAAAACTCATGATTAACCGCATAATATTTTCCGCTGTTGCTGCATACATAGCCATGACAAGTGATGATGATAATGACCCCGACCTGTTGAAACATGAAGACTTTGTGTGATTAATGATGATGTGACAGAAAATGTACAACAAGGTGTTACATACTAATATCTCATTTAAATTTTTACTGACAACAGGAGGGAATGTTAATAGGAAAATTGTACTTAGTAGTCAGTATAATCTTTTAATGATATAAGTTTGCATATGGTAGAGTACTGCATGTAATCATTTGTGTTTAGAAGTATATAGTTGGTGACATATTGAAAGAATGTCTCATCCTAGGGGGCCTGTAACATTCTAAGGTGTTCTGGCTTCACCCCCACATCCTAGGATCATGAGAAGAGGTCGTACCTTGTCTTATTGTTTTACGGTAGGATTAACGTAGCTATATCTGTTTTAGTCTAAGTGCTTTTTGGTTTGATGAACTGCTGGACTTCGAGACCAGCAGGTTTAGGGAAGTCTTTATGGGGTCACACTCTGACCCCACACACACACACACACACACACAAGCACCCACTGAAGTATAAATAAAGACCGGGGCAGTTTCTCAGCGCGAGTCTCAGTGCTGGAGGCTGCCCTTGCTAGCAAGAAGTTCTGTGTGTTTCTCTTCTCTGAGTCTCTACCGAAGAAGTGTTTTAGAGTATATTTCTTAACAGTCGTAATGCTGGTTCATTCAGTCTTTGAGAGTGCAGTACCTGAAACACACACAGACAAAGTTCATTTAAAGACAAGAACTATGAGCCAAGGCCGACATAAATGTGTTTTATCTACTTAAATGTAACAAAGTGTTTAGAAAGTTAGCACATACATGTAATTTTTCATTTCTTTATGTATCCATCTATAGAACGCTGCATGTTATATTCTAAATCTGCCTGTTCTCTGTCAGAAACCTGCCTGCAGAAAATGAACCTAAAGTATGTAATGTGTAATGTCATCACTTTAGAGATGGAGAAAGCATAAAGTGACAATTATGAATCACTTAATATGATAAGGAGATTCTGCAGGTCATTAATCAATGTATAAAATTAAAATAAAATGTATTTTTAGTGACACAAGATACAAATATGGAAGTAAGATGTATAATTAGAATTATTTATAATAATATGAATAAATCATTGCAATTTCTTTAACCATAAAGAATAACTAAATCCTTCAGGACAATGTCACTGAACTCACTATGTTATCCACCTAACAGCCTCCACATGTTCTCACTGTAATTTCCCCTCATGAATGAATTTATGCTGCACTAATGTGAATGTTTGCAGGGAAATCAAACGCATTTCACACGCAGTACTCGAGCTGACTTACCTTGCACAATGCATTGCGGCGTGACGTCAACTCCAAAGCACTATACGCTGACGATCAACGACGATCCACAGTTGTTGTAATTCAGTGAAAGTTGTGTGGTGGATGTCAAACATGTAGCCTACTGGTGCACTGCTTTAACCTACACCAAACACTTTTAAAATCCTCGGTTTAAAGTTAGAATGTCAAGCGACCCCCCCACTGTGTTCTTACCGGGTTTTCCATGATGGCCGGAAAGCTATGCTAATGTAAATGTTTATGTAGCTTCACTGATTCACCTGCAGATACAGAATGGTCACATGTCTGTCTTTACATTACAAGTGATCACGTGCGGTGAGTTTCAGCCAGCAAAGAGTCCATTAAATTTTTGTTGATAATTTAATTGAATCTTGTTTTTTATTAAAAAATATTTTCATTCCAAGTCTTTATAGCCTATAACAAACTTACACAACAGAAGCTGACCCAAACTCCTTTAAAGACAGCACATTTACATTTCAGGTCTCTAAAAATCCACAGTATCAATACACAAGAAAACTGTGTTAACTAGTATATTACTGTGGGTTGTTAAACTTACAACATTGTTGTGTTGATGTTCATGAAAATGTGTTCCGAACTTGGCAAATGTACGATGATTCAGCTCATAAATAATAACACACTGCTCTCCCCTACATAAGCTCCCTTTATAGGTTAAAAGTATCGGTATCTGCAATACTGCTCTTAATTTACTCGATAACGAAATTTGCAGGATGCACAGCACTGCTGCTGATGAGTAGCAAAATAACTGAATATGTCAGGAAATACTTCACTAGATATATAAATAAGTAATTAAAATATACATTGACTTAGTTTAAAATGCTCTGTATTTCTATTTTTAAATAATTAATTACACATTTTTAATTAATTCTAGTTTTATTCCAGACCCCAATATACTGAGGCTATGTATTTGCATAATGATCTTAACTGCTTTCATAGAGAAACACCTTATAAAAAGCCTTATAATTTAACTTATAACTTTCTTACAAGTGTGGTGTGTATTGTCAACATAAGAATGTACCGCATTAGGATTTAATGCCACATTTGACCTCCGACCTTTTGTTCTGACTTGTCATACAGACTATAGTGAGGGTCAAAAAGATGATAATGTTATTTAGAGCTATGTTCCTTACTGCCATTGGCAACATTTAGGAGATTATATACCAACATATGTGGATTCTAATATCACATATCCTGTCATCCTGTATCTCTGTAAGGTCAGAGATCAAATTTACAAATAAATACCTCTTATCTGTGACCTACTCCTACATAAAGTTTGTGTAATCAGAGTAAAACATCTGCCATATTTTAATACAGTAGTTGCTACTAAAATGTTTGATTTTGAATAGAAGACAAACACACATGTTCAGTCTAGGCTGAAAATGTACACATTTGTGTGACAATGAAAACATGCAATATTCACAATATAATCTTTTTAGGACTTTATTAATGAATAAAAAAAATCAATTTGGAATGCCCAATAAGATCGCAGGGCTCGCAAAATCGCCCGTCGGGCTTTATGATAACCCGATGGGCGGGGCTGAGATAGATTTTGGTCGCCCAACCGGAGATATCGCTAGCTCCGGGACGTCAGGCTAGAGATTTTGCGAGCCCCGAGTTGTGTATTAGTTGACAAAAAATAAATAAAACCCCAATAATCTGACAATTCCCTCTGAGCAAGCACTCGGCGACAGTGGGGAGGAAAAACTTTCTTTTAAAAGCAAGAAACCTCCGGCAGAACCAGGCTCAGTGAGGGACGGCCATCTGCCTCGACCGGTCGTGGGAGTTTTAAAGTGACTCATTGGATGTGAAATAAATTAGCTTGTTTGAATCGTTTGTTGTTAGCCAATTTAAAGAGTCACTTTGATGTCAACTAATACACTTAAACTGTCCAAATAATTTTAAAGAAATATTTAGAGTCAATCCTGATGGATTGCTCTAAATATTCATTTTGTTTTCTTGGAAATATAATATCTTTAAATTCGTTCAAAAGTGTCTGGGAGATATTGTCAGTTTCTGGTAGCTGGTCTTCATCGTCCTATGTTTTTCCACACCATGCGAAAAACCTTGTAAGTAGGTTTCGCTTTTTTCGGAACAGGTGGTCTTTGAATATCGAAATCACCACTTGTTGGTACGGCGAAGCTGCAGCCAACGCAATGATAACAAGGTTAGGTGTAATACCCAGTACCTTTGTAATGTCTTTGAAAATTGCCTTTTCAAGACTTTTGATCCTCTTTTTTTTTATATTTAGAGTTTCTTCTTTAAGTTGCTCCCACAGAGCTATGAAGAGACCCTGCTGAATCTCATCGGATGGCGACACATTTGCCTCTCTTGAGGCATGTGTGATTACTGCCTTTATGAGCTCTTTAACAAGCAACTGTTGCTCTGACAGTGGAGCTTCCACTGTCACATCATTACAAGGTGCAGAGGGCTCAGCCTCGCACACGTCACACTCCTTTGTGGAGTCCTTGGTGGGCTCAGGCACTGGTGCATCTTTTGGCCCCTCATGATTCAGTTGCTGGGTGCATGAATTGGGGCAACATGCACAGTGCTCCGATTTCTCTTGCTGTTTCTCTTGAAGAAACTCTTTGTTTTTCTCCAGGGCTTCATCAAGTTTTACTTGAAGCTGCAGATTCTTGTTCTCAGTGTCTTTGAGATTCCCATAGAGCTCCTGATTAATAGCTCCTGTTTGTTGAAGCTGGTAGGACATTTTTCTTGACTGGTCGCAGTTCTGCTTGTTTGTTGTCATCAGGCTTAAAATAATCGGCTGATCTTCACTCAAGATTATTTCCCAGCCCTTATTTACAATATCTACACTGGGCAGGTTTTGTGTATTTTTATTTTCTTCGTCTTGCTGGTTTATGAGACTTTCATCGTGAAACATTTCTGCATTTCTGTGCAATGCTTCATTAAGCTTTACTTCCAAGACTTTATTTTGTTTCTTCATGTTCTGAAGTATCCATTTCATTTTTTTCTCCTTTCTTTCCTGTTGTGTCTTCTCTTGAAGCAACTTTTCCCTTTTTTCCCAGGCTTCATCAAGTCTTTCTTCCATCTCCAGGTCCTTAAACTTGAGTTTCCCACAGAGCTCCCAAATAATGTCTTCTTTTTCTTTAAGCAGGTGGGACATTTGTCTTAATTCAGCACACTTGTGTTTGTTTTTTGTCATCAGGTTTAAAATCTTCTCCCGTGCGCTATTAAACTTTATTTTCCAGCCCTCATTTATATTATCCACATTGGGCTGCCTTCGATTATTTTCTTTTTCTCGTTGGTTCTTGACAAATTCATTATGCCTTTCTTCCAACTGATTATTTAGGGCCTTCATGTGTCTGCACTTCTCTACAAGCTGAATTTTCTCTGCCTGGAGTTGTTTAATCGTGTTGTGTAGATTTTGGTTTTCCTGCCTATAGGCACAAAGTATACTTTCAGTTAATGTCCTTTGGAGCTGAGGGCCAGCGTAAGCTTGTTGTTTTTTGCTGTCTTTTCTCTGAGACATGTTGGAATCTTAATAAAACAACTGTGTAAATGATCCAACTGTTTCAAAATGTTTCTCAGGTTTATGTTTCAATGCTGCGAACACGAGTGCTGCGAATAAACTGACTAAAAGTTTGCAATTCTCACCCCTATTTATGCCTTTCCGAATGGATCAGATGCCTTTGATCTGCATGATGTCATAGGGCTTTGGAGCGTGATGTCACGGGGTGGGCGTGGAAAGAATTTTGCCTGTTGTCCGTATATTTATATATTTCCGAAATCACATTGTAGTGACGTATACTGAACACAATAAATTATATAATGTAAACGACTACCTGAAAAACAGGTAGAACGATACTTTTGTATCGTTTATTGCATTTATGGAGGGAGTAATGTATGCTGGGTAATGGCACAGCTAGCGACTGGATGACTTTATTCACCCGCTTCGGCTGTTATCAGTCCATACAATGGGCGTTATTAGCACAAATCAGTCCCATAGATATGGGCCATCTCCTGCTAGATTGTTCAGAAGGTTGTTCTCATCCATCCAGATGGAGGATCACTAACAGGAGCGTGGGAAGACTCCAGAATCCACTCTGGCTGGAATCCGGTGGATATGCAGTGTGTACAGGTAAGACCATTTAAACGGACAGCATTTATAGAATGACTATTAAAAGTCAGTAATGTTAATGTGGTTAGGTTAGTAATACACCGAGTGCTAATATAACAGCTTTAAGATGCATTTGTAGATATTATTACGTGTTTTACCGTCTTTATGGTGCTAGCTTAAAGTTACGGTGTAAACGTTAGCTTATATTGTAGTAAGGCTGTTACTGTTTAAACGATGTTAGCACAGAAATATTAGCTTCTGTCATGACTGATGAAGTTACTAGTTAATAAAGTTTTCAGTAAAGTGTTTAATCGCAGCCACAGACTGACAGCAAATATGTCGATTAGCTTCAGTGCATCTATAATAAATATGTGCAAGTTTCAGTGCTTCGTTTAAACTGTATGATACTTATACTGACCCAGGGTCAGTTTAAAATACAATCCTAGCTGTGTGAACAAAGCCTAGCTCCTTTGATCCTGCATGACAAACCTCAGAATGCAGGTTATTATTACTCTTTCCTGCTGGCACACCTGAGAGTCAGCTAGAAACTTACAGTGACGTGGACATCATGCAAAGACTGCCAGACTCTGTAATACTGCAAATGATCAGTGACTCATGTTAACACTAAACTTTAAACGGTACCTCTGTGTCTCTGTGTGCTGAACATCTAGGATTGAGTCAGGCTGCATTGACTGTGGGACTTTAATGTGTTAAAAGCAGGTTGAAGACGGCTCAGAAACATTTGAAGATTAAAATTTAGCATTATGGCTGCTGGTGGTTTGTAAAGCCTCTACTCAGCTGTATTTTTGTTACTAATTTACGTTCGTTGTTGTTTAACACAGATTTCAGAAGGGCAAATATGCTTAATAGTTTACCTAGATTTCATTTGTCAGTGTGGGACTGCTGAGTCACCTGAAGAACTCATTTCATTCATTCTCCACATGATGTTCATTTACAGAAATGTTTCACAGGAACTGATTTCTCCCAAAGGGTGAACTAGTGTGTTTCCATAGATTACCTCTGCATGAATGTACTTCTTAAATGAAGGCAAGTGTTTGTCCTTTTTTGTTCCTCAGGTACAGTACGTGATATCAAGGGCAGGCGGTCAACACTGGGGGTAGACAAGAAGCAGACGTACTTCCAAGAGGGAGCTGCAGTGAGGACACAGCCAGGTCACTGAGGTCAGAATCTGAAACAGCTCAGGTTTATATTTTAGGTGTTATAAAAAATCAAAATGTATTTATAAAGAAACCTTTAAATAATAGTCATAATTATGATTATTATAAGAAATATCAAACATTTAAGTTGATTTTCTGTTACACATATTGTGTTAGCCCTGCAATAAACTGGCAGCCTGTCTTTGTCCTGTATCAGCTGGGATAGGCTTCATCCTCCCGCAACCCTGAATTGGATACATTGTATTCCAATTATGTAATCTGATCATTTACAAACTCAAGGTATCTAATCAAAATGTAAGTAATAATTATAAAATGGGAAAGCAGAAATAAGTGTGACATGAATGTAAATGTGTGAGCTGACATAGAGGACAGCTACATGTAGTCTGAAAAACCTTTGTTGTCAAGTTTGCAGGTATATCAGCACGAGACATTCTTACATAGAAGAGACTGTTAAAGTCTCTAACTCAGTGAAGCATTATTATATATTATATATTTGGCCCTTCAAAAAAAACAAAACAACTTTTTTTTTTTTTTTTCAAATAATGGTACCAGGCACATCTCTTTCCAATAAAATGATGGGGGGAAGGTGGTGTGACTTTCATTTGGGGGAGGGGAGACTTCTTTCTGTAAGCTGCACTACATGAGAGACATCTCCATTAGGACTGTCACTATTTTACATGTTTATAGTGAAATAAATGTATATAAAAATACTTGCATGTGCATGAATATGTTAAGAAGTATATTTGATTATTTGTTCTACTTTTTAAAATTTATTTATACAGTAAAACTGTTAATTTTCAATCATGCCTCAAGGCAACACTGCGCAGTTAGCTTAATTTTTTTCCGGCAATATAATGCATTGGCATATGTGTCTAGAGATGTTTGTGTGCATTAATATGATCATAGTTTTTTATTTTACAGTCTGCTGATAATTACATGACATGGATGTAAAAAGCCTTTATGGAAGGAACCCAAGGGAAAGAAAGTGAGGACAGTGAGCTTTCAGGGAGTGACAGTGAAGTTGAGGAGTGGATCCCTGAATCAGGTTTGAGGGACACATAGGAGCTCAGGGGTCAG
Source organism: Perissodus microlepis (assembly GCF_051167445.1). Lineage (NCBI taxonomy): Eukaryota > Metazoa > Chordata > Actinopteri > Cichliformes > Cichlidae > Perissodus > Perissodus microlepis. The sequence goes on from NC_140481.1 coordinate 241,693, forward strand.
TTGGTAAAGTAATTGTGTGTGTGTGTATTACTTATTGTTGTGGGTACACAAATCTGTTTACACACTGACATTGTGAGGTCTCGTCTACTTTATGGGGACAAATTGCAAGGTAAATTATTCACTTTTTTTTCCACTTTAAATGAGTCAGTCTTTTAAAACTACTAATGCCTTAAATATTCATATTAAATTTTAATTATTTCGTGTGGTTTAACCCTTTAGATCCCAGTATCTTTACATAACCGCACAGGTTTTTTAACAGAAAAAAATGAAAAACTTAAATATTTTCCATAAAATACATTTCAAAAAATATTTGATTGTTATTAGAATTAGGTCTTTAGATGGGTCAAAGATTTCCACCAACATTCATTTTGATCCATCATTAGTTTTTTGCATGGGCAAATAAAAAAAAAAATCCCTCACATATGTGTCCCTAAGGCCCCAAAACGGTCCCTCCCCAAAAAGTGCTAAAAATTTTAATATATTAATATTGTTTTCCACTTTAAATGAGTCAGTCTTGTGTTTTTAACATGTTTTAATGCTTAATATCTTGTTCTATTTAATCTCAACAAGCCCCTAAAAACAGTCAGTGATCACTGTCTGCCTCCTCGGTTTTTATTACTGCATTTTAAAACTCAGTCCGTTTTTTTGGGGAATGTCCCCAAACCTTACGATGTAACTACAGCCCAGGCGATGCATTAATGACTAACCCTTATATTGTGGATGGATTATCTCAGTTGTTCTCCTGACAGAAGTTTGGTCCTTTTACAGCATCCTGCCATGTGATTACACATGACTTGTCCTTAACCGGGATATCGGGAACCCTCACGTTAACTTTGATTGAGTGGAAAAAAGTTAGCGTTCATCCTTCAGCTTCACTATGTAATTCAGTATGCTGAATCTTAGCATTGAATGTCCACAATATTCTAATCAGTACAATTTAGGCATTCACTCCACCTACAGTATCTACACCTGTGTGGCAAATGTGTGGTAAAGATATAGATAATGAAATGTAATTATTATTAAATGCCATGCCCTGAGTCCCCATAGCCAATTATGCTAAGTTTAGCTAGTAAACTAGTTTGCTAGTGTAGCTGTTGAAATGAATTTTGATGGTACGGATATAATAGGATTCACATTATTGACATTTTACTACATATACACACCATTATTTGAAAACAAAAAAATCCTCAGTTGTGAAATGTAACTCAGTTGTCTCAAATATTACATTTCAGTTAAAATTCAAGGTATATATATTTCTGTTTCATATCATTTATAACTTGTGACTATCTAACAGACAATTATTAGTATACAATGAACACTGGCTGAAAGCTTTAGTTATATTTAAGGGCAATATCCCAAAAATAAACTAAAAAGATTTGATCCTTGTACGTTTCACATAAAATGGAAGTCAAACTGATGCAGGAAATATTCTTTAATTGGACAGAAAACTGGGCAATATAATTTACTTATGATGTGAAGATATCAGAGCATTAAAAAGGCTGATGTTTGGGTAAGAGGCTCTAACAGGAGAGAGATGATGCAGAAACATGACATTCTTATAAAATACTGACACACTTTATGAATAATAATAATAATAATAACTTTATTTATAAAGCGCTTTCAAAAAAAAGTGCTGTACAACTAAAATAAAAAAATAAAAGCGATACATAGCAATACAGGTAAAAGACACAATACAAGTTAAAAACAGTAAAAATTTAAAAACTAAAAGCCATAGAATTAAGACATGTAAGATAGGGTGAACAAATGTGTCTTCAGCTTAGTTTTAAAAACCTCCACAGAGCATGCCTGCCTAATATCTTGAGGGAGGGTGTTCCACAGAAACGGGGCACGAAAAGAAAAAGCACGCTCTCCAATTGTCTTTTTTCTGGCTCTAGGAACCTTTAGAAGGCCAGAGTCCTGAGATCGGAGAGCACGGGATGGAACGTAAAGATGTAAAAGGTCGGAGAGGTATGAAGGTGCCAGTCCGTTTAAAGCCTTGTAGGTGAGCAGCAGGACCTTTAAAATCTGCTTGAACCTGACAAGGTAGCCAATGAAGAGAGTTCAGTACAGGGCTAATGTGCTCAAATTTCCCAGTTCTTGTTAAAATGCGAGCAGCTGCATTTTGCACCATCTGTAGACCTCTAAAACTTTTCTTTGGTAACCGAGAAAGAAGAGCATTACAATAATCAATACGTGAGGACACAAATGCATGGACAAGAACCTCTGCAGTGTCGCTTGACAAAACTTGTCTGATTCTGGCTATGTTCCTCAAATGATAAAAGGCGGTCTTTGTTATCTCTTTTACATGAGACTCGAAAGAGCACCATGTCGAACCACACATGGTGTGTACAACTTTGCACAGGTCTTTGAACCTTTGATTTAAATGAGCTGCATACTTTTCCCATTTAAAACCTTCACATCCTATGAAAGAATTGTTATTATCTCCTCTAGACCTTTTTGAAAATATGAAATGTAGAATGAGCTCCACCTGTGCTTCTTTCTTTCTCTTGTCTGTAGATTAACAGTTCACAGGCTGGGTTCTCATTAAAAAATTTTAGGTTTCTATTTGGTTTCTTAACAATGTCTCCATGAAGCCCTGTGACACAAATCAATTAGTTAAAGTACAGTCATGTCTTAAAGACATCAAGGCCTGGATGACCTCGAATTTCCTGCTTCTAATTTCAGGTGAAAGCGAGTTTTTGTGCTCGACCCTAAAAATGTTAGAAACACAGAGTCCAGATACTTGACTCCCTCTGCATCCTTGTCTTTCCCCTCATCCCCAACCAGTTGCAGCAGATAGTTGCCCTCCCTGAACCTGGTTCTGCTGGAGGTTTCTTCTCTTTTAAACAGTCGTTCCCTCCCAATGTTGCCAAGTGCGTGCTCATAGGGAACATCTGGTTGTTGTGTTTTTCTTCTCCAATATTATAGGGTCTTTAGCTTAATATGCAAAGTGACTTAAAGCAATTACAGTTGTGAAGTAGTGGGAAATAAATAAAATTCAAATTGGCTAATTGCAAATGATAAATGATCATTTATACAGTCTATCAAAGTGATTATGGGGGATTTCTGCTAAGCTGCAGCCTCTCTTCACTATAACTCCTGTTAAAACTATTTTAGGATCATGTTCTGTTACCAAAACAAATACCACAACATTGAAGTCTAGGGAGCCAGCTTCAGTGTTAACTTAAGCACAGCTCAGTAATTTCTTAAGCTGATGGGTAGTTTTTGTTTTTACTACCCAAGTTACTAGCTGCTTGTTAAACAGTAACTTCAAACTGTCAGTAAAACCAAGTCCAGCTCAGTTAACTCATGGATCATTCCATTTGTAATCAACACGGGTCTTCTGCTCAACCATCCATCATTTTCATAAAAAATGTTATGATACAAAGTGTGGGCACATATGATGAGTGCTGTGAAATTTTAGGTTCAAATAATAAATACTCCTCAAAATAAGTTCCTTTGAAAAATGCTCTGTCAGCCCACTTTCAGGCATGTTATTTTTTCACGCACTGAAATCTGATGCCATCTCAAAGACCAAGAAAACTCCCTGAAGTTTTCAGACATCAAAATGAATGAGGCTCTATAATTTTGGAAAAATGATGCTCTTTCATTTTATTTTCAACCTGGACTAAGCAAAGTTGTACTACTAAAACAAAAATATCAGTAGATTTTCCTGTCCAACAAGAATATGTGCATATTTTTCATTTGCGAGACTTGAGGGACTCCATTTCAAATCATCAGAGGTGCGGTTGCAGGGTGGTTGGTGCCTGTTGTGGTGGTAACCACTGAACCATACCGCCTAAAGATTATGGCCACCCGTCTGGTGACTCAGGAGGGGAAAGAGGTGATCTACCTGCACTGTGCATAGTGAGGGTGGAGTGCTGCTGACTTCGAATGAGAACACTGTCAGGTGGTGGAAGGAATGCTTTAAGGACCTCCTTAATCCCACTGGCATGTCTTCCATGGAGGAAGCAGGGTCTGGAGACGAGAGGCACAACTCGTCTATCTCGCGGGTGAGGTCACTGAGGCAGTTAAACAACTCCTTGGTGGCAGGGCCCCTAGGGAAGATGAGGTTTGCCCTGAGTTCCTGAAGGCTCTGGATGTTGTAAGGTTATCTTGGTTGACACGCTTCTACAATGTTGCGCGGCGATCAGGGGCGGTACCTCTGGATTGGGAGACTGGGGTTCCCATTTTTAAGAAGGGGGACCGGAGGGTGTGTTCCAACTATAAGGGTATCACACTCCTCAGCCTCCCTGGGAAAGTCTATGCCAGGGTGCTGGAAAGGAGAATCCATCCGTTAGTTGAACCTCAGATACTGGACGAACAATGCAGTTTTCATCCTGGTTGTGGACCACTGGACCAGCTCTTTACCCTCACGAAGATACTGGAGGGTGCATGGGAGTTTGCCCAACCAGTCTACATGTGTTTTTTGGCCTCGGCATTCGACCGTGTCCCTCGGAGTGTCCTGTGCATTTGATGTTTGATGTGGAGCTCTTATGTAGTGATTACATTTTTAAGATGTAATTTTCAAGTGAAAAACATAATATTTATCTGTTGCATAGTTTATAGTGCGCTGTTTTATGCACTGGGTTATCATGTAGAGTTCTGTTTGTCATCTAGCACCATAATCAGGTTTTGTTTTCCATCTTAGATTTTCCAGCTGCTGTGCCTGAGCAGCCACCCAGAGACCCTTTGCTGCAGTTAGTCTCCCTGCAGGAGGCGTCTAGCTGCTGGCTGCTTGATCCAGCTCTGGCTGCTGCACTGGGACAGACCAACGAGGAGGTGGAAAAGTCAAAGCCTGAAAAGGTGCACTGCTGTCAATTTAAATATTAACACAAAATGATGATGTGAGATAAAACAGATTTGATTCTATAATTTGAACAAAAACACACAATGTAATTAAAAACACACCATAAAACAAATAAAATGAAGTCAAACTAAATGTAGGCCTGCCTCACAGCCTGAGAATAAACATCTGCATATCAGAAGCTAAAACACTGGTGGTAATCACACTCCTAACCTCCCACTGAGCTGCACCAGCGTCTGATATTATCCAGAAACCACACGGCAGCAGAAATTATTTTCCTCATCAGTTGTTGTAAAAACATGTCAGCACATTATTTTAGAGCATTTATGATATCACAGTTTGGGATTTCATCAGGAAGAGCATCCAGTGTAATAATCTGCCAAATCAAATATGCAGAGCTGCCCACCTTGGTGACCCTGTGTGACAAAGAAGTACACAAACATATGTAATATTACTGGTTGTAGAAAGTAAAATGTGTGTTCTGTCTGTTTTATTTGATTGATTGATTTGGTGAATTAAACCAGCAGTGAAGTGTGGGCCACCATTCTGGCTCTGATCTGGCTTCATGGTTTCAAGATGGATGCAAAGGACGAGTGGGAGCTTCTGGCTATGAAGGCTGCCTCGTGGCTCTGTGCTCACAATGGTACTAGCAATGATCGTAACAGATAAAATAACAGCTTTAAAAAACTGTTTCATTCTACAGCTTTCCTCCCACAATCATTATTTTAATATTTGTGTTGTGTTTTTAGCACCGTGTGTGTCAGAGTGTGTGGATGCTGGAAATGTCCTGCTGGGTTGCAGCGTGAAGAAAGAAGCTCTGGGACTCTGAGGGTTTTCTTAAAGTAGCTTCATCTTCAGAGTGAACAGAAGCAGGTCTGCTTACTCCACACTGCCTTTGATACAGAGCTGTTTTATATCATCAACCCCTTTTACATGTTTATTTGTCATGAATTATGTACCTAATTTTGGTTTTACCATTGTGGAAAAAAAGTATGTCAAAATTGTCTGAATACTCCTAACACAGTAGAAGATTGGACCACTGCTGTGGCAGCTCATTCAGAAAGTGTTTTAATTCCTTTTCTCTGCCACTAGATGGCGATTATGTTCATACTTTTACTGATTTCACACAGAAACACCAAAACCAATCTAAGAAGAGTCTTTTCCCTTCCTGTTATAGTTCTGAAAATGGCTTCAGTTCAGGACATTTTCAAGATGGTCCTCAGTGAATTGGAGTGAATAGAGCTAAACATTTAAAATAGCTATTTACAGTGTTTACACCATCTTCAAAACAAAAAAGTCTATCCTAGCTTTTATTTTTAAAAAAGTAATATTTTTATGGTCAAATTGAAATGAAACTATACAGAACATCATTCTGTTTCTCTCGCAGGAGTTACAATTTTATCCATAAAACACTTTCATTCTGCTAATTGACACTGATTGATCCTTGAACATCTTAAGACAGCACATAGTCTTCATTCATGTTTGCTTATTCATGACTGTAGTTATATTTACATCTGAATTTTCAAAAACTGCCTGTTTTGTAATGACTTTTCAAATAATAATTAGCATAAAAAGTTATGAAATCTATGTTTGGTTTTTTATTTCTTTGTTGTAACAATTTTGGAAATAAATTGTATATTGGCGTAAAAGTATCAATATATTTGAGGTTTGAGCAGCAAAGTTGAGTACCAGGGTTATGCTCCTGAATAACTTCCCAAGTCTTCTCTGCCAATGCCAAATAGCTTTCTGGGTGCTGCGCTGCACTGTCAGAGCACACCTCCTTATCTAAGGTTTTATGTGTTTCTTATTCTCTTTAAAAGTTCTGCTGAGGGCCTCCTATACTCGAAGTCTAAGAGCCAACTCTGTTCTTTGGCTCGACTTTCTTCCATAATCTTTTCACTTTTGTGAGAAATAAAACACAATTTAAGAACAGATTGTCATAAAAAGAAATGACATCAATAACTACACCAAGGACATTCAAAACAAATTTTAAACTTGGCTTAAAGACCATAAGTCTGATCTGAAAATGTCGACCAACTTCAACATTTAGCTTGTGACACTAACTTGTCTCTCTTCCACAGTGTGTTTCTTTTGTCCTGCTCCCCTCTCCCTTAACCAGTTGTGGCAAATGGCTGCCCCTTCCTGAGCCTTGATCTCCCAGAGGTTTCTTCCTGTTAAAAGGGAGTTTTTATTTCCCACTGTTGCCAGGTACTTGCTCAAAGAGGATCATTCAATTGTTGGGTTTTTTTCTGTATTACTTACTGAATTTACCTTACAATATAAAGCACCTTGAGGTGACTGTTGTGTTGATTTGGCGCTATATAATTAAAACTGAATTACATCTCTGAAGAAATGTTACATGCATGTTTTGTTGCCTTTTTAAAGTGATGGGGGAATAATTGTAATGGGCTAATAAAAAGGGACAGACGTGCTCTGTGTAAAGATCAACCCTTTGACCATCATTCACTGCATCATTAATTGCTTTAACTTATAGTCCATAATGCTGTAAAAACAAAAAAAGAAAAAGCTGAGTCATTTTCACATTTTTATTGAGGTTTGAATTCAGAAAGTCTGTTGCTGATCTCAGTAAATGTAACAGGATGTCTCCGTCCCTGCCTGAAAATTTACAGATGTGGATAAAACAGGATAATGTGTTATTGTCAGGTTTGAGTGAATAACAGGACCCAAATGCAGGACTTCCTGAGAAGCCACAGGCAGTTTATTTACTTCACTTACTATTTATATCAGTTTGGTCAGCAGTCACGTATAGGTTCAAACAAAATGGCACGAGGCTGCAAAAATATTTATCATCTAGTAATCTTTATTAATGAAAGCATGAGTGTACCCACCAAAACACACCAAAGAACCCAACCCCTGTTACAGCAACTGGCTTCTTTTTATTCTCTATCATTCAGGTGAGCATCTGGAATAGCCCAAGTCTGGGGGAAGCAAACCAAATGAGAAACAAAACATCCACATATGCAAACATCAAACCACAATATAACACATGGAAGACATTTATATTTTGTACAAAGTCCTATGAATAATTCAATATGTATATGCTTCAGTCAATTGCATATAAATTAGAAACACCAAGAGTGAAACTTCCCCAACCTGGCACATTGGTTTACTCCAGGAGCTCATAGACAAGTAACAAAATCAGTTGTTGTGCTTCACCTTTGCTCCCAGTGTGTCCTGCCCATTATTAACCAAGCTCTCCCTCTGTTACACTGGAGTCCTTGCCAGTGTTTCTCACCCACGTTCATGTGATTAAGATTCCTGTAACAAACAAAACTTTGTATTCCCGTGAAAAGATCTTTTTTTATTGAGTCTGCTTTTGGGTAAAGGCCAACGTATCGACCTTCCTTGGGACAGAAAATAATCTGTGTCTCAGTCTTAACACTCGTCAACAACACACACCAAACAAAAATGAGCATTTAAATTTAAATGACATAAATAACACTGAATATAAACAGTCTGGTTTTCTAATATTGAAATGAAAGAAATTCTATTTTTTAAATTCAATCATTTTGAATTTTTAGCAGCACTGCCAAACTCTGATTCCTTCTTTAATAAACCTGGAGAGTCACTTACCTCTGTGTCAGTACTTACCAAAATATTGCCTCTTGCCCCTCTGACAGATGACCTCGCCTGAGAAAAAAAAAATAAAAATAAAAATTAAAATGGCTGCAACTGCTGTGCTCCCTAAATTAGTACAAATGGGGGGGAAAAGGAGAGTGGGCATGTTAAATATTACAGTTAGATTTTCTTAAACTTTCACTCTTAGAAAGCATTCTGTTTTAAAGCGAGCACTTCAAAGACATGATGTTTGTGCAGGTCTCCACTCCTTCCTTCTCATGTTATCCAGCCACTGGTTCAGTCTTGCTGCTCCATCATAACCTTTAGTAAAACGAGAGGCTCAGAAGCAACAAGAGTATTGTGTGAAAAGAGATCTTAATAAACAAAGAGTGGCAGACCCCCCGGCTGTGTTGTGTTCTTGCTATTAGCAACTTTATGGTGATTCAGAACATACACCACTTAGTGCACATCAGAACAAAATGTCGGTATTCGTCATGAAAACTGTGCAGAACATTAGGAAAGAAATATACTGTGCAGGAAGACTAGCAGCATAAAACCAGTTTACCTTCATCACTCCAGGCATGATATTACACTGTCCCAAATATAGTCATGGTCCAAGTGAGGAAATGCAATATTTGCTTTTGAAGGAATCCTTTAAAAGCCAAAGATCCTTTTTTATAGATGATGTTTGGTGAGTATTCATGCATGCATCATCCATTAATGTTTGGGATGAGGGGCTGATTGACTTTGTCAGGACTGCTTTTCCCAATAAGCCACCAATATTAAACTTTGACAAGCCTTATGGCCAACTCAACCCATCAGATCTTTGATGTGTTAAAGCCAAAAACCTGCTACAAGACACAATCGAGAGGACTGATGAGAAAAGAAAATGAACTGGATTTTCTTCAAATTTAAAGAGCACCGTTAGGTTTAGCTCATTTAGCTTTGTTAGTGAGCATACATGTAGCTTACAAATAAGTAAATTGAATTAGGGGAGGGAAGAATCAACTTGAAGGCTGATCTCCAGGAAAAACTAGGAAGCTTGAAAGGGAAACAGCAGTTACTTTGGCTGCTGCCACAGCCGCTCCTTAAATACCTGGTCTTGCTGACACACTTAATTATCAAGCTGGTGCCTACATGAAGGTGAGAATTTCACTCCCAACCACTGAATAGACAAGATTGTATCCACACGACGGCTTTATTGATCCCTTTGCAGAGGTTTGAAATTTCTTAAAATAAATCTCAGAAAATCGGTTTGGTTTCGATGTTTAAATTATTTTTCCACAACAACAAACAGAAGCATCGATGTGAGCATCGGTCCAAACAAAAACAATACAAAGATATTATTAGTAGCTAACATATTGCACTGTGGGCTACTGACTAGATAGCCACTAATTACGCGAGGAAATACAAGAATAACTCTGAATGCAATTTGATTTATTGAATTTGTTTATTGAAAATGACTTGAAGAAAGACGAGAACATTTGTTGTCGTTTAAAGTTTTCTTTATTTTGTGCCAAATTGGTGCCAAATCAATAAATGAGCGGTAGAAGCTACCGTTCACAGATGGAAAATGTAAAACACTCACTTGCCACTCTATTAACAACATGTTGCTTTTTGGTCAATGTGACGGACCAAAAAGCAACAAAGTTATTGTACCCAATTGATCCCTATGAGCGACCGTGGAGAGGAAAAACTCCCTTTTAACAGGAAGAAACCTCTGGCAGAACCAGGCTCAGGGAGGGCGGCCATCTGCCTCGACCGGTTGGTGGATAAGTGAGTGTTTTTTGTGCATATTAAATATTTAATTACTGTGAATGTTATATTAAATATTTAAATGACATATATACTTAACTGAAGCAGACGTGATGTGGGAAATTTCTGAAAATACCACACAGAAATGAGCAGCCTTCAAAGTGGTTTCTTAATTTGAAGGCTGCTCATGTATGCTGTGCGGCTTACCCGTGTCTGTTATTTCTGAAATTTGCCTCTGAGTCTTCTTTCCACCTCCCAGCGGGATTTATCCGAGACGCTTTCTTTCCACATCTTTCTGAAGTTCCTCTGTTCGACCAGGTCTTTTAGGATGGCCTTTCCATGAGCTCTGCAGAGAGAAGCATTTTTAATCAGCACTTTATTTTCTAAGTAAATGCAGAGAATTTATCAAAAGAAAGTCAAAATAGAAATATCAGCCTATAATTGTTAAAAGTTCACACTGACCTGACTTCAGAGGAAGCATCCTGACACAGTTCACTGACTGCCAACAGGAAGCATTTGGTGAAAATCTGTCCTGTAGACAGAACTTTCTCCGCTTCCATGAATTCATTGATGATACGAAGCCCCAGTGCGGCACCAGCTCTCACGAGAACGCTCTTATGTCTGAGGAAGGAAACACAGACAAATCCACTCAGTGTGTTTGATTTTCACCTGATCTGATTGTGATGCTGGGGTCACAGATACTCTTCACAGGTGTGAACTTACTTCAAACCCACAGTCACCAGGCTGTTTAGAAAGCGACTCGGGCTGCAACCTTGAACCAGAGCTGTCAGAGCTTCCTTGGCATGCTGCTGAATGAACACATTGGCATTTGCCCTTGCAAACACCTGGAGTAAACTCCCACAGGTCAATTCAGCTTCTTTGTCCATCCTCTCTTTGAGGTGAACACATAAATATACTACGGTGTCCAGTGCCGCACAGGACACACAAGAGCGATTGTTTTTAATCTAAAGAATCAGAGGAAATTTCAGCAGTTAGAAATCAAACCTGTTACAAAGCTGCATGAGACAGGGCACGCTTGCAAACATGGACAGAAGAGAGTGGCAAAAACACAGATGTAGAGAGAAAAACAGCTGGTATACCTCTTGTGTCACCCCCAAGCAAACTGTACGGAGGTTTAACTCCAACTCCTCTTGGTGATGCTGCGCCAGGGTGCGGATGTATCGTAGCCCCTCTATCTTTTTCTGCCTGTAGGAAGATCAAATAGTTTTAAAACTCATATCCTCACATTAAATTGAAAATAATTAATGATAACAGTAGAAAATCATTTTACCAGTCGTCCTGACTCAGCAGGCTGAGGCTCAGCCGGAGAGTCTCTGAAGGATTCGAGACTGGCTGTAGCTCCTCCGCTAACTTTTTGTCAATTGACTGGAGGTACCCCATGATAAGCCCTTTAAAGTCCACCTCTGGAGGGTGTCTAACAACCGCTCGAGGTTTCCTTTGTTCTGGAGCTGGAGGAGCTGGAGCTGGAGGAGCTGGAGTTCGAGCAGGGGCTGGAGCTACAGGAGCTCCTCTTCCAGCTCGTGGAGCTGGAACTCGAGGGGGGGCAGGAACTGGAGCTCCAGGAGGAGCTCGAGCAGGGGTCGGAGCTACAACCCTTGCTCGAGCCCGAGCTCCTCTTCCAGCTCGGAGAGCTGGAACTCGAGGGGGGGCATGAACTGGAGCTCCAGGAGGAGCTGGAGCTGGAGCAGGGGTCAGAGCTACAACCCTTGCTCGAGCCCCAGCTCCTCTTCCAGCTCGTGGAGCTGGAACTCGAGGGGGGGCAGGAACTGGAGCTCCAGGAGGAGCTGGAGCTCGGGAAGGAATTAGCCTCTGACGAGCTGCAATAGTTTGGGGCAGAGAGGCATCCACAATTTTTTTAATTGTTTGATACAATGCCTCAAACATATGTTGGCCTGTCACCAGCCTGACACCACCGGCGACTTCTTTGTCTGCACAGATTAGATCATGAAATATTTATTACTCACATTTCAGTTTGTTTGCAGCTGAAAATGAACAAGACTAAAGTGCACTTTAAAGGGGAGAGCAAACCATGTATGTCTATAAGTGTGTTTATTAAATTAAAGTACAAGTTTTCAATTCAACATAATCAATCTTAATTAACCATTTACCAAAATTTGTATTCAAATAAAACCAAATCACAGGCTGGATAAAAAGTGAAGCTGAAATGTCAAACTTTTGACCTCTATAGATATTTTACCATGGCAACTCCTTAACATTCAATGTGTTTTAGCAATGTGTAAACTCTGGTTGGAGGGTTTATCTCTCACACAACAGCTGATTAAAAGTCTGAAGGGTTTAAATGTCTGACATTCTGACTCTTTACTGCGTGATATAAGAACTGACCTGTTTCTCTGTAGTTTTTTAACCTCACTGGAATCTGACTTCTGTGAGGTGGAGAGGATGATGGAGGACACGGAGCAAATGGTGGAGGAGGAGAGGGTGTCTTAACTAATGGGATAGCCCTGAGCTCCTCGGGAGTGCGACTGTCTCGAGGTGTTATTGAACTTCCATCAGAGCTCAATGAAGATGCCAAGCTCAATTCCCGCTGCGGCTGCACCTCCTCAAAAATTTCACCAAGTGGATGCAGGCTGTCCCTGGGTGTTTCTCTAAAGGCTGTCACGTTTCCAACAGCCACCCTGGATTCCAAGTGACCATTGAAAATCCGGTCACGGATCCGATTTTGTAAGTCCTCTACAGGTCGAAGAATGTCATCAATTCGGGAAAGAATGTCTGTCCTTCTCTCCATGTTTTCTATATCCTCCGTATATCTCTAGACAATCAGATTAAAGGAAAAAAAGCTGAGTTGACTTGAAATGTTTAAAAATTATTTTACAAAAATAGATTCACAATTTTACTGTAATAAACTAAACGACATTACACCATCACATCTAATCCTAGAAGGTTTGTTTTTTAAATGACCAAAGTATTTTAACTTTATGCCATAACAACAGAAAGCATGAAAACAGAAAAAGTGATGAGCTGTCTTCATATCTCAGTTATTGTTACAACAGTCTTTATCTGTTTTTACTTTTTAGCATCTACGTTTTCTCTTCAGGATTTTGAGATGTGAAAAGTATGTTTAGAGAAGTAAAAAGAAGCTTGTACTTACATTAATTTCTATAAAGCGATGATTTTCGTTGCGCTATCCTGTAAAGTAATAATTTTTTCCTGTTTAAGCAAACAAAAGTGCAGTTAATGCAGCGAAAGCTGTATTCTCCCAAAGTAACGTCTCAAAAACGAACGCGTGTACCAGTGGTAGGGTGTTTGTGACCTTACACAGAATGTCACGTGCAATGTCTTGCCGTTGTAAAGCTGCATCCATGGTAACAAAACAGCCAGGGCGGGGGAGATTCCAAGATGGCTGCCGAGTAGAAGCCTCTCCGCTGAACAAAATAAATCTTAAACTGGTTTTAAAAAAAGAAACCTGTTCTCCATTTTTAAACCGATCTTGTGTTAGAAGAAACTGAGATATATAAATGTCGAATCGTAAGAGAATGAGAATGTAGCAGGCCAGAGCAAGTTTACTGAAGTTTCATCAGGTAATATTTTTATATTCAATTCAATTTCATTTAAATCGCATCAAAAGTCGCCTCAAGGCGCTTTATATTGTACATTAGATACAGAGAAAACCCAACAATCATATGACCCCCTATGAGCAAGCGCTTTTGCGACAATGGGAAGGAAAAACTCCCTTTTAACAGGAAGAAACCTCGGCAGAACCAGGCTCAGGGAGGGGCGGCCATCTGCTGCAACATGGCCTGTTATGAGTAAGCTAGCACCTTGAATCCGGCGACGCGTTTCCAAGTCCCCAGCTGCGAAAAAGTCTCTCTGTGAAATGGAGAGTAGCTCCTCACAGCAAGACTGTTTTTTTATATGGAGTCACTGAGGAAGCCAATGGAAATATAAAGGGGAAAGTGGTGGAGCTGTGTCGGAAAATTCCAGCGGATGGTCAGGCTGCTGCTGCTGTGGACAAGAACTCACCCGAAACTGTTAGCGGCCAACCCAGGATCCAGGTAGTAAAACTTGAGTTAACAAGCATCCCTCACTTATACTTTTGAGATTTGCTATTTAAAATATATTTTTGTTATTTCCTAGAAATGTTCAAAGTGTTAATGTGTATTTGAGCTCAGCGAGAGCATCTAAGCATCCATTGTTGATGTTCTGGAGGAGGACAGACATTTGTTCAGAACTCTTAAATATGTGGAATAAGCAAGCTCCGTAAGCAATTACTTAGGTGTTCCTCCACCGCAAAAGAAGCGTGTATTCACTGAATTTCCGGGAATACTTTTATTTTGACAGCGAATGCACACCTGCGGACCACTTATGTGCAGCCCTGACAATAAATCGTGTATGTTACTGTGTAAAAACGAATTCTTGATCCATCAGAAGTGTAAGTTGGTCAGCCAGAGTTACTAAGAATGAAAGTTTCATAGCAGATTCCACAGGAACTGCTTGGGGTCATTTTTGACCCCACTTGTGGAAGAGTGGGGTAGTGATACAAAAACTGCATTTTACACTAAGTTGTTAAAGCATCTCTTTTTCTGTTATTTTGTTAAATGCCAGGGGTTTAAGAAATATTAATATTTATATTAGACTATATTAGACTTTATTCCTATTTCAAAAGCAGCTAAATACTACATTTAGTTTTTGTCAAGAATCTCACTCTATAGCTGTGGTTCTGTTTATATGTGGTACTGCCTGTAGGGCTGGGTATCGTCACTGATTTCTAGAATCGATTCGATCCACGATTCGATTCGTTTCGATTCAATTTTGAATCATTTCGAAATATTATTATATGAACCATAATATATATAAAATTATGATAATTCACCTTGTATATGTACTGTCAAAAGAACCCTCTAAGCCTTGTGAATGAATTATATAAATTTCAAAATTAAGAACAGATACTAAAGCAGTTACAATAATGTAATTTTTAATTAACATTAGTATATATTTATTTTCATACATACATTTCAAGTGGATCAGGGATCCAGTGCAAATAGAACATATCTTTTGTAAACATCAGTAAAACCTCAGAGAAATAGTTTTGCTGTTAGTGTCTCACACAGCTTTTCTGAAATCCACTATTGTGTTTTGGAGACACACAGGATAACACAGCGTGTACAAGTGAACTGACAGAAACTAACCGATCAGAAAATGAAAAACTGCCTTTTAAAATACTTCAAAAAATGAAAACATACTGAACGGTATTGTAAAACCTCTGTGAAACTCATGCAATTTAGCCTTATTTATAACTACCCTCTCACTTCTTTGAGACTGTAAGGTTTTTCTGCAAGAAGAGAAGCTGGTCTACATGTTGTGGAGTCAGGTAGCTCCTTTGTGCGGTAACAGTGTCACCAGCAGTTGAAAACACTCGTTCAGAAGGAACACTGGTCCCAGGTATGGAAAGATACTGCTTTGCTTGTAGAGCCAAAAGAGGATACTCCCTTTCACGGTCCCTCCACCAGATCAAAGGATCCTCAGAAAGTGCAACAGGCTCAACGTCCCTGTATCGATTCACTTCTTCCTTTGCCTTCTGAGTTGGTGTTTTCTGTGGTGCTGATGTTTTTGTTGAGTAGGCTGGCCCAAGGAGAAAAATTAATGCAGAGTCCTTTGACCTCTTAATTGGAGGGGCATAATCCACTTCATCAACACCACCAAGAGAGATGTCAGGGACAGTTTCCTCAGATGTGTCACCATCAGACTGTCGCTGTAGAAAAATTAAAACTTAATTAATAAAGAAATTACTATTTATATTCTAACTCGAGTAGTGCAAAAAAACCAATAATTTTTTGTTTTTGTTTCTGTAACTCACAATAGCTGTGTCCACGTTCTCCAAACCTGCTGCTTCCAACACCAACTGAGAGAATGTGTTGTTACAGGTCTCTTTGGACAAGAATGGCAGGGCCTTAAAGCGAGGATCTAATGCTGATGCAATGTACAGCTTGTCCTTTAGGGCCACATATCTTGAAAAGAGATTTTGCACATTTAACTCAGTTTATTATGTTAGATATACATGTGCATGGTTACATACACTCATGCAAGATCAGAAACATTAATATACGACTTTGTTTCCATAATTTATATATAAACATCTATAGATAGATAGATATAAAATCAAAAGGCCTATTACTAGACAAGAGGGCTTAACTAACATTTTTATAATATATATATTTTTTCACTATAGTAAGAATTTTCATGTAATACATGCATCCATACAGTTACACTCATTCATGGCATATACACACAATTCATAAACATACCTTGACTTCAAGTTGTCGTATACAGCAGTCTTGAGGTCTTTAATCAGTGAGGAGTCGTGAGAGACACTGATCATCTTCTCCAGCAGCTGTGCATGCAGAGGTGCAATGATGGAAAGGGTCGGGGACTTTTCTTCAGACATAACCAGTGTGGCTGCTTTCAGCGGCTTCAAAGCTTTCACTATATCTTCTCCATCAGTTATGTCAGCCTCTGTAAGACTACAGAGATTACTGTCACTTCTCCTCACTTCAGGTGAGAGTAGAGCTGCAGAGATTGCTGGTTGTTGCTCTAGGAAGTGTTCCAGCATGTCCAACGTGCTGTTCCATCTGGTCACCCCATCAGTCACCAGCTTATGGGCAGGTAGATTCAGTATCTTTTGCTTCTCTTTAAGCTTGCCACTTGCAACAGTGCTGCGATGAAAAAAGGATGCTATGGGTCTCACTCAGCCAAGCAGCTGAGCAACAGCTGGAACTTTCAGTCCTGCTTGTGAAGCTAAATTGAGTGTGTGGGCAAAACAACCAATGTGCAACCAGCCCGTTATTTCCACAGCTCGCACCATATTTGCAGCATTGTCAGTTACGATGACTGGATTTTTGTTTGTAAGCTCCCATTCTTCGATTGCTTTGAACATAATTTCAGATAAATTAACTGCTGTGTGGCTTGCTTCAGTGGTTCTTGTCTGTAAGACATGAGACACGAGTCTCCACTCCTGGTCGATATGGTGTGAGGTGATAGTCAGGTAGTTATCTGTTGCTCTGGATGTCCAGCTGTCACAGGTTATAGCGACTCTCTCTGCTGACTTGAGTGAGGCTGTAACATCGTATTTCACTTTTTCATACATGTTTGGGATTACCACTTCACTCAAATGTTTGCGTGTTGGTAAAACATAGCGTGGTTCTAGCGTATTAGTGAGGTTTTGGAAGCCATCATTTTCAACAACGCTGTACGGACGTATATCTTTACATATGAAAGTTGCGACAGACTGGGTTATTTTTTGGGCACGTGGAGAAGTGGATGCCAACTTCACTGCAAATGCCTTTTCGAGTGAGCGTTGCTTGGTGTCGGCCGTTTTTGCTAGCGGGATATCTGGATGATGCCTCGTTAAATGATTTCTGAGATTTGTGGTATTTCCACAGTGCTTTACCTCCATTTTGCACATCTTACATACGGCTTTGCTTTTGTCCGGCTCTTCACTGTCTTCACAGTTCTTAAATCCAAAGTGTTGCCAGACATCTGCCTTTAGGCTTGGTGGCACATTCCCGGGAGTAGCCATGATGGTTCATGCGTCCAGGTCACTTAACTCTGGCGTGACTTCCTCATGTTAACCGCTTGCAAGTTTCATACGCGGCAAACTACATATGTATATAAAAGAATTGATTTCAGGATTTAATGAATCGATATCGTTTTATTCCAGTTAGAATCTATTTTAATGGATGAATCGATTTTTTAAACCCACCCCTAACTGCGTGCTTTATATCTTGTTGAGAGCGCACAGAGTGATCTCACAGCGACTGCATACTTTGCAGGGCCCCGACTGATGTATGTAAAGGCCACAGGCGGTGTGGGCTGTGAACGCTGAACAAATAGTATGGCATCAAAAGAGGCAGGGCAGCAGGCACTTTACATCTTCATGTTTCCCTCTCACCACATATCCAAACCAATATCATGACCAGCACGGCTGTGGCTCCAGCAAACGTCAGCTGATACTAGAAAGTAATGTTAAATTATTCTAACAACAGCTTATCAAGCTTAAATGTGCTGCTGTTGTTTATCCGCTGGTCTCCTCTTTCTGGTGCAAAGTGGGCAATGAACAAACAACAGAGACGGACTTGCGACAGAAAAGCCGATCGGCTGATCATGATTGAAGTAGCAACAGGAGAGAGATGGGGAGAGAATGATAGAAGAAGAGGCAGCTGTGCAGCATAAAGACACAGCATAACTCCAGCTTTGTGTCGATTTTCATTCAACTTGAAGTATGGGACAAATCGCGTTCCTTTTCACTTCAATATGGAACTTTAAAGTTTGACCTCCTCGGCTGTAATTGGCCAGCACAGAGTCGATCATGACCAATTGGCCAATCCACCACCTTTCATTGTTTATACGGTTACAATAATAATAATAATAATATAAGCATCTGCCCAAATGAAAAATCACCATCAGTAGCCGATGGCCAGTCCAGCTGTGGCTCCAGGAGAGAATGTTTCAGGCTCTCTGAAACACATGAAATGGCTTCATGTGGAGGGTTAGTGTTCTTAGTGAATCGATCTGAAAATATGAGTAATACTCACATCAGCAGTGCCAGGGTATTCATAAAGTGGTGTTAGAGTTACAAAATATTTCCTCAAATCTTTTGTAAAATTGTTGCTCTCACACAGTGGCCTCACCATCTTTTCTCTCTTCCCTTCAGGACTCTCCTCTGCTCCTGTTGAAGAGCTTACCAATGGGCTGCTATTCCAACATTTAGTTTTGGGTCTAGTTATGAACACATCTTCCCGTCAGTTGTATTCATATGATCTCCGTGATATCAGTTTTCTGTCACTTTTTTCTGTAAATGTGTGATAAGATATCTTTCCTGCTGTTAGACAACATGTTATGTTTGATCTCACTTGTGTGTTTGTCATGGCAGTAAGAGTGTAGAGTATAGTGAGAAGACCATGGAGGCTCTGAAGGCTGATCTTGGAGGAACAGAGATCCTGGAGCCCCTCAAAAATACTTACGGTCAGCCCTGCATTCCCACTCAGCCTAAACAGGTAACTCACACACACACACACACACACACACACACACACACACACACACACTTTAATGATGCCATTCTTTATTATATCTTTTTAATCATTCATTATTCCAACATGTAAGTTAACTATGAACCAAGCCCTGTATCACTTGTAACATATCTTATATAATCTGTTAATTATATACAAGTTGATCTGTTGAGTGGCTCCTACTGTTCCTCTCAGTCTTGCTTCTCTTATGTCGTTTTACTAAAACAGTTTACTGACAGCATACTTGTATACCTGTCAGAGAGTTGTGTTTCAGCTTGTGTAGATGTGTGTAAACTCTCCTCTCTGGCTGTTTGTCTTTACTGATGAAGAGGTGGGGAACACCAAAGAAGTGATCGATCTGGTGAAGAAGATCTCTCACATGAAAAACAAGAAAAAGATGATGACATGTGCTGCGTACCAAACCTGTGTGTCTTAAAAACAGCTGTTGTATTGCAGGTGTTTCTCTTTTGGGATTGGGGAAGGGGCCAGCTCTGCTCTCATCAATGGGATGGCCAAGGAAGGAGGAGGTCACGCTCAGTTCATCACAGGGACTGACAGGAACCAAAAGTAAGACAATGACTCATAACAATTACAGTAATGTTTGTTTTATTATTTATTTTCCATTGAAGAGATGAAATTGGTTTAACACTGTAATTCTGTGTCAGAGCTCAGAGGCAGCAGAGGGCTGTGTGACGCTGAAGTACAGCCTGGCAGGTCATCCCTCTGAGAACCAGCCGCACTTCAGTCTCAGACCTGCAGAGAACTCTGGGTAAATGAGCTGTTAATCTACTGGAATTATTAGATAATAACTCTACAATAGTTTACTTTGCATGTAACATGGTAATTGTGACCATGTCACCATACCAATATTTTCTCTTGTCTGTAGCTTAATAGTCCACAGGTTAGCTGCTCGGACTCTTATTTGCTTGCTAGAGATGGAAGCAGAAAACAATGAGGAAAAAGAAGAAGTAAAAAAGAAGGTGGTGCAGCTGAGTGTCCAATCAGGAGTGAGCAGTTCTTTCACTGCTTTCATTGCTGTCAATAAAGACAACAACAAGGAGATTCACGGACCTCTTCTGCACCGAGATATTCCAAGTAACAAGAATAATTAGCAATCCTATCTACTTCATATTGTTCTTGGGGCATTCTTATCTTATCTTATCTTATTAGTGGCTGGTCTAATGAGATGTGTTGCTACCCCTTGCTGTTCCTCTTTTTCGCCCGGTGAGTACAAGGTTTGTTACCTTTGCAAACACAGTGTGAGTACTTCTACAAACACAGGTGTGTGTGTGTGTGTGTGTGTGTGTGTGTGTGTGTGTGTGTGTGTGTGTGTGTGTGTGAAAAATAATAATTAGTTATAAGGACAAATTAGAGACTATTAGATACATATGATGCAAACCACTTCAATGGACTTAAATACCTTTTGTATACAATAATACAAAAAAGTGAGAGAACTCCGACAATTAGTTAATTAGTTTTGTGTCATCTGGTTTTATGGGTATATGCAGTTGAGAGTCATCTGCAAAGCAATGCAAATGTATGCAGTGTTTTCTAATAATACTGCCTAAGCAGGTGTAACATAAGTAGTATTGGTCCTAATACAGAACCTGGTGAAATTCATAAAATATCTTTTGTATACAGTAATACAAAAAAGAGAGAAATCCAACAATCATATGACCTCCTATGAGCAAGCGCTTTGGTGACTGTGGGAAGAAAAACTTCCTTTTAGCAGGAAGAAATCTCCAGCAGAACCAAGCTCAGGGAGGGGCGTCCATCTGCTGCGAGGGGTTGGGATGAGGGTACGAAGACAGGACAAAGACACACTGTGGAAGAGAGCCAGAGAGAACCAAAACAAGCAAAAACAACAAAATAACAAACCCCTCCCAGGTCACAGTCCCAAAGTCAGACCGCGCATCCCGCAGCGGTGCAAAAAAAAGAAAAACGCCACAAAACAGTCTCAGGTGGCCCCTCACTACAACAAAAGAGTTCAGGCGGCCGATCTCGAGTCCAGTGGCGGCGGCGTTGCAGCTCCGGCGGGCGGCCATGGGTCCGGCAGCAGCGGCGAAACAGTTCCGGTGGCCTGCCACTGATCCAGTGGCGGCGGCGCTGCTCCTCCGGCGGCTTGCCCCGGGTCCGGTGGCGGCGGCGCTGCAGCTCCGATGGCCTGCCACGGGTCCGATGGCCTGCCCCGGGTCCGGTGGCCGCGGCGCTGCTCCTCCGGCGGCCTGACCATGATCGGATATGGGTCGCATAGGGTCAAAAAAATCAGATTTGATGCGCTTTCGCCTGCAGTGTGAACGTAGCCTAAGAGATTAAGTATTCTGCACAGTATCTTTGGTGCTTCTTGGACTGTGCACTTCTTGATAGAGATCTCGGATGTTGGTCTTGGAATCTGCTGGAGTCACTCGCACAGTTTACGGGTGACTGCCCTGAGGAAATGATACTACTACTACTACTGATACTACTACTACTACTACTACTAATTATTATTATTATTGACCCAGCATTGTTTCCAGAAGTCCTGCAAGGCTAAAAAGCTTATTCATGGCCAGAATGGACTATGCATTTTTCCACTTGAAACTGACAGTTGGAGTCTTCTCTTGTCCAACAAATAATGGACCTAACTGTATGTGGTATACATGAGTCACTAAATGTGAAAAAATATTTTTGGGCTTGTTTTCAAACTCAAAATTACTGGTAGTGTTTTTATAGTTTGCCTGTATCATTTAAATCCTTTTACACTACAACCCATGATTGCCCATAAAAACATCGTAAAGCTCTTTTATTATATACATACAGAGCTCTAATAACCTACAGTGATGATAGGGTGGCACCTCTTGGGCAAAAAAACCCCAACCTTCTGCAGTTTAATGAAAAAACCAAAGTCATTACACTTCCAACAGTAAACGAGAGTATATTAAGTCAGATTTGCTTTAATATCTTCCAGGGAACAAGATCCTGAACCAAATGGGATTGAGCCTGTTGCCAGCAACAATCGGAGGAGGATCATACAAAGCCCCTGTATCCAGCCAGGCTATTAAAGACAGCTACCACTTCCGCCACCTTCTAAACTGCTTCGCTGCCCATGTGACTGCAGGTGAAGAACTTAGCCAGCATGAGGAGGGATATCTGAAAAAGCTGGGCAACGACTGCAACGTCTACTTGCAGATGAAAGCCCATGACTCCTCCCACTACAGACAAGTTTTGGTCATACTCACGGATATATTAATACCATCAGGCCTGCCAGAAGTGAGTAGACAACATAATATGATCATCTTAAAAAATTCCAAAAGAATGAAACAGTGCTGGTTGACTTCTCACAGCTATAAGTGACCAATGACTGACAGCTGCCCAATCTATGAGTGTTTGGTTTTGGTAGGTTTCTTTTGGCTGCAGATGCTGTGATAATGTGCGAAAGATAATTTTTTATAACATTCACCACTCATTTTCAAGGTGAGTGACACCTGCCCTGTAAAGAGTCCCAAAGACCACCTCCTCCTCGCTGTGGGTACCCAGGTATATAAGGTTTCCCCAGACCCTGACGCTCTCCTGCCCTACCTCATTAAGGACAACCCAATGATGCCTGTTGTCTATAACCACCGGATCAAGGTTGATGTTAATACAGCAGGTCAGATCTCTCCGCTGTGTTATGTGAACTGGTTATAATTTTACAATTTACAATATGTGTACAGTGGTTATTGTTTTGCTAACACATTTGAATCACATAGCAATGTTCACCATGATGCAGCAATGTTTGTTACTTGATGTTACACAGTTTTAATCTGTGAACCTCACTGTAGACACTGAAAACTGTGAAATACAGTTTTTAAAATACTGATTTTATACCTGCAAATGTCCCTGACTGTGTTGTTTTATTTTTTAAATATAATTGTGTTTCAGATGGGGAAGAGTGGATCAGCACAGGTCTCTACCTCTCTCCTGGTATGAAAACCTACATGGCCATACCACCTCAGATTGTCAACAAGGATTGGAAGGTACTGCATATGAAGTCAATTGATTTTAATTTCAGTGATAATGCTGACCCCATGCAAGTCTCTGTCCTCAGGAGGCATCTAATCGGGATGCCTCCTAAAGGTTGGGGTCCACAATATTTTATTCTCATTATTTATTTTAAATATGCATTTTCTAGCCTGATGTGATACTTTGAAGATTATAGACCATCATAAGTATAAGCTGAGGTTCCAGTCAAGCCCACTAGACTGCCCCCAGCAGTATAATGATATGGCATGCCTCAGCCTTCAATATCAATCCACCTATATCTAATGGGTGGGTGACATCACCCACTGGTTTTAAAGCTTAAAGCCTCAACTTCAGTGCTTTGGCTACAATCATGTTGGGGTTTTTTTAAACTGCAAGTGACCATATTGGGATGAGACAGAGTTAAGTTACCCAATTTAACAAGGTCACGCAGATACAAAAACATAACTGCAGGGATAATTACTTTAAAAATGTAAAAAAAAAAAAGTTGGTAGAAAGATTTGGCAGGGAGATTCCTATCAGCCAATGCGGCAATGGTCCAAAATCTAAGGCTTAAAAAAGAGAGAGACGGCAGTTTCTGGCACCTATTCAGTTAACTAACACATGCTAATAATGCATTTTCCTTTTCTTCTGCAGATTCAGATAGGATGTCAAACTGACTCACTGCATCACAATGAGGAGCTGAAGAGACCACCATCTGTCCATGAGCGATTTCCTGTCACTGCACAGATGATACAGGTTTGGAACCTGTGGGGAGGACTCATTTACCTGGTGGCCCCACCCAAAACACAAGTGAAGGGGTTGGAGGTCATAGTGCAGATGGCTGTACCTGCTCCATATTACAAGTCTGGTGAGTCTGTGGTGGATAGAACTTTAATATGTGTTTATCCAAGTGTGTCTCCAAGTAACAGTTTAACTGTGAAACAGGGTTTCTTAACTGTTAATCAAAGCTACTAACTGAACAATAATCATTGTGTACGTCATAATGTATAATGTACTGTATAAATGAAAAGACTTTGTGATTTATATCATGAGCATCAATTTCCCGTGGACCATTGTTATCTATGAAACCTCATCATTATAAAGTCGTTATTTGTCTCTGTAGATCTTGATGTGACACAAGTTTGTAATCTATCTAGTATGAGACATTAGCTAACTTTAAGTTAACGTTAGCTAACCCCTAGTCCTTTTTTTATATATGTTATAGCCCGAAGCGTTTTAGTAGATCCACTCCTCTCTTTGCTCTTTTCAGGTGTGACAACTGCAGCTCAGTGGTTAACGCTGCGCACGGCTCCTTCACCCTGGGCAGAGTTGGAGTTTGAAAACATCATTCTCACCATACCATCAGATGTTGTTCGGGGTCTGGAGCGCCCAGATGAGCTGGCTGCTCTGTGGGATGAAATCATGAGGGCCATTGCAGATCTGGCTGCCAAACCACACAAATTTCCCCGCAAGGAGCGCTTTGTGGCAGATGTGCAGATTTCTCACGGTAAGTGCATTTTGCCTCATGTTGTACAGTACACACCTTGCACTTATTTGCTTGTTCTTAGAGACTCCCAAGAACATAAGGCCTGACCAAAAAAACGCTGGGTGACTAACTGGTTACATGTGGACCAGTCTTTGGACCAGCTGGCACTCCTAACACTTGGAAGGAATTAAGTGGTTTAGGTGAGTAATTCATTCTTTTTTGCTTGGGATGGAGTCACTGGGAACAGGAAGACAGACTCAGAAGAAGAAAACAGAGTAACCAACCAAGAAATCAGTGTGGACTCTCCTGAAAGCTCAAGTTGAATACCTGCCATCCCAAGTCTGCTCTCTCTGCTTCAACCCCTCATGTCAGACATCTTGCAGCCCATTTGGTGTACTTCCTTTCCTTCCAAAGCCAATTACTGCTTCACTCATCAGCTTCTGATAGTGATGGCTTGAATCCACATTTTCTCCTCGGGGACCTGGTTGTTGTCCTCTGCAACCCACCTCTACATGAAATACCTAGGTACACCTTGTTCTGCATCGGCTGCTATGTCTATATGTTTGTGATCGGAACCTCACAGAGTGTTGAAGGCCACAACAAATGGGAGAGTAATACGAACTGCCGACACCGTATTTTTAATTTACGAGAGTAGCAGGTTCTATCTATGACAACAAGGCCTTTCTTCCTCAGTTAGTCAATATGGTCTGAGTCTTTAAACCTCGCATTCTATCACTGCCCTGAATGCTTGACTGATCGCTCTGCCAGCACTGGAGTGGATATTTCATGGATAGCCTGCAAAAGATAAGCTCCAAGATTTGCTGGGCTTCAATTTCATGTCACCCATGTAGGTGTGAATAGGAGGCAGCTGCTGTCCAGCCTGTAGATGCTCTGCTCCAACAACCCACTTGAAAGCTCAGATGAGCTGTGGTGAAGGTTGCTGGGGAGTTCGGGCATTCTGCCACTATTCACACTTCCAGTGATCAACTATAGTGTAATGATGCTTTTGTTTGGTTCTTTGCTCAGATAGATACAATGGCATTCTCTCTTTTTTGTCTATCAAAGCTGTAAAATCTGAAAGAATCATCACTATACTACTGTTTATTGCTCCTTTTCTGTTCAGGCTGGATGCATGCAGGTTATCCTATCATGGCACACAAAATGACAGCTCATGAACTGGTTGGCGTCAAAAAAGGTAATCCGATGTGGGGCCCCATCCATGAACTGGGACACAATCAACAGAGAGCTTGCTGGGAGTTCCCACCAAACACCACAGAGTGTACATGCAACCTGTGGTCAGTGTATGTGAATGAAGAGGTGCTGGGCGTCAACAGGGAGAAGGTGGAGTAAATGACATATGTCTTTGAGACAAATGGCCAGAAAGATCTTATATTGTTACGCTTTTTAGGAGAACTTCTTTGATGTTATATGATGACAAACCACTTAACTATGTTTTAGAGTAAAATATTTTACGATCATCTCATCCCATGTTGTTTAATGCAGACTGAAGGAGCCATGACTTCAGCAAACCGACAAAGTCGAATAAATGACTATGTCGCGGGAGACAGGACACTTGAGAGCTGGAGCATGTGGGTGGCTCTGGAAACATATAATAGAATAGAAACAGCCACTGAGGAGAAGCTGTCCCAGCTGCCTCCCTGGAACGATCACCCCATGACCCAGTATCAATAAACCTCAGACCACTGAAGGGTGGTTTTAACCAGTATCTTAACTTGAAGTGAATGATGGGCAACACAGTGAATTGATTTGGTGTTTGGTGTTCTGTTTTAACAACATTTATTAGAGTATCTGAATAGAAAAACAGAAATGATGTACTGAGGTTGCAGGGTTTGAATTCAGTATTGTAACTGGTTTGTGATTCTCATGTTCCCGAGGGGAAGCACAGTAGGCTTCCACTTACTGCCAGGTAGACTAGACTTTTGATGGTATAAGGAGTGGCATCTTTGCCTTTATTTCATAGTTGATGTGAAGATACAGGCAGGAAATATGACTTGTTATACATGTTCTGGGCTGAAATCATACCAAGGCATTGCACTACTATAGCATACATTTCAATCATTTGTTCTCTATAAAGAAATACAATGCATTATGTTTCTGTTTTGCTCTTGGTTTCTGTTTGCCAACCTGTTTGGGTTTCTTTTACTTGCACTGCAACCCTTTCCTTATGTAAAATGAATTTTTATAAAGAAATTAATATTCAAAAGAATACAAGGGATTTTCTACAGGTTTATACTGTAAGAGTGTGGATGTGGAAGATGTGTATTTTCTTTGTGTGAGTAAGTAAACTGCATCTTTCATTTGATCTGCTGTTGTATATTTGAATTATGCTGGTTCATAATACAGAGGTCAGACTTTATATAAGCAAACCTTTGTCTTTGCTTTCACACTGATATCTGTTTGCTCACAACTGAAACACTAATAAACCTGAGTTATACCTCTCAGACACTTCCTTTTTCATTCAGCTCTGGAGAGAAACTTTAGAGTTCACGTTTTTTTCTGTGCTGAAGAAGATTATCTGTTGAAGACAAATGCAGGTATCAATAAGAGACAACTAGAGTACAGGTGTGTGTGAGTGGGTGGGAAGATCAGTAGAACAGATGCATGTCAGAGTCGGGTGACAGGTCAAGAAAGAAAGGCTGAGGACATCTACTGGTGATATGGAGAGCTGCATGAAGGGGAAACTGAATGTGGCAAAAGGAAGCGACCAATAGAAATAGAGTAAACACAATATAATTGGGAGTCAGGTGTGTCAGGTGACAAGAGACATATGGATGGTGTGTTACTGTGAGTCAGTTGAAAAATGGCAGAGAGTTGGGGTAGTAGTGTAGCCTTGAGAAAACATGCCATGGCAACCAAG
Organism: Perissodus microlepis; assembly: GCF_051167445.1. Lineage (NCBI taxonomy): Eukaryota > Metazoa > Chordata > Actinopteri > Cichliformes > Cichlidae > Perissodus > Perissodus microlepis. The sequence continues at coordinate 269,226 of NC_140481.1, forward strand.
TTAAGTAAGTTAAAGTTATTCATTGTTATAAAAGATGTTGCATTTGCAGGCCGCTCTGTGGCAGCTGTGATAGGGTCCAGCCTGCGATGGATGGGCATGCCATATAATGATAGGTATTCAAGTATTATATGCTGTAAGATTAAAATATTAAGACACTTCTGATCTTTCTGGGTCCCACTATTTATAGTGCTATCAGAAACATTTCTATAATAATTTCCATGCTGACTTGAGAGAAGGAGGCAAACTATATAAATATGATTTGTGGTGTTTTCTACTTTCTTTTTTAGCAGCTGCATTGCTTCTTTTTCTTGTTGTTTCAGCTCTTTGAGTGCCTTTTTACATGCTTTCTTTGTCAGTTCAGTGTCTATATTTTCTGTCTACTTTCCCGTCACTTTTCCTTTGTGATGTAATGTTAGCTTTGATACAGAAATATAATACACGTGGAGTCATATACCTGATCTTATTCTTGAATGTTCAGATTATAGAAGCCACTGTAGAAGCGGTAACTCGAGGATGCGCCCGCCTACCAAAACATAGCAAAACTTAGACCATGGTTTGCAATGTGATCCGTGGTCCACTTGTTTCACCATTCAAATGGGAAGTCCGTCAACACAACAACAAATATCTTTTATAATAAAGTATGCAAAAAACAAAGCAAAGGCAGTGAGTTATAAAATGACAAGAAGTGGCAATGTGTTATCACATAGTGTTATGGTTTCCTCAGTTTAAGCAGTTATGTGAATTCTCAATCTTTCACATTTCACTATTTTTTTTGGACACTCTACATGAAGCCAATCTTCTCTTCTTTTTTGTAGTACTCCTTTCAGTCAGGTTTTTTAAAAATAAAGTAAAACCATTCGATGTCTAAGTCTTAAAATGATGATTTTTTATTAATGCATCATAGAGTTGAAGTGACTGTGTTCTAACCTTTTGACATATGTAAAAAAGGTTTTGATTGTTTTAGTCTTTTTTGCACTTGGGGGTCTGTGTTAAGAAAAATGCCTTAACTGAGTGACTGGCAACTTCCTCTACCACTGTTTCACACACCCTGCACAGGGCAGCTTTCCACTGGTGGTTCGGTGTTAAGGTGAAGCGGAGAACCTCCCTGTATAGCCTCCTGTCCTCACGGTTTGAGCGTATTCTATTGAGTGAGTGTCTAATTGTGTATTTTCTGAGGTTCTAGTCCACCAGTTTATAATAAATGTCAGTCTTTCAGTTTAAGCTTTCATCAGCTTTCATAAAGGTCAAAATTAATGAGTGTTTTTTGTGTTGTACATTTAATGAGAAATGTGACTGTTGATTTCCACCAGCCACATTTTTTGCAGTATGCAATTAACCATACACCTGACCCAGGTTAAAAGGAAATATGTGTAAACCTGTGTGTACTTGTTTTATATATCACACATGCACATGACATCCTTTCTTGTTGCTTGCCTTTTTTAAAGTTTTATTTTAAAGCACGTTTCCATTTTGGAGAAAAGCCATTCACTGGTTGGATGAAGGGCACAGAGGGGTTGTTGGTGTTATGGTGAAACCCGCACTCAAAGTTTTCAGTGAGTCAGAGCTGAAGTGTGAGGAGACAAATTTCAGGAATGACCTAAGCGGGTTTGTGTGTATAGCATATATCACTGAGCAGCTGGAGGCCTGTAATGTCTTTTAATGCCGTTTTCATTTACTTTTAAGGTTAGCGACAGCTGTACTTTATCGACTCCAAAAGACTGCCTACTCAGAGCGGGATCAGCTGTATATAAAGTTTCCCCAAATCCTGATGCCCTCCTGCCCTACCTGATCAAGGATAATCCAGTAATGCCTGTTGTCTGAAACCACAGGACCAAGATCAATGTTAACACAGTAGGGCAGAGCTCATTATTTTTGACAACCTATGTGTGTGCATAAGTTATTGTTACATTAATATATACAGCTTATTGAAAACAATGAAGTTAGTGAAATGCAGATTTTACATTTGTAGATTTCACTGACTTTTGATGTTGCATGTAGGGGTATCACAATACACTATAATGTCTTTCAAATTAAACATTTGATTTGTTAAAAATATGACAACAACAATAATAATAAACCAACAAACCAAAGCAGAATTTAAAACGGCAATACAATTTTAAAATGAAAAACAAAAGCTGACCTCAATGCTGCTTTATTTATGTACTTGTGTGTGTGTGTGTGTGTGTGTGTATAAAGTTCAGTAAAAGGCTGCATTATCCTGAGGAAATTCAAAACAAATGACTGCATTGAATCTGTATTACTATTTAACTCAGTTCTAAGGCAACAGTTAATCAGTGGTGCATATTAGATAATTGGAAAGACGTAGGCTAATTGAGGTGGGCTTTTCTTTTGTTGTAAGGTGTTCACTGTAGCCTCTAACCGTGTTTTGATTCAGTCATACAATGTGAGGCCCCTTGCTTAATTCTTAGAGTAAATTGATGCTGATTTAGGCTAACACTAACGCCTGTAGATTGTTGCTACTGTGCCCTGAACCTCGTCTCACAGGTGGGTCTTCAGTTTGTTTTTGCCCTGATTCAGTCAGTGCAGTTTGGGTCTCTCTTTATAGTTTGTGTTCAAAGAGATTACTGTACCCGCCAGTGACAGCTGTTCAAATTGGTTTAGCAAGCCTATATGTTCTTTTCTGTAATACTTTTCTTATTACTGACAGTAGTGAATTAATAAAGTTCAACAAATTCAACGAGGTTAAGGACAACTTTGTCTGATAGTTTTTTTATTTGATTCGATTTTATGTGTAACAGATGGCTCAGTACAGGTCTCTACTTGTGACTTGAAATAAGGACAAATGTTGTCATACCAGCTGAGATTATCAACAAAGATTGGAAGGCACTGTATGCAAAATCAGTTAATTTTGATAATGCTCTCTGGTAGAACTAAGACCACCTCCAGTGACACTCAGGTCCAAGTTCATCCCACTGAGCTGTCCTCACTATTACCAGTGCCTTGCCCCAAAAGTGCGCCTGTAGACCACCCAGAGATAGCAAGCCTCAAACCCCAATGTGTCTTTCCTGTACAATGTAATTGCAAAGAAGCACTGTTCCCATTTTAGACCTCTGACTTTTTTGTATCGAAACTGTAAACGAAAAGGAAAATGTATATCATGTCAGTGAAATTGCAAAGACATTATTTCACTATTGTTAATAGCATTGTCACCAGATCTAAATATATTACTGTATATTAAATATTACTATATATAATAATGTAATAATTTTAAACAAGGTCATACATTTGCTTGTGCTGCTAGTTTCAAAATAGGAAGGCCATGGGAAGTATGGGGTGTTGCAGCATCCCTTATTGTAAAAGGCAGCAATCACAACATCATCTGGCAAATGCAAAAAAATAGATGAAGGTGATGAAACATTTTAAACATTATTCTTGTAGTTATTTGTTTCAGAAATGTGTGGTTTAGGAAGTTATGATAAACAAGTGAAAATGCTGGTCATGGTCAAATGATGCTACATACTAATCTCCAGTTTTTGAAATTGTTCTTGGATTTCTCCCTGCACAAATATAGAGTGTCATCTCAGTGGCAATTCTGTTTTGAAAATGACAGGGTTGGGTCTTTCTGACTATCTTCAGTACCGCTGGTTCTTGATCTGAAGGATTTGGTGCTCAGGCAGTATGTTAAGCCTTCCAAAGCCCATCACTGGTCAGAGTTATGCAGACAGCTGGCTTGAATGCTCTTTCAGAGGAGCAGTGCCACAGCACTTAGAGAACCTAGACACGAGGAAAAGCAGACTTAAAGCCATTCAAGCCACAGAATTCTTATACATGTGGCTGGATGCCAGGAGAGGGACCTTATTGTTAACCCCTGTGAGATATGCCACCCTCAGGACTTGCTTGTTCCAGATTTAGTTGGTGTCACGAGTGACCTGGAGGTTATACCCATACCTTCTGCAACATGGGGCTAATGGCAGCAACAGTATACATATTCCCACTGGCTCTTCTGAACATGTGTCGTGTTCAGCAATATCTCTTTGGACTGGGACTTTGCCCTTTGGCTCAGAAGCACCTGAAACCAGATTACTGTGATGCGTAGGTTGCAGGTAACTCCCCATTGGTGGGAAGGGCTAATCAATATGGATATGGTCCCAATCCTTTGTCACCAGGTTGTGTCATCAGATGCCTCCTTGGTTGGCAAGGGATTAATTCACAAGGGCAAGGGTGTCCGGAGAACTGCAAGACATGTTGAGGAGCTAATTCAGCCATTTGAATCAGCTGTGTTGGATCAAGAACACATCTAAAAACTGCAGGACACTGGCCCTCGAGGCCTGGAGTTGGGGACCCCTGCTCTGCATGCACACACACATTTACTAAATAAATAAATGAATAAAAACGCCTCAAGAAAAGGGCACTTGGGGCATCCAAGAGGAAAGGGGCAGGCTCTCTAAAACACATTCACACAGACTCAAATACAAAAATAACTTACTCTGTTGTTGATGTTATAAATGTAGTGCTTGCAGGGAAATAGTTTAGGAACTCATTTGTTTCCAAAGAGGGGCTTTGTCAAGACAAGTTGTCTTCAGTAACTAAAAACCCACCAGCCTGTGCACTGAGGTCACAGTGATGATCAGTAAGCCTGAGCCAAAAGGGGGAGTACTTGTTTTTTTGTCAAGTAGCTCAAAAGCCAGTGGTAATCTGTCTTAACTTGCTTTGGCATGTGTGTTTGATTTTGAGGCATGCGGACTGCGATTGTAAATGTGAACTTCAGATGTTAAAGGTGTATATGATGAGTTAAAGATTGCACAGTATTTGTGCTGAGTGAAGAACTTTCTGTGTCTTACAGAAACAAAACAAACACAAGTCTGAACTCAAATAGCAAAGAAAACTAACACAAAGGTCTGTGACGGAATATAATTGAGTACATTTATATACATACTTACATAAAAGGAGCTGTCTCTCATCAGTAGTTCTTTCCTTGTTTGTCCTCACTAAAGTCCCTCCTCTTCTTGTCATATCTTCTGATATAAACATCACCTTTCCCTGCTCTTTTTACATTCCTTCTCCTGTCCTGTCTGGTAGAGCTCCTGGTGTTTTTCTTTAAAGCTGTTGTGCTACAGAAAGGCAACGTTCAGGTAACCAAAAAGACAAAAAAATGCTTTGTATTTTTAGGTTGTGTGTGGTTATAATGAGATCAGTGGAGAACAGCTTTTTATTTTCTCACCAGCTGCAGTTTGACAATTTGCTGTGAGGCTTGATGTTTAAAAGAATAATACTTTTATTTTTATGTTAAGTGAGTCTTTTTTAAATCCATCAACTTAGCTTGGCATACATATATGTAAGAAAAACTATTAAAGCTGATGTGCTAACAACCTTTTTCCCCTGCATCCTAACCTTCACCTTCTTCATCAGTCTACAGAGTATAAATCCTCTACACTGTGTCATCTAACCAGTCATTCAAAAGCCAACATGAAGAGGCCTACGCCTCCCTGATGAGAGGCCTGAAGGAGCTGGACCTACAGGGACCCTGTGTTCCCAGTGACCTGGTCCTGATCGGAGACCATGCCTTTCCTTTAGCAATGAACAGTCGAGGTCAGGTGCTGATGGCTGCCTCTCTGTACGGCAGTGGAAGGATTGTGGTCCTGGGTCATGAGGGCTACTTGACAGCCTTTCCTGCTCTGGTAGAAAATGCTGTGACCTGGCTGAGAGGTGATGGATCTGATAACCTCTCTGTAGGGGTGCACAGAAATGTCAGTGCAGCTGCTAATAGCCTAAAAAAATCCAGCTTCCAAGTAGAAGTTGTGGGAGCTTTCAGTGACAGACTGGGAGTTGGTGTTTATGTGACCGATGCCTACAGCGTGGGCTCAGACCCAAAGGAGCTGGTGGCGTTTCTGAAAGCTGGAGGAGGGGTGCTGATAGCTGGACAGGCGTGGCATTGGGCTGCAACTCACCCCAAAGAGAACATATTGCATCAGTTTGATGGGAATAAAGTGTCGGGAGTGGCAGGAATCTACTTCACTGAGCGTTATGGTGAGGTGGAGAACCTGCCCGTCTACCCTCAGATCCCGTCCTCCTGGATGTCGTTAGCGTGAGTATATGCTGGAGTTCTGTTTTACTGCAGATTTCTAGAAGTTCCACTTTTCAGATAATAACTTTTAATGTGAAAACATTTTTTCTCTCTTGTTTGATACAATTTTATTAAAGTGAAATTTGGCATTGAATCTATTCCTTTGCGTTACCTAATTATTAAGTAGAAATAGCTTTTATAAAAATTACAATTTTATATAAAGTTTTTTTCCCATTAGTTTTACTTTTTATTGTATTAAGTAATTAAGTAATATACTGCAAGTGTTCTATGTAATATTCGTAACTCATTACTTTTTTGAGTAACAAAACCAACACTGATCACAGTAAATTAGAGGACGTACTTATACAAACACACACAACATTTGACCACATAGCATGCTATGAATGCAATGTCTTTGATATGCTACTTAGTGATGGTGGTGACTTAAGACGGAGCCAATGACAATCAATAAAGAATCGTTTAATGTCTTTCAGGAAACAAGATCCTCAACCTAATGGGATTGAGCCTGTTGAAAGCAACAATCAGCGCGGGATCATACAAAGCCGCTATTCCCAGTGAGGCTATTAAAGATACTTACCATTTCCGCCACCTTCTGTACCGCTTTGCTGCCCATGTGACTACAGGTGGAAAACTAAACAAGCATGAGGAGGGATGTTTGAAAAAGCTGGGCAGCGACTGCAATGTCTACTTGCAGATGAAAGCCCATGACTGCTTCCACTACAGACAAGTCTTGGCTGCACTCACTGACGTGTTAAAGAGGTCAGGCCTGCCGCAGGTGAGTGGAAGATCATGCAGTATCTCATATAGTACACTACAGCTATCAACTAGATGTGTTAGATCAACAGCCACTGAAATTTTCTTTCAAGGTGAGCGACAGCTGTCCTGTAACGACTCCAAAAGACCACCTACTCCTCAGTGTGGGATCAGCTGTATATAAGGTTTGCCCAAATCCCGATGCCCTCCGGCCCTACCTCATCAAGGATAATCCAGCAATGCCTGTTGTCTGTAACCATAAGATCAAGATCGATGTCAACACAGCAGGTCAGGGCTTATTTTTGTTGACAAATATGTGAACTATTGATGAGTCCAACCTACACACCATATACGTGCACTTATTGTTTAAGTAATATATCTGATTTAGACAATGACCCTCTATATGTTACAGTAATGTTTACATAACATGAATATATCAATTTAATTGAAAACCATAAAATAAGCGAACTGCAGTTTTTGCATTTGCAGTTGTCAGTGACTACAAACTTTAATGTTGCATGTCGGGGTATGGCTTCTTTCAAATAAAAAAATGATATCATTCACAATGAGCTATTACTACTACTACTACTACTACTAATAATAATAATAATGATAAAACAAGTAGCTTTAAAAGGGTTATAAAATGCTGAAATGAAAGAGGAAATGCTCTCTGGTAGACAGGTATATTGCATAATAGAGGGTGATGGCATGTGGTATTAAAGACTTTGTGTATCTGCCCTTCTGCCAGTGGAGCTGAATCAGTGCAGACTGTGGTCAAGATTATCCATTATGTATAACTGTTTGTTCAGTGATCTCTTCTTCACCACAGCTTTGAATGTGTTTAGTTTGCAGTCAATTACAGAGCCGACTGGACAAGCTGGACAAGCTATTTATCTTCTCAAAGATTTTTGATTGTGCTTGGGAGTTTGCCCATGTTCGCACATGTGTTTTGTGGATTTGGACAAGGCATATAATTGTGTCCCTTGGGGTATCCTGTGCAAGATGACATGGGAGTACGGGGTGTCTTGTCTGCTGTCACATTTATAATTGCAGAAAAAGCTTGGTCTGCATTATCAGCAATAAACTGAAATCATTCTCGGTGTGTGATGGACTCTATTCTTTCACATTAAAAGGAGCCAGTTGAAGTGGTTCTGGCAGCTCCTCCTGGTTTTTTGTTATTGTGCCCCTTAAACCTTGACTCACAGATGTTTCTTCAGTTTGTTACTGAGTCACTACAGTTTGGTGCTCTCTTTAAGCCTTGTTATAGTTAGTGTACAAACTTAGTACTCCACATCTCAATGGCAGTTGTTCATACTGCTTTAGCTACCTTATATTTATTTTCTGCACATTTTTTCTTATTAACAACAATAGTGAATTAATATAATTCAACAAATTAATAAAAGTTAATAGTTAGTATAGTATTTTCTTTTTCATTTTGTGTGTGCCAGGTAAGGAAGAGTGGATCAGTACAGGTCTCTACCTGTGTCCTGGAATGAAGACCATCGTGGTCTTACCAGCTGAGATTATCAACAAAAACTGGAAGGTACTGCAAACAAAATCAGATTATTTTGAGTTCTTTGTCCCTCTGATAATGCTGCATGTTGTCTGGTCTTTGATAGAAACCATAAGAAACCATAACTCACCTCCAGTGAGGTTTAAGGCCAAGTTCATCTTACTGAGGCGTCCCTTTCCTTTCCCTCGCCCCCACTGTTTGCGATAGTTGACTGCCCCTCCCTGACCTTGGTACTAGCAGAGGTTTCTTCCTGTTAAAAGAGAGTTCTTCCTTCCCATTGTTGCCAAGCGCTGCTCATAAGGGGAAATTTGATTGATGGGGTATTCTCTGTATGTATTATTGTAGGTTTTTTACCTTAAAATATAAAGCACAATGAGTCAACTGTTGTTGTGATTTGGCACTATACAAATACAATTGATTTAAATTGAATTGAAAATCTAATTTTGCAGCCTGTTATCCTTTTATTTATCTTGTAATGTGTAGCTACAAAGTATTAGGCAATGACACAATTTTCCATTTTATCTACAGATTCAGATAGGCTGTCAAACTGATGAGCTACATGACAAGGATGAGCTGAAGAGACCTCCATGTGTTCATGAGCAGTTTACTGTTACATCAGACATGATGCTTGTGTCCAACCTGTGGGGGGGACTCATCTATCTGGTGGCTCCACCCAACACACAAGTGAAGGGTTTGGAGGTCACAGTCCAGAAAGCTGTAACTGCTCCATATTACAAGTCTGGTGAGTCTGTGGTTTATAACAGTGCTGTGTACTTTGTGCACTTTGTGTCAGTTGATTTAATGGAAGATATCTGATAAGTCTTATACTTGTTGAACTGGATCACTTTCATTCTGATCGAAGGTACAGTGTTTTCATTGGACAATACAGGTGACTTGAGCTCAACATATTTCTAGTAAAGAAAGCTAAACAAAGAACCTTTTAACAGCTTTACCCCTCTTCTAAACCAGTACACAAAGTTTAATAATCCAAGGCATTTTCATGGGTCTGTTCCCCTTTTGCTCTTTTCAGGTGTAACAACTGCAGCTGAGTGGTTAACGCTGCGCACAGCTCCTTCACCGTGGGCAGAGTTGGAGTTTGAAAACATCGTCCTCACCGTACCATCAGATGCTATTCGGGATCTGGAGCGCCCCGACAAGGTGGCCGCTCTCTGGGATGAAATGATGAGGGCCATTGCAGATCTGGCTGCCAAACCACACAAATTTCCCCGCAAGGAGCGCTTTGTGACAGATGTGCAGATTTCTGTCGGTAAGTGCATTTTGCTTCATGTTTTATACTTGACCACTGTCTCCTGCTGTGGTGACCCCTTGTGAAAAAGGGAGCAGCTGAAAGCTTTTGTATTTACTTGTTTCTTATTTGCTTTGCTTATGGAGAGTCCCAATGACATGAAGCCTGTCCATGACACATATACAGACAACCATTTACATTTATAAATCACAACAATTTGTAGTTTCCATCCTAACTTAAACAGGAAATGAATGTTTCTGTCATATATACACTGTTAGAATGATGAATGGTAATATTTGATATGTTGCACTGTTCTCTTACAAAGCTATGTAATCTTAAAAAAAGTACTAGTATCCCATTGTAGACCAACTTTCTATTCTGAGGCCATGGTTCTCAGCCGGAAAAGGGTGGAGTGCCCACTCCGGGTCGGGGATGAGCTCCTGCCCCAAGTGGAGGAGTTCAAGTATCTCGGGGTCTTGTTCGCGAGTGATGGGAGAAGGGAGCCGGAGATCGACAGACGGATTGGGGCTGCAGCTGCTGCACCAATGCAGACGCTGCACCAATGCAGACGCTGCACCAATGCAGACGCTGCACCAATGCAGACGCTGCACCAATGCAGACGCTGCACCGGTCCGTCGTGGTGAAGAGGGAGCTGAGTGTAAAAGCAAAGCTCTCAATTTACCGGTCGATCTACGTCCCTACCCTCACCTATTGCCACGAGCTGTGGGTAGTGACCGAAAGAACGAGATCGCGGATACAAGCGGCAGAAATGAGCTTCCTCCGAAGGGTGGCTGGCCTCTCCCTTAGAGATAGGGTGAGAAGTTCGGCCATCCGGGAGGGGCTCAGAGTAGAGCCGCTGCTGCTCCACATCGAAAGGAGCCAGCTGAGGTGGTTCGGGCATCTGACAAGGATGCCTCCTGGGCGCCTCCTGGGTGAGGTGTTCCAGGCATGTCCCACCGGGAGGAGGCCCCGGGGCAGACCCAGGACACGCTGGAGAGATTATATCTCTCGGCTGGCCTGGGAATGCCTTGGTGTTCCCCCGGATAAGCTGGAGGAGGTGGCTGGGGAGAGGGAGGTCTGGGCCTCTTTGCTTAGGCTGTTGCCCCCGCGACCCGGCTTCGGATAAAGCGGATGAAGATGGATGGATGGATGGATGGATGGTGTTGGACTGTAGAACTGCTTTGAAATTCATATGAGCTGTTCGCACTAAAGTAAAAACCACCATCACTACATGCGGATACCCTTTCGGCGCCAGCTGCGGCCCAAGGCTGGAGCCGAACAAAAACACCCTGATAACGACTGTGTTTAGACTGTTCCTTCCCATTCCCTACAAGGCCACCTGGGTTGGCTGGAAGACTGTTTACTTATTTACCTATTTCACTGCAGGGCAACCTGCACGTGGTGAATAAAGCCTTGATTGATTGATATCTGACTCCAATTTGTGCATGTAAATGGAGAGTCCTCTTCACACACTGAGGTTAATTATGGAGTTCCACAGGGTTCAGTGCTAGGACCAATTCTGTTTACATTATACATGCTTCCCTTAGGCAGCATCATTAGAAGACATAGCATACATTTACACTGCTATGCAGATGACACGCAGCTCTATCTGTCCATGAAGCCAGATAACACACACCAATTAGTTAAACTGCAGGAATGTCTTAAAGACATAAAGACCTGGATGGCCGCTAACGTTCTGCTTCTTAATTCAGATCAAACTGAGGTTATTGTACTCGGCCCTGAAAATCTTAGAAATATGGTATCTGATAAGAGATTTTTTAGTTTTGTGATTATTGTTTAGTTGTAGCTTCATTTAAGATAGGAGAGCTTGTGAGTTGGAACCACCACAGGAAAGGAAAGTGGAACCAGATGTGTAGAGGAATGCGGTGACATACATACTACATCCTGAGTTAACGGTCACCCCCCTCTCTCACTCTCCTTTTAAGGAAATGTTTAAGTTTCTATACATACCAAGCTATCTCCTATTTCAACAGACAAGCTAAAGGTTTCTCCTATTATGGAAACGTTTTTGTATACTGAACATACCACTCCTACTTCCTTTAAAGCTCACTTGGAGTATAAATAAAGAATGCGCTGAGAGCCCTGCGCGGTTTTTCTGTCACATCTGTTGTGCGCACTTTGACAGCAGAGCAGATCAGACTGACCGCCCATGCGCATGTAAAAAATTAGATATCTGAGTGTGACTTCATTTGCCTTTCTAATAACTTTTCTCTTCACAGAATTGAATTGAATTGAATTGAATTGAATTGAGAAACAGGTTTACCTTTTAGGTGACATGAATGAGTTGAAGGGAAGTTATGAACTGTTTCTGAGAGACAAATAACACCAGGATCCTTTTCTACGTAGCTGACAGCTGGTAACTGTGCAGGGGCGGGTCTAGCAAAGTCTTGCCAGGGGGCCAGGTAGGGCATTAACAGGGAAAGGGGGGCACAAAGAAATACTTTTCTTTCTTATTCTCATTTACAATGTCTAGCTTTGAATAAATAATTATCTGAATCTTACAACTAAAGTTTTTAACTGATGTAAAATGTATAGAAATCATACATATACCAACAAGACTGTGTACATCACTGTCACAACAGCGTCTGTTTTCATTCAAAGGCTTTATGGTTTTTCCTATAATACCTGGTGGGCTGGTCTTTAGTCAAAATGCCCGGGCCGATTTTTTGTCCCAGTCCAGCCCTGGTGTAATGTATGTGATGTGTCATGGTTCAGGTGAGTGCTGTTTTTTCCACAGTGCTGCTGACAGGCAGCAGCTGGGACACTAAGGGACGCTGTCTAGTTAAGCTCATAGTAGTGCCCTGGCTCTAAGTTCATGGCTCACACTTTGTGCATAGCTCAAGCTTCTCAGTCTTAGTTTGACATTGTTGCACATTCTTGTCTCATATACGCTGAGTGAACTGTGGAGCACAACACTAACTAATAGTGCTGTCAATTCTGTCAATAAAAGCGTTGTTTTCCATGCATACTCTTCCCCCCTGTGTGCTGTCTCCATCTGAGTCCATACGTCTTAGCCGTGACAGTGATGTATGTTGTTTAGACTCACAGCCTTCTTATTGATATTTTGAAGTGCCCTTCATTATTTTCTTTAATTGGCTCTGGTGGCTCCAGCCATAATTTTATGCCTCTATCCTGCAGGTTTACCTTTAGGAGTTTGTTTTATTGGAGCTCTCAAAGCAATACTTGATGATTTTACCTCAGCGTTTGTCCACAATCAGCCAACCTAGTTGATAGGATAACTAATCTCTTTATTTTTGTGAGACCGTTAGATTTCCAGAGACATAAGAGTTTGTTAGCACCGTTAGTTTCCACCCTTCTATTTACTTCACCAGAGACACTGGTTTAGGTTTTCAGATCGAGAGCGTTTATCCCCAATGTGATGCTTCTGTATTGTATGTACGGTCGGCAAGGTCAGTCTCTTAATTGCCCCTTGGGGATAAATAAAGTCTTCTGAATCTGAATCTGAATTGCTATACCGTCTCTTTTTTATTCTTTGTTTAGCCTGTTTTAATGTGCATGGGGTAATCCTGGATCACCACTGCGCCTAGTCCCTGCCTAGCCTCTCACTCGAACAAGGTCCTGCACCCACAAAATGGAGAGAAAGATCTGACACCGTTACTTGTTATGCCATTATTAACACATTGACTATGTGTGAATAGACCTCGCTGCACTGTACGAACAACCTGCCACTGAACATAACAGAGACACTGATGATGCTCCAAACACTCCAACACACATGCACATATGTACAAAATCAGTCGTAGAGACTTTGTGTGATAAATCAGACACAGACACACAGTTTCTGTGTGTCTGTGTCTGCCTTTTATGTTGATATTAACAGAATATCTTGTGTATGACAGCCAGCTTTCAGGTTAGAAGCTGTAAAATGACATAATCCAGCTTTTTGTTCAGCAGCTTTACCAAAGAGATTTCTGATGAAAATACACTCATGCTAGCAAAGGTGAGCTCAGCTAATGACTCTACAAGAAGCTGAAGGCAGAAAAACCCTTTAAGATGTTTGATTGCTCATACACAGCCCAGCAGAGGTTGGAGTCATTTAAAGAATTCACCTTCAGCAGCTACACATCAAAGTTATGAACACATGAATCCAGGAACACTCAGAAACATCCACCATGAAAGCAAACACAACTTCATCGTAAAACAGCCTCTGCAGCTCAGAAGGCATGCTCAGTGGTGATATTAGCAGTAACATCATCACACTCTTCATCCAATTGCTGCAAACGCTGACCTCCATCACGCTGGGTCATCTCCATGGAAACAGGTTGTTTGTTCCGTGTCTTCCTGCTACAGCAGATGGACAGCAGCAGACCAGTGGAGATGCAGTACAGACAGAAGACCACTAGATGGCAGAAGAGTCTGAGCACAGACTCAGAAAAAAGAAGTGGAGGACCTAAAGGAGAAAGACATAGAGGAAGAGTCAAGAGACTCAAAGCCTTGACTTGTGTTTCTAATGTCAAATTAATTTACAAAATTCATTACTTTTTCAAGAAATGTGTACATCTGGGATGTGTTACAGATTGTTTATCTGAATCTATCCATCCATCACCGAATCTGTTTATAATTTTCTAAGGACAGGATTTCTAGGTGCAGCCAAGTGGCGGAGGGCTTTCAGTTAGGTGGCCTCAGAATCTCATCTCTGCCCCAAGTGGAGGAGTTTAAGCATCTCGGAGTCTTGTTCACGAGTGATGGGAGAAGGGAGCAGGAGATCGACAGACGGATTGGTGCTGCGGCCGCAGTGATGCAGACACTGCACAGGTCTGTCATGGTGAAGAGAGAGCTGAGCGTAAAAGCAAAGCTCTCAATTTACTGGTCAATCTACGTCCCTACCCTCACCTATGGCCATGAGCTGTGGGTAGTGACCGAAAGAACGAGATCGCTGAAACAAGCGGCGGAAATGAGCTTCCTCCGAAGGGTGGCTGGCCTCTCCCTTAGAGATAGGGTGAGAAGTTCAGCCATCTGGGAGGGGCTCAGAGTAGAGCTGCTCTCCTCCACATCGAAAGGAGCCAGCTGAGGTGGTTCGGGCACGCTGGAGAGACTATATCTCTCGGCTGGCCTGGGAACGCCTTGGTGAAGACGGAACTTCTTTTCTTTCCAAGCTCCTTACACTACGATGAACTGGATGACTGAGAACCGTCACAGACACATAACCAGAAAAATAATTGAATGTTTTTACTGTCACTCACCTGTAGAAAAAATAAAAAAAAACCTCACCAGCAGCACACACACACCTGCAACAGGAGGACAGGGGTCACTAAAGGTGAGAGATCGCTAAAGGTCACCAAAGGTCGGAGGTCATGATGAGGACAGACTGGTGTAGGAATATCAGCTCACCTGCAGCAGTCAGCAGAAACAGGCCTGAAAACAAAGAACATACTGATCAGAGATCAAATTTTCACATGACCAAGGAGAACCATTCATACTGCAGTGATTGGTTACTGTTCCCACACATCAATAATCCACAGCGCCCTCCAGTGGTGGAAACACAGATGATACATGTGAGGAAACATGAAGGAGACTCACAGAAGAGGCAGACGCTCCGTCTCAGACAGACGTCACCACCACACCTCCACAGGTCTTCTCCCCGAGCTCCTACATTACACAGAGTCTCATCAGCACAGGAGGAGTTCCTAATAAATTAACTAATAACTTATGGCAAAAGGGTGGGATTAAATAGGTGTCTACTTCTTCCCACTCCCGTTCAACATGTAAATGAATCAGAACGGTAGCAATATTGAAATGTATTGACTTTTGTATAGAATTTTTTCACCCTCTTATTTTCTTTACTGAATGTACCTGAATATTTTTTTACATGTTTGAAATAAATTAACAAACAAACAAATAATCATCATCTTCATCAGCACAGGAGGAGCTCTCCACTGACTTTAATCAAACCACCGCAAAAGCCCCAAAGGAGGAAACAACTCACTGAGGATTATTAACCATTAGGTCTCTCTCCTCCAAGTCTCTGTTAGTACATGACTTTATAAATGATCAACAAATCGATTTACTCTGCCTTACAGAAACCTGGTCACAGCAGGATGATTATGTTAGTTTAAATGAAGCAGCTGAGTCATTCTAACTACCAGAAACCTCGATTCCTCAAAATGTAAAAGAACCATGTTAATGACAGACCAACTCTTGTTCTTACATACATCATAAAAACTGAGCAGTATTCCCTAAAAAGCCTCTTTTTTCTTATCATTATCTGGCCTTATTTTCATACACTAAATTATATAAAGGTGCTGTGTTCCGTTGGAGGTTTCTTCCTGGGAGTTTTTCCTCCCACTGGGAGTCAAATGATTGTTGGGATTTCACTGTATGTATTATTGTAGGGTCTACCTTACAATATAAAGCACCTTCAGGAGACAGTTGTTGGGATTTGGTGCTGTGGAAATAAAACTGAATTGAATCAAATTGTTTAATTCAAATATACAGTTCATTCTAAATTAATTTTTTAACGTGACAGGACTTTTACTTCTGTCCAGGTTTCTCACCTTTTATTTCCCTGCAGAAGAACAGAACTCCACCCACAACTAGAACCAGGAGAACCACAGAGACGACACTTGCTACAACTGTGACCAGGAGAGAGGGAGGAGGGGGGGGGAGGCTGGGTGGTGAATGGAAAGAGTAAAAGAAAGAGGAGAGTTTACAGGAGGAGAGGAGGGAGATGGTGTTTGAGGAAGATGAGGATCTGCAGGAGAGATGATGAAGATGATTCAGTCACTTTATTATCAGCTCAGCAGATTAATTCATGGCTTTAAACAGGAAGCGATGTCAGTGATCTGACCTCTGACCCTCAGAAAGCTCTGAGGAGACTTTCCACCGTCATCAGTAGAGCACCAGTAGAGACCTTCATCAGACTGCTGGATTTTAGTGATGCTGTGCTCTCGTTTAGGACCAACAGAACTTCCTTTGATGGAGAAATAACCCTGAACTGTGCCACCATTCCTTTGTCTGCAGCGCAGTGTGACATCACTTCCTGTCCTCACAGGAAGTGCAGGAACCTCAAGGATAAGATGTTTTTCTGACCAATGGAGACAAACAGAGTTAATGAGAGTAGAGTCATATCCAGATGCTGTACCAGCAGATGGAGCAGTGAGTTTGTGTACCAGTTACAGTGATGTTGATCTGATCACTCCTCTGTCCAGAACTGGTTTCACACCAGTAACTTGCAGAGTCTGGCTCGGAGATGTCTGAGAGGATGCAGGTGTAACTTTTAAACTCCCCAAAGCCTGCAGCTGCTCCACAGTCCTCAGTAAGTCCTCCTCTGGTCCTCTTCACTGTCCATCCATCAACTGTCTGTCCATCATCAACACAAGTCAGATACACTGAAGAAGGTCCACTGAAGAACTGCTGAAGGTTTGGGCTGACAGACAGAGACACTGGAGGACAGACACACACACACACACACACACACAGAATAAATGTATTCGTGTTCTTGTTGGAGTCTCACTGAATGTTTTCACTTCCACCAACTCACCTGCGGAAACAGTCAGTGCAGACTGCAGCAGCACACACACACCTGTAACAGGAGGACAGAGGTCACTGAGGGTCAGAGGTCACTGAGGGTCAGAGGTCACTGAGGGTCAGAGGTCACTAACAGGCAGACCACAGTTGGGACCCAGAACCTGTTACACAAGGGTCCAAAGACAAAACTAAACCAGATTTTTAAACATGCATTCAACTAATGTGACTAACGTGGACCTGAAGAAGCACCTGCAACCATTGTTTACACACAGAGAGAGACTTTAAGATCTGTGACACAATCATTATATTAGTACATGACTTAATAATCGATCAACAAATCGATTTACTCTGCCTTACAGAAACCTGGTTGCAGCAGGATGATTATGTTAGTTTAAATGAATCAACACCCCCGAGTCATTCTAACTACCAGAAACCTCGAAGCACAGGCCGAGGGGGCGGTGTGGCAGCAATTTTTCACACCAGCCTATTAATTAACGAAAGACCAAGACAGACTTTCATTTGAAAGCCTGATGCTTAGCCTCGTCCACCCCAGCTGTAAAACTCAGAAACCAGTCTTACATGTTATCATCTATCGTCCACCTGGGCCTTACACAGAGTTTCTGTCTGATTTCTCAGACTTTATATCTGATTTAGTTCTGAGCTCAGATAAAATAATTATTGTGGGTGATTTTAACATCCATGTAGATGCTAAAAATGACAGCCTCAACATGGCATTTAATCTGTTATTAGACTCAACTGGCTTCTCTCAAAATGTAAAAGAACCCACCCACCACTTTAATCACACTCTAGATCTTGCAGAACTGCAGGAATGTCTTAAAGACATAAAGACCTGGATGGCCGCTAACTTTCTGCTTCTTAATTCAGATCAAACTGAGGTTATTGTACTCGGCCCTGAAAATCTTAGAAATATGGTATCTAAGCAGATTCTTCCTCTGGATGGCATTACCTTGGCCTCCAGTAACACTGTGAGGAACCTTGGAGTCATTTTTGACCAGGACATGTCCTTCAATGCACATATTGAACAAATATGTAAGACTGCTTTCTTCCATTTGTGCAACATCTCTAAAGTTAGAAATATCCTGTCTCAGAGTGACGCTGAAAAACTAGTTCATGCATTTATTACTTCCAGGCTGGACTACTGTAATTCATTATTATCAGGAAGTCCTAAAAACTCCCCGAAAAGCCTTCAGCTAATCCAAAATGCTGCAGCAAGAGTCCTGACAGGGACTAGAAAGAGAGAGCAGATTTCTCCTGTTTTGGCTTCCCTTGACTGGCTTCCTGTTAAATCCAGAATTCAAAATCCTGCTCCTCACATACAAGGTCTTAAATAATCAGGCTCCATCTTATCTTAATGACCTTGTAGTACCATATCACCCTATTAGAGCACTTCACTCTTGCACTGCAGGCCTACTTTTTGAGATTTGCTTGTTATGGCATATAACCTTAAAAATATTCAGCAGTAGATCAGAGGTATGATCTGCAATAGAGGAAAGCATCTTGCAATTTGGCATAATTTGTGAAAGTTTAAATTTCTTCAGTATTGAACAGCAGAAATTTGGCGAAGTTATTTTTGAAAGAAAAACAGGCAACAACACTGTACACAACGGTAGACTGGTGCATAAGAAGCAGAAAACAGAGATATAGGTACACTGGGAGAGAGAAGGGCAATAGAGCTGTGCAGGAGTTAAAAACTAAAGTAGGAGGCAATCCATGACGATGTTTTTCAAATCTGAAGAGTAGTTTTGAGCTTCGTTTGCTACTGATTCAGTGAATTTTGGTCAGACTGATGAAACCTGCAGCTTCAGAATCTGTGAGATGTCGTCTTTCAGCACCCACCAGTATGTCCGCATATGTGGCGCAAAAGTGAATGGGGGGGATCCGTGCTTTGTGTTTACGTCTTTGTGTGAAATCAATTACCTGCTCTTATTTGCTGTTTTACCTGTTTGGTGGTTGTTGAAATAGTTTTGTGAGCTTTAACCTGAGATTCTGGCAAAATATATCTATATTTAAAAATCGATTCGGGATTTAATGGATCTATATCACGTTATTCAACCTAAAATTAATTTGCATTGGAAAGAGTTTTTAAACAAACCCCTACTATGCCGTGTCAAGTGAAAATCTTGTCTGATTTTTGCTATGTTCCTTTGGTGATAAAAGGCAGTCCTTGTTGTCTTTATGGAGAGCTTTCTTAAAACACGCCATTTCCTCTCCAGCTTACGAGTTATCTGCTTTAGGCTACGTGTTTGAGAATTATACCACAGAGTCAGGTACTTGAGGCCTTAGATTTCACTGGAGCTACAGTATCCAGAGTCGTACATAGTGAGGAGGTAAAATTATTAACAAGATAATCTACCTCTGTTGGGGTAGCGCTCAGATAGCTGTTCTGCTCTATGTTGGTACAGGGCATTGAAGATGATAACAGTGGGTGGATTATATTCTTAAACTTAGTTACAGCGCTTTCAGAAAGACATCTACTGTGATAAAATCTACTCTCCACTGCTGTGTAATCAATTATTGTAAATGTAAATGTTATCAGGAAATGATCAGACAGGAGAGGGTTTTCAGGAAACACTGTTAAATGTTCAGTTTCTATGCCATATGTTAAAACAAGATCTAGAGTGTGATTAAAGTGGTGGGTGGGTTCTTTTACATTTGGAGAGAAGCCAATTGAGTCTAATAACAGACTAAATGCCATGTTGAGGCTGTCATTTTTAGCATCTACATGGATGTTAAAATCACCCACAATAATTATTTTATCTGAGCTCAGAACTAAATTAGATAAAAAGTCTGAGAAATCAGAGAGAAACTCTGTGTAAGGCCCAGGTGGACGATAGATTTAAACTAAAATAATCATCCTGCTGCAACCAGGTTTCTGTACGGCAGAGTAAATCGATTTGTTGACCAATTATTAAGTCATGTACTAACAGAGACTTGGAGGAGAGAGACCTAATATTTAACAATCCACATTTCACTGTTTTACTCTTTGGTTCAGATGCGGATACTGCATTGTTCTTTCTTTGTGTTTTTTTTGTTTAAGTCATTTTTGACTGGTGCAGATGTGGATACTCCATAGAAGCGAGACGGTCTAGGGAGATACATGGACATAATAGATGGGGGAACGTGGAATGGCACACACAAGGGGAAGACATGGGCAAAGAGGAGGGAAATAAGGCACAAGGACTAACACACATAAACATAGACACACAGCAGGGGACACAGAGGGAAAAGACACAAGAGGAATTCTTAAAATTCAAGAATCTAAACAGGAAATGAAAGAATAACTAATACCATAAATGAATTTGAACATAAGCAATAATACAAAATATTACTATAACACAAGAAACTTAAAATGCTGGGTCAAAAGGACCCAGAACCATGACAATTTCTAGAAATGAGAGCTGCTCCATCCAAAGTGGGATGGATGCCGTCTCTCCTAACAAGACCAGGTTTCCTCCAGAAGGTTTGCCAATTATCTATGAAGCCCACATCGTTTCTTGGACACCACTCAGACAGCCAGCAATTTAAGGAGAACATGCGGCTAAACACGTCACTCCTGTGAATTTAATTAGCGAGTACACACAGTGTCCTTTGGGTGAATCACGTGAAGTTGTGACATCCAAAGGGACCGGGAAATAACAAAGGTTTGCAGTTTAGAGGACAATATCAGCAATATATATTTAATCTGTGTAATATACTGTGATATTGATAATTGAGCTATTTTGATATATTCTGTAACTTTGCCATATATTGTATTATTTAATTAATTTTAGTCAGTTACTTTTCTTGTCGACTTGAGCAACTATTACCACATAATTTCCTCAGGGATTAATAAAGTATTCTAATTAGGTCAGCTTTGCTGTGTTTCAGACTGAGCTGCTGTGAACGTCTATCCTGGAAACAAATGAGGGACTCACCGAGGAGGACGAGCAGAGGGGCCCACTTCATGGTGTCTGGATGTCGACTGGGCATGTGTGGTCTGAGCAGCAGACAGAGACCTCGGGCTATGATTTCATCACTTCCTGTTGTCATGTCTCTACATCAGCATGCTGCTGTGTGTCCGGCTCACAGAGGTTCTTCGTAAAGTCCATCACAGCTCCATGAAGCTCAGAGAGGAGAGGCTGACTCTGCTCATTATGGAGTTACAGCAGAGGACAAGCTGCTGTCACAGCCATCCACACAGAGCTCATCCACTCTATCAGCTCATCCAGCTCTGGTTAACTCTGTCATTGGAGCTGAAGGAGCTCCAGAGTCACAGACTGGCCTCACTGACTGACTTACTGATGCTCTCAGGCTGTTTACACATAACTGCAGCCTTGAACATGAGTTTAATGAGACAATACAAATGTTCATGTTGTTTAGTGGAGATATTCAAACAGAGTGGTCCACAGTCTGTGTGAGAGTAAAGCAACTTATAGTTCCTGTACAGAAAACACGTCTCACTGTTTCCTGCTATGTGCAACTTCTCACCTTTTCCAGACTGGGTAATGGGGGGTTTGGGTGCTGCATGGGATGCACACTCTATGCATCTCACGATGCACTGATTGTTTCTTCTTCACTCCCTACATTTTTATACACATCTCTGCATTTAAGTTTAAGTTATTATTATTAATCTCTCTTCCACAACGTGTCTTTGTCCCGTCTTCCTCTCCTCACCCAAACTGCTCTCTCGGATGGCCATCCATTTATACTCAAATTCACAACTATAGACAATTTAGAATAACCAATTACCTTAACCCTGCTAATGTTTTTCTGCATGCGCAATCATCCAGGTTAGTAAATCCCCAAAAAGTTGATTCTGTTCATGCAACTGATTCTGGATGCAGCATTGTAAAGCAGATAACTTGTAAGCTAGAGAGATAATGGAGTATAAGAAATTCAGAAGATCATCATTTAGCCTGGAGAAATTGTTTACTGCTTTATCAGAAAGCCCTCCATAATACTTCTGGTATGATTCAATGCTGTGGTTTGTGATTACATGCTGCCTGTTTTGATGTGTGGCTCTTCCCATTGGGATGTTTGGCCCTGTCTCAATATGCATACTTGTGTGTACTTGTGGTAGTGCAGACTCGTGATACGTCATCAGTTGGAGACCAAGTACTGTTCCAATTCAAAGCAGCAAGCTGAGAACGCAAAACATTCCCGGATGTGTTCTCACTCCGCCCGTTTTATCAAGCATGCATTGATGGTGACTTATGTGGACTTGGAACAGCTAAATATCCCAGAATGCATTTCGTCCAAAACTCAAATGCGGCAATAGCGGAGAAACATGGCTAAAAAGTTTAAAATATTACTCTTTCTGGGTCACAAAATAAACTTTTAAGATATTTTCAGGCGATGCATGTAGCTGTGTAAGCTTCAAATATCTGCTCGATTTATCAAGACATCAAAAGTGCTCAGACATTTTCGGAAATGCCTGTTACCCACCAGCTCGATAGCTGACGACGACGGCGAGAAGAGCCGACTCCCTCCCGGCACATTGTTTTCAGACCGCCCGCAGTCTTTTGCTACTCAGGTTAAACATGATATATAAGTCAGTTGGATAACTTCTAAATTATTTCAGTGTTTGATATTTTCCTGAGTAAATTGGTTTTGGCTGAGATTAAAGTTAAGGTGGATAGTTTTATTTAATACTGAGCTGTCAGTATATTTTGCATCTTCACCCATCATATCGCCCCTGATGTAAAATGTTCTGTTATTATTTAAAAAGGTGACTCCAAATTAAATCTAGCATTAAAATATTTAAATTCAGGAGGAAGAAGAACAGAGAAGAAACAGCATATTTAATTGAGGAGGAAACAAAAACAGCATGTTAATACCTGGAGATCCTGAAGGCAGAAATGATCAGATTATGTTTAAAATATTTGTTCTATTCTCCTCCAAACCCCAGCAGCTATCTGTTGTCAGTTTTAAGTGTCTACTAATATAAAATAAAAGCATTCTAGCATTTCGCCTGCTTGTTTTTATTCAGGCATACATGTATAATAAATAAACATAAATTAAGAGGGGATGGCAGTAAAACCTCCGGGAAGGTAATATCATCAAGTATGCTGCTGTTCCAATTGTACAAATCGCAAGTACAGACTCGTGTACTTGAAAAAGGGCTTGAATCTCCTCCCTCCAGGCTGGGTGTGTGCTTGTCTCAGTGATTGGCAGACTCAAACAGGCTCCTGAGGTTGGGATTGGATGATTGACTGGACAGCAGACTCTTAACCTCCAGCTGACAGCCACCTCTCCTCTCTCCTTGTCTCCTCTGCAACCAACAGAGTGCCAGCTGGTTGTTCGTAGTTTTGAGCTTTTGTGTGGAAAAACCCTGAGCTGTAGTGTTTTTGTAATGTGTGAGCTGTCAGTAATTGAGAAATGTTGTGTGAGCCGAGAGCACCTCTGTAATTGGTTGTTTTAAACATTTCTTGTAATTTTGCATTCATTGTATTTACTGAGCACTGCAGCAGGTTAAATAGAAGTGAGAAGCCCCCTTTTTTGTTTTGCCCTTTTTCTCAACTGTCTTTTCTTTGGTTTTGTTTTAAAGGAAAGCTTAGGGAAAATTAGAAACCTTGCTGTTTGTTATATTGGGCACTGCTCACGTCACGTCATGTCTCAAATCAAATCAAATCACTTTTATTGTCACATCACATGTGCAGGTACACTGGTACAGTACATGTGAGTGAAATTCTTGTGTGCGAGCTTCAAAGCAACAGAGGTGTGCAAAAATACAATAACATAAGAACAAGCAAAATATAAGAATGGGTAAATCTGAGAATTATATGAATAAATATATGTACAATATAAGAGTGTATGCGCATTACTGAATGTGTGTACTAAATATGTATATCTACGTGTGTGTGTGTGTATACATATTTTACAAATTAAATAGAGTAAACAATAAAATAAAATATATAAAATATACAGAGGTTGGTAGTTGGATATTGTGCAAAACAAGTGGCATTTATATACAGTGTGGAGTGCATAATGTTGAAGTTCCAGTAGTAAAGGTGAGGTGTCTATGAAGTGTTCAGCAGTCTGATGGCCTGATGGAAAAAGCTGTCTCTCAGTCTGCTGGTTCAGGACCGGATGCTGCAGAACCTCCTTCCTGATGGAAGTACTCTGAACAGTTTATGGCTGGGGTGACTGGAGTCCTTGATGATCCTCCCCGCTTTCCTCAGGCACCGCTTCCTGTAGATGTCCTGGAGGGAGGGAAGCTCACCTCTAATTATCCGTTCAGAACACCGCACTCTCTGGAGAGCTTTACGGTTGTAGGTAAATTGTTGTAGGTAAATCAGTAGGTAAATTGTTGCTAGCACCTTCAGTTGCCTTTTTGCCAGCCTTTCTTGGGAGTGGTTGGAGTGGGGAGTAGCACATTGATGTTGAGTCCCAGTTAACCCTAGGTCGGGACATAATACTTCATAATATTATTAGACTTTGTTACTGTAGTTGCATGTGTGGTAATTTAGATATGATTTATTCTGCAGAGACTGAGCCAGCTGTAATCAGCAGTGAGAATGAAGATGTCATTAAAAAATTTTCTTTTTTTTTTTTTCTTTTTTTGCCTGTCCCATTTGGCTCTTTTGCCATCAGAATTATTGTCTAAAGGCGAAGAAAGATGCCCAACGGATTTACTTTATCAAATGGACCATCCCAGCCTTGCCGTAATGGTCCATTTGATTCACCTTTTATTGTTTATTTTATTTTATTTTCACTTGCTAGATACGGGACAGACTTGAATGAGGAAAAGAGAAGGGAGAAAGAAAGAGGGAAAGAAAAACAGTGGAGAAGAGGGACGGGGTTAAAGGGCAAAAAAATAAAAACAACAAAATAAGCAGACAAAAAATACATCTATCAATCACCTGGATCACCTGTTGAGAATGAAAAAAGAAAACAAGCAGAAGAAAACGAGAGAAATAGAATAAACAACATCACAATGATATATGGGAATATAACAGTAAATACTAAATATTAAACATTATTCTGCAGCACGTAAGATCGACAGCACACAGTGTGCTTTGAGGTAGGAGCCAAAAAGGGTGTAGTTTGTGTGTGTGAGCACCCGTGTGTACACCTGTGAGCATGGATGTGCTTGTTTTTAAAAGGTTTAAAAAGTTCCTTCATGTAATGATCTGCTAGAGGGTGTGGGGGGGCCACAGCCCCGTCCTCCAGGGCATGAAGCAGGTATGGAGGAGATCAAAACTCCAGACATCCAGAGGCCCCCAGAACACAAGAGACCAAGGAAGACCAACAGAGGGGCAGCCGCGCCACTATCCCAGAAAGAGCTGACGAGAGTCCCAGATGAGGGGTCACTCAGCAGCCGCGGAGCAGAAGCCAGGGGGGGTGTGCCCATGAGCTCCGCCGGCAGC
The DNA here is from genome assembly GCF_051167445.1 of Perissodus microlepis. NCBI lineage: Eukaryota > Metazoa > Chordata > Actinopteri > Cichliformes > Cichlidae > Perissodus > Perissodus microlepis. Next base: position 294,662 of record NC_140481.1, read on the forward strand.
CAGCTGTGCCAGAGTGACCGAGCCCCAGGAGTGAGCCAGTGGGTACCTGGACGCCCATCCCCAGACACAAAGAACGACCAACGCACCGATGTCTGAGGGCGTCTGCCATTGGAAGGGGAAGTGGTGGTGGGGGGAGATAGGCCTCCATACCTTGGAGGGCCTGAGATGTCCCCAGAGAGGTGGCGTCTGATACCCAACCTGACATATAGACACAGACAAACAGGCACACACAGATACAAACATCCATTCCCACCCTCATGCTCTCATATGCAATAACTCAACATTCACCCAACGTGGAGACAGACATAGAGAGACACTGTACACACAATCACACTCCCCAAGCGTACTCTAAGCCCCGGGTCTAGGTACCCTTGCCCCTGGAGGGGGAAACTGCACCCAGACCCAGGTGGTGTTACCCTTTTCCCTGGGGTGGGGAGAAGCAGACCGCCCCGACTCCGCAGCAGCAGGGAGGCCCCACACTCCAGACCGCAGTCGGACGGCCAACTTCTCCTCCTAGACCCCCCGCTCCAGCAGGCAGCAGAGAACGGGGGTGTGAGGAGACTCCAAACCTCCCTCCGCCCGCTCATATGTAGTGTTGATGCATGTGTGTTCTAAGGTGCATTTAAAACCCTGGAGGGCATGGAGCTACCTGCCAGAGAGCAGCAGGTAAGTGCATAGCCCCTCCTGCTAGCCCTCAATGTCTACATGTATTTAAAATTGAGAGGTGGGCAACGACGCCAGGGGTGAGGTGTACACCCTGATGGTCTTTTGGATTCCGTGTAGTGTGCCCACCCCCAAGATCCTATATGTATGTGTTATGAGAGTGTGAGTAATGTGAATGTCTAAGTTGTGGGATAAAATTGAGGCACAGGCAGCCAGAAGGGGACAGAGGGGGGGATGCCTCCCCTGCACCCTGGTGACACACCTTTACCCCAAGGTCCTGCATGTGTGGGTGACTGTGGTGGAGTGGGAAGAGGGAGGCAGCTGAAGATGGGGAGGGAAGGAAGGGAGGGGCAAGTGACCCCTCCCTGGGGCCAGCTCCCCCGCTGACCCCAGTAGGCACCCCCATACTCTGCAACCTGCCAGGGAAAGGGGGCCCAGGCCCATCCGGACCAGGGCCCAGTTCAGTAGTGCCGCCCGGCTCCACAGAGCCCGGGACAGCCCACCCGATCCCACCACAGAGAAAACTGCACCCACCCCGTCATCCACTCATCTTCCAGACTACACAAGACAATAGACGCCCAGGCTGAGATCTTCCTCCTCAGAGTGAGTTCCTGAAGAGAGGAGAGCTCCTGCAAGATGTAACAACCTCCCGCACCAGTTGAAGAGCCCCCCAGGTGGCTCGATGCACCGGCGGCACCCTGTGCCAGGACTGGGCCCCCATACACCCACCCGCCCACAACCCCGGCAACACACCAACCAGGAAAGCCGTCTGGACCTGGAGCCTTATTATTGGGCATACTTATCAGGGCTTCCTGGAGTTCACCTGATGTCAGTGGCGAATCCAGTGCCATTGCTTGAGTGTCTAATAATTTTGGAAGAGTTATGTTGTCTAAAAACTGATCAATTTCCTTTTTAGATGGGTTTATTTGTGGTGAATACAACGTTTTATAGAAATCCCTGAAAATGTTGTTTATTTGTTTCGGGTCATATATTGTGTTCCCAGATGAATCTTGAACAGCACATATAGTTGTTTTTTCTTTATTTATTTTTAGCTGGTTTGCTAGAAATTGACCGGATTTATTACCATGTTCATAATTTTGTAAGCGTAGTCTTTGTACTAAGAATTTTGTTTTTTTTATCAATTATCTCATTTAATTCTAGTTTTGTTTTGCGTATTTTGTTCAATGTTTCCTGATCTTGGTGGGACGCGTAGGCTTCTTCTAGGGATTTGATGGTTTTTTCTAATTCCTGAATATTTTTGTTTTCTTCTTTCTTTTTATGTGATGAGAAAGAAATTATTTTACCTCTCATCACAGCTTTCCCTGCTTCCCATAGAACAGATGCTGATGTTCCGGGAGTGTCATTATAGTCTAAATATGAAGTCCACTCTTTTTAAAATATTTAATAAAGTCTTCATCTTTAAGCAGTGATGTATTAAATCTCCAGTTTTTACTTGGCGTAGTATTATTCTTGTGCATTAGTGTTAAAGATACAGGAGCATGATCGCTGACAGCTATAGGGTGAATCTCAGTGTCTGAAATGTCGCTCAGCAGTGAGCTGCTGACCAAAAAATAATCCAGACGAGAGTAGGAGTGATGGACATGTGAGAAAAAAATATATTCCTTACTGGTGGGGTGAAGGGAGCGCCATGCATCGCAAAGACCAAAGTCACTCATGTCATTTATAGACAAATAGCCGTCAGATCAAAGAGGGCCATGGGTACAGCTGCTCTTTAACTTTGGAGAGAGCCAGGACATCTACCTTTAGTTTTTTTGCTAAGTTAACCACATTCTAGCTCAAGCTCAGGATATGAATGAATGAATGAATGAATGAATGAATGAATGAATGAATGAATGCTTTATTGGCCATATGCAGGTTGCCCCGCAGAGGAATAGGACCCCCCCGACTTACACACACAACAAAGACATCACATGGGAATACAGTCGGAGATCGGCAGCGTTACAGAGAAAACACTGAAAAAGTACACAACAATGGGAAAAGTACAAGAGGAAAAAAAGAGACCTCTTCTCACGCTGGGCACCTATGGGAGGACAGCATGAGAACAGGAAACAAAAAAAAACTCCTCTGCACAGAGAGCACATAAATGTCCACATCACAACATTAGAGCACGTGACAAGCCACAGGGGTTGGATAGGGGGGTGGGGAGTGATCTGAAGGAACACAGCAGTCGTCCTACACAGCGCTACCATTTCAGCGCGGCACACAGACCCGCCGTCTTCCCCCACAGGAAACAAGCATCGAAGGCGTTTGGAAAGGGAGGGGGATGAGTGCATGCTTATCAGTGGAAGTGTATGTGTGTGCGTGTCCAGAGTCAAGCTGAGACAGTGTCCTTCGCCCTATCAGGCTAAGTAAACAGTCTGCCAGCCAACCCAGGTGGCCTTGCATGGGATGGGAAGAATAGTCATCACACAGTCGTTATCAGGGAGTTGTTTTGGTCGGCTCCAGCCTTGGGCCTGAGCAGCTGGCGCCGTGGTGTCCATATGTTGAATATTGTTGATTTCTCCTTTATGCGAGCAGCTCCGAATTTAGCACTCTGACACTGGCCTCTCGATCTCCCGTTGAAGAGCCACGAGCGTCCCCATGATGGTATCAAACTTCTGGTCCGTGGTGTTGTCATTCTTTTGCTTCTGAGACCCCACAACTGCAGTGAGCCGTTCTGCGATGTGATCCAACTTTCGCTCAAGGGTGTCATTTTGAGCAGGCCCCTCTCTGATGTATCCCATCATACGCTCAATGTTGTTATTTTGAGTTTTCACGGCAGCCGTAAGTGTCTCCAAGGTGTTAACCATGCTGCGTTCGTTGAGAGAGGTCGCGCCGCGTCCCATCGCTTCAATTCCAGCGGTCAGCCTTGGGGGGGTTTGAACAGCTGGTTCCGCTCTCTTATTTCTCCGATAAGTCAGGGCCAAGCCAGCTCCGATCAGCAAGAACCCTGTTATCATGGTTCCGAATAGGTAGATATCCTCAGCGTCCTCGATCGACAGTCCCGCCAGGCACAAGATCCTCCAGGTCTGCCACCCGTCCATCGTGTATCCGGCAGGGAAAGTCCCTCCAGGGCACTCGGGCTCTCCCGAGCCCAGACTTCTCGTTGAGAAAAGGGTGTCAATAGCATTCAGAGACCAGTTGATCAAATCCATAATTCTCTTTTAGGTTTTAGAGAACGACAGTGAGAGACTGTTCGAGGGAAAGTAATAGAGACAAGACAAGGACACAAGAGGCTAAGCAGGGAAGATAAGGGGAAGGAGGAGAGGAGAAAAGTGCGACCGCCTTCGCCAAGAGCCAAAGAAAGAAAGAAAGCTTATCTGTCACTCACATGGCCAAAACATTTGGAGACAAAACAGCTATTTCCTCGATAGCCATTCCTACTAACTATTCCTTTAAAGTGTATGAGCGACAGAACATGAGGTTGATAATAAATATCATACAGCAATGTGAAGTGTGAAGCAGACACATCAGGCAGAACTCAAAAACTCACCTTTATCGCTGGAGTCCCGAACATAAAAACTAAACTAACAAACGGAGCACAGTGCCAGGTATGAAGGAGAAGACGATGTACAACATGGGGAGACACAGACACTAAATACATGAAAGGGATTGTGTCATAATAATGGATTGCATTTATATAACGCTATTCGAGACACTCAAAGCGCTTTACAATTCCACTATTCATTCACACACTGGTGGAGGCAGCTACAGTTGTAGCCACAGCTGCCCTGGGGCAGACTGACAGAAGCGAGTCTGCCATATCGGGCCATCGGCCCCTCTGGCCAAGTGTCTTGACACAACAACCAAGACAGACAAAGGAGAGGATCGAACCGGCAACCTTCCAGTTACTAGATGAGCTTCCCAACCCCCTGAACCACACCGTGACCTGGGCGTGGCTAGAAATTTTCCCCAGGTTCCTGAGTTTCTCTGGTCTTTGCCCCTGGGCAGGGCTGCCACCACCATGCACCTGGAGCTGATTCAGCGCAATCAGGCTGAGAGATTAAAGCTCAACGTTGACTCTCCTTCACAACCAGTTTGCCAACTTCACCAAGTTGGTAATCGGCTCCCATGCGCCATGTTTTTGTTTAGTGCCCTACTTATCTTGTTTTCCTGTGCTTTAACTCTCTTGGACTGCAACAAGCTTCTCCTCTTGGATTATCATCTCAATCTGGAGTTCTCTCTGAGCCTCACCTGCCTGCCCTCCAGCATGCAGATTTACCTCTCAGAAAGTCAGAACACCCCATACACTATCTGTCCAAGATGGCAGCACTGAAAATGCCCCGATTAGTACCTCTGTGCTGTCTTTCAGTCAAGCCACTGGTTGGAGTTCATGTCTGATGAAGATGAGACAGCATTTCCGCTCAAAACTCACCATCCGAATGGAGAATGGGTGGACTCTGTCTCCACCTCCAGGTTTCTGGGCACCCAAATCTCCACCAACCTCACCTGGACCCACAACACCAATGTCCTGGAAAATAAAAGCACAGTAGCTGCTGCACTTCCTCCATGTCCCGAGGAAGAAGAATCACCTGAACCAGCCACACCTGGAGGCCATCGCCAGCTCCTGCTGTCTCAGGAAAACCGGGGCCATCACAGGTGACCCCATGCATCCCACCCACCAGCTGTTTAAATTACTGCCATCCAGTCTAAGGTCAATCAGGTGACTAAATTGTTAGGGTTGCAAATTGTACTGTTAATCATTTAAGTACAGCTGTTTTAATTATGCACATTGCAGTTATGCTCATATCATATTAATTTTTAATTCATTTTGCACAACATATGCCACTTTATTGATAGGTAGATTATTATTTTATTTATTGTATGCTATTTTATTCTATTCTTGTGCACTTTTCTTCCATCTTACCGCTGTGAGCAAGCTAATGACAAAAGACTTTCCCTCGGGATAAATAAAGTTCTTATCTTATTAGTTTGCACTCCATCTTTTGAAGGTCGAGAGCTTCGTTCAGCGTGATTTTTTTTGTCATCAACAATTTTATTTATTTCATTTTAAACTTCAATAACAGAACTTAAGGATAACTACATAAATAAATAGTTTAAAAAACCAAACAAACAAAAACAACAAACAAACAAACAAAAAAAACACAACAGCAAAAAACACAAAAAAAACAAAACAAAAAAAACCAAAGGGAAGTTATCCTATTCTTTCTTCGCACACCAATCCCCACACCACCACTCTGTCATTACTCCTCTGTTCTTCAAGTTACAGAAAGCCAGCTTGTAAAGGGGACCAAATACAATCATATTGATGCAATTTGTCTAATAAACCATAAGTCACTTTTTCATAAGACGCCAACTTAGCCATTGTCTTTAGCCACTCTTCATAGGGAGGGGGGTTCTTTTTCCGCCAATGTCTTAGCAGGACCCGTTTGGCCGTAGTAAGAGCCAAAATAATCCATCTTTTTGTATAACTGGAAAAATCTCCATCAGAAAGTTCTGTGGTTATACCAAGTATGGACAGTTTTGGTGAGATACCAAATCTCCTTTTTAAAACACTGAAAATTACCTCCATTATATTTTCCCACCAATCCCGAAGTGCCGAACAGCTCCATAAGATATGTAAAATCGAAGCATTTTGACCATCACATCTCCAACATTCGTCCGTAGAGGCCAGGTTCCATTTATACAATTGTTGCGGTGTTTGATGCCACCTATGGATTATCTTAAGTTGAATAAATCTGCCTGTTTCTTTATACATAGTATTAACATTTTGAAAACATGAATCCCATTCAACTGAAGATATGTCCAATGCCATGTCCTGGGCCCAGTAGCCCTTAACTTTAAGGAGAGGGTCAGCTGACCGTTCTTGCAATAAGTGATAAATCTTAGAGGTAATGCCTTTACCCAAGGGTGATCTTGAGAGCAGGACTTCCACAGGGCTGCCCACAGGACAACTCAAGGGGGTTCCCAGCCACTTCGATAATTAACTATGTATTTGGACATATCTCCAGAATTGATTACGCTTCAACTTATATAACTCCACAATTTTATCAAAGCTTAAAAAACATTTAGTCCCACAGTCAAATAAATCTGATACATTAAGGATGCCTGCTTTACGCCACTGTAACCAGTCAACCGATGTCCCTCCAATTAAAATTCTTTTATTCCCCTATAAGGTTGCCGAAGGTGATTTAATAAAGTCCCAGCGACCTGCCCTATGTAATTTACACCACAATGTCTTCGCATTTGCAATTATAGGATGGGTAGTTTTATGACTGGTATCAAACAGCTCCCTCCAAGGAGAAATACCGCCATTAACTTCCGTCTCTATATGGGACCAGATGGGTTTAACTGGTGCAGTAGGTAACCAAGCTCTAAGTTGTTTCACGTTCATCACCCAATAATACCATTGGAAATTAGGCAATGAAAAACCTCCTTGTTTTGCACTTGCTTGAAGTTTCTTAATACTTAAACGATGCGGTGAGCTACCCCAAAGAAACTGCCGGATTAAAAAGTCTAGATCTTTGAAATACTTATCTGGAATGTGTAATGGAATATTAGATTAAATATAAAAGATCATGGGTGCAGTCATCATCTTAATACAACTAATTTTACCCCATATTGTGAGACGCACTCTGGACCATCTACAAAATTCCATTTTTATTCTTTCAAACATCTGCTCCATATTTGCTCGAACCATCTTAGTGTAATCCGAGGTAATTTGTATCCCCAAATACCTCAAACCATTCACAGACCACCGAAACTCCCACTGTTTAAATAAAGTATGGGGGCAGTGTCCTGACATAGGCATTGCCTCTGATTTATCCCAGTTGACGCGATACCCTGAAAGCAGCGTAAAGCTTTCTATACATTCTAATAGGGCTGGAATTGACTTCCCAGGCTGGGTCATAAGTAACAACATATCATCTGCATATGGTAGAAGCTTATGTTGACTATTACCCATGAAAATTCCAAATATATTTACATTATTTCTCAGTTTTTGTGCCAGAGGCTCTATAGCAATTACAAAAAGCCCGGGGCTAAGGGGACAACCCTGTCTTGTGGATCTCTGTAAAAGGAATAGGTCTGATATGAGCCCATTTGTCAATACTCGCGCTGAAGGCGAATCATATAATATCTTTATCCACCTAATAAAATTGTCACCAAAACCAAACTTTTCTAATGTCTTAAACAGATAATCCCACTCAACACAATCAAAAGCTTTTGCAGCATCCAGCGATAGGGCCACTGTTGGATATACTGAATCATATACATAATTTTGCAAATTAACCAACCGCCTAATATTATCTGAACCATAGCGGTTTGGAACAAAACCAGATTGGTCTGCATGAATTATTTTCGCCATTACTACTTTTAATCGACCCGCTAAGACCTTTGCCAAGATTTTTTGGTCAGAATTCAGCAAAGATATGGGGCGGTAACCACTTGGGTCTAAAGGGTCTTTCCCAGTTTTAGGAATAAATGTTATAAGTCCAGAGTGCATTGACTGAGGTAATGAGCCTACTTTGAACGCCTCATTATAAACATCGAGCAACAGGGGACTTAACATATCCTCAAATGCTCTATAGAAATCCAATGGTAACCCATCTAATCCTGGAGCTTTATTAAGTGGCATGCTGTTAATTGCACGGGTAATCTCCTCCATAGTAACTGGAGCATATAATCTGCTGGTCAGTAGTAGAAAGCTGTGGCAGGTTTAAATCAGTAAAGAATGCTTCGAATTTCTGTTCATCTAAACTACCTTGTGTAGAATAAAGATTATTGTAAAAGGCCCTGAATCCATCATTTATATGTCTAATAGAAGTTGAAATAACCCCATCTGATTGTCGTATGCCTGGGATATGGTTCATACCGTCTTTCTGTTTAAGACGGTATGCTAATAAACGACTCGGCTTTTCTCCCATTTCCCAATATGCTTGATTAATGCAAAATAAAGCATATTCTGCCTTTCTGTTGTACAGTACATTCAACTTATATTTAACTTTAACAATTTTATTCAACGTAACTCTGTCTTTTGTATGGGAATGTACTGCCTCAAGTGCCTTTAATTTGGCTTCTAACGTAATGATATTCTTGTTAGCTGCCTTCTTTTTAAAGGAAGCGTAAGAAATTATCCTCCCCCTTAAGTATGCCTTCATAGCATCCCACCAAGTAGCCAATGTAGTGTCCTCTCGATTATTTGTCTATTTGTAAAATTGTATTTCATCTCTTATCAATTTAATAAACCCAGAGTCTTTAATTAAAGACACATTTAAACGCCATCTGCGGCTTTGAGGAATCTGTAAAATATTTCCAAGACATAGAAAAATTGGCGCATGGTCCGAGAATACCATATTACCAATACTTGAATCTATAGAGTTATTCACTAAGGCTTCAGAAATAAGGAAGTAGTCGATTCTAGTATAAACATTATGAGGCGGAGAGTAAAAGGAATATTCCCTGCCTTCTGGATGCATTGTCCGCCAAATATCATTCAGACCTAAATCTGAGGTCATCTGCATTATGGCAACTACAGATTTACTCTGTGTGCCTCTCCTAGGAAGTGATCTATCTAGGTCTTGATCCAGTATTTGATTAAAATCTCCTCCTACCACTATTTGTGCACCTTCTAATTGCAAAAGATACTGTGACAGGTTATGAAAAAAGGCGGGTATGTCCTCATTAGGTGCATAGATATTACATAAAATTATTGTTGTGTCCAGTAGTCTTCCATAAACCAATATAAATCTACCTTCCTTATCTGTTATTACTTTTGTTTCAGTAAAGCTAACTGCTTTATGAATCAGAACCGACACTCCCCTACTTTTACCAGTTCCAGGACTGGAAAAGATTTTACCTACCCAGGAACATTTAATTTTTAAGGCTTCTGACTTACACATGTGCGTTTCTTGAATATAGGCTATATCAACTCTTGATAACTTTAAATATGTTAATATTTTCTTCCTCTTAATTCCGTTATTCAACCCCTTAACATTCCAGCTGGCTATTTTGAAATCTGTCTGTCTATCCATGTTACAATGTGGAATTCCATATAATACTCCAATTCATAAATATATCCATTGTAGAGGGTGGTTTTATGTGAAGATAAACCAATTTATAAATACAAGCATTCAAAATAAATAGAAACAAACTGAAAACAGCTCCAGCAAAACTCCAGCCAGAAAAAAGGGAAAAACAAAAAGCAAGACTAATTCTTGCTAACACTGGAAAACCCAGGGTTGGTGGTCACCGGTGCCCGGCTAGCAACCCAGCACATAACTAGTAGTTTATAGGGATATTTAAATTAGTCGAGTAAAAAGAAAAAAAGAAAATCCCTGCACCAAACCCATCTAACAACACGTTAAACACACTTACATATGGTAAAGTACTTCACCATCCCCGATCACAAAACCAAACAAAAAAAGGCAGAAAGTGTCACTTATCTTAAGGGAACATATTCTTAATAAATTTTGCAGCCTCCTCCGGTGAAGAAAATCTGTGCCTTGCTCCATTGCGTTTTATTTTTAGAGTGGCGGGGAAGAGCAGCGAGTATTCCACTCCTTTTTCTCTCAACTCCAACTTGATTTGTTTAAAAGATATGCACCGGTCCATGGTTCGTCGGGAGTAATCCGGAAAAAACATTATCTTCGCCCCACGCCATAGAATCTGGCCTTTCTCTCTGGCCGCCCGAAGGATGTCTTCCCTATCCCGGTAACGGAGTAAGTTAACCATAACAGGCCGCGGTCGTTCTCCCTCTCTCCTACTCCGTTTCGGCGGACCCATAGGAACACGATGCGCTCGCTGTATTTCTAGCGTACGGGGCTCCAAAGTTAAATCCAACATTATGGGGATCTCCCGCTGTAAGAACTTGATCATATCCTCTCCTTCTATTAACTCGGGTATACCAATTATCCTGATATTACAGCGTCATCCTCTGTTGTCCAGATCTTCAATATGGTTCCGTAAGTTCTCAATTTCTTCTTGAATAGTGGGTAATTGTTGCTCTGACGCACAGGTTGCCTCCTCAAGAGTTGCAACCCGACTTTCCACTTCTTCCATGCGGGCACTAAACGCATTAATTTTACCTTCGATCTCCTGAACAGTCGTTTTTATCTGTTTCATGTCTTTTTCAATATTATTTGTCGATGTCCGAATGATTCTTAACTCAGCAACCAACTCATTTAATGTTAATTCTCCTCCCGATGCTACACACGTCGCAACGGCTGGGTCTTCCTGAGGCCTGCTGACGTAGGCATCCATTTTCTTAGTAGTTTTAGCTTGTTGTTCAGGTGGAGGGTCTTTAGCACGCTGTGCCCTTCTAGTTTGCCGTTTCCACATTAGTTCACGGGGGCTAGTTATTTAAAGGCATTTCACATACATGTGCCAGTACACAGTGTTCCAAAAAAGACGGTGCATGCTATTACTATAACTATTTTCAGCGTGCAAGTTGCAACTCTTTTAAGGCTGCCATCTTGTCGGGAACCTCAGCGCCACCCTCTCGTTCAGCGTGATTGTCTGGATTTGATCAATTGTAGGATGACGTAGAACCGCAGAGAGATTTGCAACATGCTTACACACATCACAACTGCTAATGAGTAGCAGGTGATTGTCGGGTCAGGGAATCCAAACAAGACATCCAGAGTTCAATTCAATTCAATTCAATTTTATTTATATAGCGCCAAATCACAACAAAAGTCGCCTCAAGGCGCTTCATAGATACAGAGAAAAACCCAACAATCATATGACCCCCTATGAGCAAGCACTTGGGACCAGAGTTGGGACCAGGAAGCAGAGTTGCAGTCGTACACGCCTCTCTGCAGCTTCTCTCCTCCTGCTACAAACTAAAAACCAGCAAAAAACAATTTAAACATAAAAAAAAAAAACCCATAAAAAATCGTCTATAATCCAGTTTTGAGTTCCCTCCCCAGACGCCTTAACGCCCACTCACATCCTAGGCCATCTGACCTCAGGAATTCGCATAAGGTGGGGCCAGGTTTCACAATGAGCTCACCCGAAACCCTGGCTGATTGGGACCCACACCCATTTTCACACCTTGGCTCAGGCGATTAGAGGATCATCAGAGGGGTCCTTTTGTCCCTCTTTGGGGGGGAAACTCCCACTAGGTTCAAATCTGGGACTCCCCACCATTTGACCTTAGAACTGAAGAAGCTTCTCGGATGAGAGGTGAAACGTCTACAAGCAACTTAAAGAAGTCCAGACGCTTTTCTTTGCACAGTATGCACATCTGAACCAAAGAGTAAAACAGTGAAATGTGGATTATTAAATATTAGGTCTCTCTCCTCCAAGTCTCTGTTAGTACATGACTTAATAATTGATCAACAAATTGATTTACTCTGCCTCACAGAAACCTGGTTGAAGCAGGATGATTATGTTAGTTTAAATGAATCAACACCCCCGAGTCATTCTAACTACCAGAAACCTCGAAGCACAGGCCGAGGGGGCGGTGTGGCAGCAATTTTTCACACCAGCCTATTAATTAATGAAAGACCAAGACAGACTTTTAATTCATTTGAAAGCCTGATGCTTACTTGTTATCGTGTATCGTCCACCTGGGCCTTACACAGAGTTTCTCTCTGATTTCTCAGTACATACTTTAGGTTCATTTTCTGCAGGCAGGTTTCTGACAGAGAACAGGCAGATTTACACTATAACATGCAGCGTTCGATAGATGGATGCATAAAGAAATGAAAAATTACATGTATGTGCTAACTTTCTAAACACTTTGTTACATTTATGATAAAGTAGATAAAACACATTTATGTCGGCCTTGGCTCACAGTTCTGTCTTTAATTTAACTTTGTCTGTGTGTGTTTCAGGTACTGCACTGTCAAAGACTGAATGAACCAGCGTTGCAGCCATGGGTCACTGTGAGCATCACAGGGAAGGTTGAAGCCGCCCACTGCACCTATAAGGCCGGAGTCGCGGAGACCTGCACCCACGTCACTGCTCTTCTGTTTAATGTAGAAGAAACAATGTTGATCTGTGGCACAAGGACTGTTACAGATGAACCTGCATACTGGGCTTTGCTGGGTAATGTGACCAAGATACAGCCAGAGGTTGGCCATAAGATGGACTTCTCCTCTTCAGCTGCCCAAAAAAAGGCTCTTGATCAAAACATAAACAGACCATCCGTATTGAAAGGTAAAAGGAGCAGTCCTCAAAAAAGAAAAATCCCACCTGCTACTGTGGAGGAGTTGTCACTGCTATAATGCCATAATGTTTTATCTAGGGGTCCAGATTTATGCCTGTAGTGCACAGCCGTGTAAATAATTTGCATTTACTGAATATGTACTGACTGAGTCCCACTGTTCAAAAGTTGAATAAAGAAACAAACTAATTTTTGCCTTTTTTTTTTTTTAATTAAAACCACTTTATAGAACATCACATCCGTTACAGTGTAGAATCCATGTTTAGTTTACAAATGACAAAATATTTACATAAAATCATGACAGTGTTTACATGATATCACCCACTACTAACATTACTTTATTTACTGTATCTTTTGAAAAGAAAAGAAAATACCGCTATTTATACAGCAAAAGACTTAAGAATATTTAACAGGAGCAGGTTTCATTTTCCCTGGTTTTATTATCACACTGTTCACCAAACACAGCAAACCTTCACCATCTTATCCAGAAGGGTCACCTCTTCACCCTCACATGGAAGAAGTAATCTGATTGGCATGGTGGTATGTTTGAAGCAGGTCCCTTGTGTAGCGCTGGAACCCAGTCATGATGTTTCATCCATTTCATTGGCTGGTTTGCTGCAATAATGCCAAATAATTAGCAACTCTATAAATAGAAGGTAGTTCTGCAAAACCACTCAGTAGGATGTTTGTTCTAATTTGCTATGACCTCAGAGTGCATCGAAAACAAAACTAATAGGCTATAAAGAGTGATATGAACATATTTAGAACTTACCAGAATGAAAATGTCTGGAGCACCAACAGATATTTGGAGATGGAAGAGAACTGGATATCAGCTCGTCTCACAGCTGCTATCCAGGCTAGACGCCTTCGTTTGGTAACATCGATACACGAGCTCATGTTGCTTCTAGGTTGGGAAAGAATGAAAAGATAAACCCTTTTCAAGCTTATTGTCTTGCCGGTCAGCAAGAACGTTGTGTGTGCCTTTGCTCCTTTTTCGCTTGCGCTTTGTTTAGACCCCCAAAATGGCGGATTGGGCCAAAATCCTTTCCACGCCCACCCCCGTGACATCACGCTCTAAAGCCCTATGTGTCTTTTAGACCCCATTCCTACAAAACTCCTCAAAGAAGTCCTGCCATTAATTCATTCTTCAATCTTAAATATGATCAACCTATCTCTAATAATCAGCTATGTACCACAGGCCTTCAAGCTGGCTGTAGTTAAACCTTTACTTAAAAAGCATCTCTAGACCCAGCAGTCTTAGCTAATCATAGGCCAATCTCCAACCTTCCTTTCATATCAAAAATCCTTGAAAGAGTAGTTGTCAAACAGCTAACTGATCATCTGCATAGGAATAATAATGATAATGGATTGGATTTATATAGCGCTTTTCAAGGCACCCAAAGCGCTTTACAATGCCACTATTCATTCACTCTCGCATTCACACACTGGTGGAGGCAGCTACGGTTGTAGCCACAGCTGCCCTGGGGCAGACTGACAGAAGCGCGGCTGCCATATCGCGCCATCGGCCCCTCTGGCCAACACCAGTAGGCGGTAGGGTAAAGTGTCTTGCCCAAGGACACAGCGACCTTCCGGTTACAGATACGCCAGGTGACCCTGAATCCTCCCTTAGTTATGCTGCAATAGACGTAGGCTCCCGGGGATTCCCATGATGCATTGAATTTTTCCTTTCCAGTCACCTTTCTCACTCACTATGCGTTAATAGACCTCTCTGCATCAAATCATATCTGTTATTAATCTCTGTCTCTCTTCCACAGCATGTCTTTATCCTGTTTTCCTTCTCTCACCCCAACCGGTCGTAGCAGATAGCCCCGCCCCTCCCTGAGCCTGGTTCTGCCGGAGGTTTCTTCCTGTTAAAAGGGAGTTTTTCCTTCCCACTGTCGCCAAAGTGATTGCTCATAGGGGGTCATATGATTGTTGGTTTTTTCTCTGTATCTATTATTGTGCGATCTACTGTACAATATAAAGCACCTTGAGGCGACTTTTGTTGTGATTTGGCGCTGTATAAATAAAATTGAATTGAATTGAATCCTGAATGGAGCCTTAGTATCAGCAGAAGAACAATGGATAATAACATCATCAAGGCTAAGCAGGGAGGTGTTCTTATATTGTCTCTTACAGAGGAGGGAGCAGATACGAGGTGAGACGTGGACGGAGGAGGATTATAGCAGACTGCTATGTTTATGTTGGGAGAAAAGACCCATAATAATCACTTGTTATTGTCACTCTATAAAAACCTGTAAAGCCCATCTCAGGGTTTTCTTTGGTGTGACTGAACGCTGTTTCACATCACGGTCCACAACGCTGTGTAAACTTGTAATTTTAACTGAATTAAATGACAGAACCTTCTCCCGAATTCCTTCTGCAAAATTTGAACACAATATTAATGCAGTAAATCATTGTCATTTTGTTAGAGTTCTGCATTTAAAACCAGACCAGCTACTTCCTGCTGTTGATTCCATTTGACATGTATTCTCACACTACAGAGACAACTCACCACAGAGTGCATTGGTTTGGCCAACAACAATCTTCATGTTGTGAGAAAGTGTTCACTTTGTGCTTTGCGGTGAAATGTGTGAGTTTGCAGTGGAAAAAAAGAGGTCAGCTTTGTGGTTGTCTTTGTTTTCTTCTCA
Organism: Perissodus microlepis; assembly: GCF_051167445.1. NCBI lineage: Eukaryota > Metazoa > Chordata > Actinopteri > Cichliformes > Cichlidae > Perissodus > Perissodus microlepis. The sequence continues at coordinate 310,106 of NC_140481.1, forward strand.
CCCAGTTCTTTGTTTCACAGCAGAGGTGTTCAGAGGTTGGAGGAAAAAACTGTGAAAACCTCTTAACAACTATTATTTAATGTCACCTTAAACAGAAAGATATTTTGCCAGAGTGCTACTGTAATACTATAACAGTACTGTAGTTGTGGTGGCCGTGGTAATTTATCTGTGTTTTATTGTGCAGAGTATGATCCAGCTGCAAAGATGGCTACTTTCAGTTTGTATGCAAAGCTAATTACTTTCTCACTTAGACTTTTTCTCTAAGGGCCACCGTAAATATACTTTTATTTATTCACTCCACATAAAATGTAATGAATAAATTATTTAATACAAAAAACCAACTATTCACATTTCAACTTTTAACTATTTAAATTTTCAGCTTTTTCCTTTTAAACAAATTTAAAGTGAAACAACACAAAACTCTGCAAACCACAACACAATTAAATATAAAATAAAATATGCAAAACAAAAAGAAGGTGTACATTCTCTGTCATATAGGCCTGGGATGATTTTTTGGGAGAGCGTTTTACTGCTTGGAGTTGCATACATAGGATTCACTGCATGAAACTTTCTGAATCCTTTATCATCCACAGCAGAAAATAATTGCGGATTTGCTGATGTTGTCTCTTGTTGTTGTCCCTGGCTCTCTTTCTCTCTCTCTCCCTCCCGCTCTGTTCCTGTGCTACTGCTATTGTAACTACCGCCCCTCCCCCCTCTGCCCAGCGCAAAGCACAAGGCTCACATGCGGAGTGAAGCGAAAAAAAAGTGCGAGAGAGAGAGAGAAAGAAAAAAAAACGCACGGCTCGCGCCGTTCACTTCAAAGATTTGGCTCTAGGAGCCGTTTCGTTAGCGACCGACACAACACCACAGGACATCAAGTTCCTGATCTCACTATGAGAAACAAAAAAGATCTTTGGTGAAGGCTTTACACCAAAGATCTTTTTCCATTAGCACTCATTGTCTCAGCTCGCTTTGGATGTCAGGTTTTTCTATTAGGTCATAGTACCTGATACCAGCTACTTTTTTAGTACCTACTCGGTATTAAAAAAGTAGCGATCCAAGCCAATTGGAAAAGTAACGTCAGCAGACTGCATGTCACCGATTGGCTGCTCAGTGGCTTCACTTGATTAGTCATCTCCTTCACAAAAATCAAAACCACCAACTAGCAATGAGGGAAATGACTACAAAAAACAAAGTCATGATCCCCGACTCTGACAGAAACACACAGACCGAGCAGCAGTCGTCACCTCGACCTACTTTGTTGTGGTGTTTGTGTCATATACTAATAACATCACAGCACGCTTCATATAACGACCCCACAGACATTCACTTGAACTCAATTGTAATGGAAAACGAGGCAAGCTGAGTTGCACCACCTCAAGTCACAGCAAGCTGATCTGAGTAGGTAATAATGGAAAGGGGCACGGAAAGGTAACACGTTGATACACATGAGCCCTTTTGCAGTCTGTTGATCTCAGATTTTTGGATCACCTTTGGTTGCTTCAAACCCCGGCAGAGTAGGCACTAAAAAAGTAGCTGGTACCAGGTACTAACAGCTAACTCTGAAAACTGAGGCCAGATGGCCTCAGTGGGTTCTAACGGAAATGAGGCTTTGGTGATAAATGCAAAGTGTGCATTGGTTGAACGCACACCCTGTCATCCCCCATGGTTTGATGCAGATAGGGTTTTAATGCAACACAAAGAATATTTGTGCGCATACATGCAATTGTCAGTAATAACTCAGTCAAAACAAATCAAGATGCAATGATTTTAAGTGTCACTTCTCAGTTTGTCTGGAGGCAGCAAATGTTTAGTTTCTAATGTAGTCTAATGCAGTTAATAAGCTCACAGACATAAAGGTAGAGGTTTCATGGACAATGGATGAAGAAGCAGAGAGAGTGTGTGGATTATAAAATCTGTGATTTGAAGCTGAGGTGGTTCCTGTGCATTAAAGTTTGAATGGCTTGTAATCACGTTTCCTGTTGTTTGAACTGTGTGTGTCTGTGTCACACTGGAGCCAGGCGTCGTCTACCAGTCCAACCACTGACGTCCAGCTCATGCTCTCTAACTGGTATACCGTTTTTTAAATGTTTTTAATTACTTTATAGTTTTATATATTTTGTTTGTTTGTTCCTGTTCACACAGCAGAGATGTGGTTTCTCTGCAGGACTAAACCGGTTTTGCTCTCGCCGGTTTTTCTTGTGTGGTTCTGTGGGTTTCACCAAGGTGTCTAATGGGAAATTTATCTCTTCCAGTTTGGTTGTGGCTGCGCGATACATGCCTCTGTTCCGCACAGAAAAACATCTAAAAGAATAAACATTAAGCAACTTTTCAGTGTCTGTGAACTGGACAGAAGAGCTTCTGTACTGACTATATGAAGAGCTCTGTCTTTATTTCACAATGAACCAGAAATCAATCAACAGATGCTGACATGGAAAACTGTTTCATTTTTATTAATTAATTGTTTCATTTTAAGCAAATAAAGAAAATTCTCTAGTAGCAGCTTTAAAATGTGAACTCTAACCTCATTAATGTTTATTTTTAATGATTTAAAACTCTAAATTTGGGGTTTTGTCTGCTGTTCAGTCAAAACAAAGTGATTTCAGTATATTACCTTAGATCCTGCCAGCTGTACTGTATTAAAACGATAAAAGTACAGAGGAGAGTGAACCCGGTTATATCACTTGATGATAAATGTTTGACTGTGTATTTATTAGAAAGCAGTTTTATTTATCGCTCCTTCCTCAGGGAAACATTCATCGAGTCTCCCTCAGTGGTTTAAGATAAAAACAGAAAGCTGAACTGTTTTAGTGTCTGATAAACTACAAACTCATGAACATGTGACTGGATCACATCTCTTGAACCTGCTCAGAGCCCCTCTGGTGTTCCTGAACCGCTCAGTCAAGCCTGAAACACGAATCATGTTTATAGTCTGCTGCCATCTACTGGTCAAACTGGACACTACACCAGAGTGGCTGCTTCGGTAAGATAAACTCTTTTGGGTTCGTAGAGTATATTTTACTCACATACCAAATAGCAGTTTCAGAAATGCAGGATGCAGCATCATAATTAGAGAAAACAGTTTTCATGTTGTAACAGTTGCTGTGGTAATCATGTGTATCACCACATGGCGGCGCCTCCGGTCTCATGACTGGTGTGTCACCACCAGTGTTGGTCAAGTTATTTAAAAAAAGTAAATCAGTAACTAATTACTGATTACTTCCCCCAAAAAGTAATCTCGTTATTTTACTGATTACTTATTTTCAAAAGTAATTAATTACTTAGTTTCTTAGTTACTTTTTAAAAACACGATTTACAACCTGAATAGGTGATAAAGTGATAGATCTTTCAGCCCAATTCTACTTTTTCTGCATAATCCATCATACAAAATGTAATCAAATGGAAAAGTCTCTTTTTAAAACTTGTTTTATTAGTTTTAATCTTTTAACTTCATGCATCAAGCACAAATTTAATTATATGAAACATTCTCTGACTGGAAGAAATTAGTTTAACATTTAAACCTATTTTCTGCACATTCCAACACATAAAATACAATAGTTTACACTCACTTTTTCAAACAGATGCAAGTAAAACACAGCAGAAAATAAATAAAATCAAAGACTAGCGATCCTGTTGCTTTATTTTAACCCTAACCCCATTACAACAGGTAAGGCCAGTGCAGCAGCGGCAGCACATCTTTTTCAACCGTAAAGGAGACAGGAGGCTGACTCACCCCCTCGGCCAAATGGAGAGGGAATTTCAGCAGGGCCAGTGCACAAGTATGGATCTTTTTCAGCTGTAAGGGAGACAAGAGCAACGTGTGATCTAGGTCCCTGGGGCCTGCTGGAGGGCAAGGTCCATGCTCGATATGAGTAGGAGCAATGGCCAGTTCACCAGCAGCATATCTTTTTCGGCCGTAAAGGAGACAGGAGGCCGACTCACCCCCTCGGCCAAATGGAGACACAAGAGTAGCAGGGCCAGTGGAGCAGCATGCATCTTGTTCAGTCATAAGGGAGTCAGGGAGTTGTCATGGTGGTCCCCGGGGCCCCCTGGAGGTGGGGGAGATCGCAAATTAGCTAGGGAGGAGGGTGCGTACAGCAAAGTGTTTCTGGTCCGTGTACCAGGGGCATGTGGAAACGTTGTCGTACCATATGCACGGGGAGTGTGTGTGGCAAAGTGTTTCTGCACAGTGTACCAGGGGCATGTGGAAAAGCTGTCATACCATATGCACGAGGAGTGTGTGTGGCAAAGTGCTGCTGAGCAGTGTACCAGGGTCATGGAGAAAAGTTGTCGTACCATATGCACAGGGAGTATTTCGCAAAGTTGTCACTTGGTGTTCGCTCGCTCTGTGGTAGAGTATCACTTCCTGTTCCTGCTCAAACACAGTGGTGTTTCTGAGTAGCTTATCTGCTTAGCAATTTAATTAAAAACTTTTAGATACATTATTTTTTCATAGTGTAATCTTCACGTGCTTCATCCGAAGCACACTTTCTGTGTACTCACTACCTAATTTATAGCCAAAGTATTCACTCACTGTGTCTGTACTGTTTCGCTAGCTTAGCTTAGCTCGTAGCCGACTCGTTAGCACCATGGCTACTTCACCTGTCCCTCCTGCACTTTCCTGCTCATTGTGTCAGATGTTTAGTTACTCCTCGGCCTCCTTTAGCAGTAATGATATCTGTAACAAATGTAGCATATTTGCAGCTCTGGAGGCCAGGATTACTGAATTGGAGACTCGGCTTTGCACCCTTCATTCACCCGTAGATAGCCAGGCCCCTGTAGCTGGTGCAGCCGAAGATAGCGTAGGCCCCGCTAGCTGTTCCCCGGCAGACCCCAAGCAGCTGGGGAAAGACGGCGGCTGGGTGACGGTGAGGAGGAAGCATAGTCCTAAACAGAAGCCCCAGGTACACCACCAACCTGTTCATGTGTCTAACCGTTTTTCCCCACTCGGCGACACACCCACCGGGGGTCAAACTCTGGTAATTGGGTAATTGGTGATTCTGTTCTCAGACACGTGAAGCTAGAGACACCGGCAACCATAGTCAATTGTCTACCAGGGGCCAGAGCAGGCGACATTGAAGGAAATTTAAAACTGCTGGCTAAGGGTAAACGTAAATTCAGTACAATCATAATTCACGTCGGCAGTAATGACACCCGGTTACGCCAATCGGAGGTCACTAAAATCAATATTGAATCGATGTGCAACTTTGCCAAAACAATGTCGGACTCTGTAGTTTTCTCTGGTCCCCTCCCCAATCAGACCAGGAGTGACATGTTTAGCTGCATGTTCTCCTTAAATTGCTGGCTGTCTGAGTGGTGTCCCAGAAACACGCTTTCAGAAAGACATCTACTGTGATAAAGTCTACTACCCACTGCTGTGTAATCAACTGTTGTAAATGTAGATGTTATCAGGAAATGATCAGACAGGAGAGGGTTTTCAGGAAACACTGTTAAATGTTCAGTTTCTATGTCATATGTTAAAACAAGATCTAAAGTGTGATTAAAGTGGTGGGTGGGTCTATTAGCCAATTGAGTCTAATAACAGATTAAATGCCATGTTGAGGCTGTCATTCTTAGCATCTACATGAATGTTAAAATCCCCCACAATAATAATTTTATCTGAGCTGAGAACTAAATCCGATAAAAAAAGTCTGAGAAATCAGACAGAAACTCTGTGCAAGGCCCAGGTGGACAATAGATTATAACAAGTAAGACTGGTTTCTGAGTTTTAAAGCCTGGGTGGACAAGGCTAGGCATCAGGCTTTCAAATGAATTAAAAGTCTGTCTGAGTCTTTGGTTGGTTGATAGGCTGGTGTGAAAAATTGCTGCCACACTACCTCCTGGGCCTGTGCTTCAAGGTTTCTGATGGCTAAAATTAGAGATGGCACAATACCACTTTTTAATGTCCGATATCGATATCATACGTTGGGATATCTGCCGATTCCGATATGAATCCAATATAGTCTATTTTTTTAACTGTTTTTGTATATGTTCATACTTAAACACACAACATTCTTGTAGTAACACATTTGTAACATTTTTTTCACTTTAACATTAGAGGTAGGTTCTTCAGAATGATCAACATTTCAACCTTCTCAGGTGTCAGCCTGCTTCTCCTTTAATTAATAATAATGGAGGCTGTATTGTATGGAATGCCAGGACTGCCATAATGAATTAATTAAATATACCATTAAATAATTAATTAAATGTGGCAATAATTAATTACATAAATATTTACGACACATGTAATTAATTAATTATTGACATATTTAATTAATTAATGACACATTTAGTTAATTATTTATTTATTTCACATTTTAATTAATTATTGACACATTTAAATAATTATTTAATGGTGTATTTAATTAATTCATTTTGGCACAGTTGACTCCTTCAGGTCTCACCATGAAATAATTTTATCTGTCAACCTCACCCATCAAACTCAGGGGGCGGGGTTAACGCTGATCGAGTCAAAACCATTGCTTGTTTTTAGCACACAACCACCGGCATGTGGAAACTAACAGAACTGAACTTTGAAAAACCCTGTTTGTGTGTCACCAAATACCGTTTTAATATTTTTTTAGCCGAGAATGTAGCGGTTTAATCTTCATGTGTCTGGTCGGTTTGTCAAGTTACAGCCTCTTTGCAAAAGTGCTTCGATGATTTCGGAGATGTCTGCCCAGTCTCACGGCAAAGCGTGGGATAGACCCGCTCGCCTCGCAAGCAATCGAGCTGTTATTACCGCCGACAAAGCGCAGGCCCCGGTACACAGCTGTAATAACCCCCGCTGACTTCTTTTACTGAGGTTATATTTATCAGGGTTTTATTTCCTGATGTTCTTATGTGTCCTACGTGTTTCAGTATAATTCTGAATTATAACTAACATTAAAAACATGTTTAAGGAGGAGAGAGAGAGCAAATAAATTCGATTAACAGCTGATCTTTGGGTTTTTGTTCAGTAATCAGCGTGACCTGCGTATAAACGCATAAAAGAAATAACGTTGGTGTTTCCGTCATGTAGTAACTGCTGGCTTTAACTGTACAAAGGTTGTTCGACACTATGACACACATACAGACTTCATGATGTTCGGCTAATATTTTCATTGTGAATATTAATCATGAGGGTAAACGGCCCTATACACCACAGAGCGAGGCCAGCATCTCCACGATATCTTCAGCTCTCTGAGTTAACACAGAGTTTCCCAGCTGACTAATCTAACTGTCATCTACGAATATGTCACGGCTCATATCAATATGATTTTACAGAAAATCATCCGTATTACTGCCAACTATTCCAGAGACGTGAACATCTACAGCATAAAGAACACAAAAATATAGCAGTCTAACGCAACACTGTAACACAGATGAACCGCCAGTTTGTCGCAGATCAAAGTGGAATGAAAGTGATTGGTTGAACAGGTGTTCGTGATCTGTGTTATCTGCGTTTTCATCAGCGTAAGAGACTCAGCAGCAGATTAGAATAACAGTTATACATTTAATAAATCACCAAATGAATCCACGCAAGAAACGAGCAAACCTGTTCGGACAGTTTGAGTTTGTGTTTCAGCTGCAGACTCGCTGCTGTTTAAATGTTTGAGAGGAAGATTAGATATAAAGCAAACGTCAAACATAGACTCAGTCTGCGTTCACATTTGATATGAGGCCAGCACGTACAGCGGCTATGTCCTGTCTTAAGATCATATATGTAAAATTGTTGTCTGACCTGCGTCGATCCAGCCGCTCAGAGTCCGTGGTTACCATGGTGACTGCATAAGCAGCTGTAATGTAAACAGCTGGAAACCTACCGGTGACATGAGTGTTTATGTTTTTCATTGCAAAAGAACCGTCTGAATGGTTAACTGAAGTTAACTTGGATAAATTATAGCTAAGGAGTATCACATATAACGCCCACGGAGCTGTGTGACTGTTCACCACTACACTGAAATAAGTAGGTTATTACTGAAATACACGTGCTATATACCTATGATATAAATAGGGAGTTTTAAAGGACACCTTCCTGTCTTTAGTCTCATTCATGAGCAGTATTAGTTTTCTTCTAACATCCAGAAGTCTGCACCATGTGTTTCATAGTTTCTAACAAGCCTTTGACAGTTAAACATGACCGAAACATCCCCCCAAAAAAAAAAAAAAAAAAAAAAAATCATATGTTAACCTCATTTATTTTTAGTTAAGTAAACTCAAAAAATTCTAACAGATCGCTGGTGCTTAGAATACAGTTGAATAACTATTAAACAGATGATATAATATTTCTGTCCAGGTTGCAGTCTGCATGATGAACACGCTGTTGCAAACTCTGCTCCTCTCGGTGGAAATGCGCCTTCTCTTTCCTCTTTGAATAAAAACATTTTAAAAGTCAGTTTAATCTCAAAATTCACTGTTAAATCCAAAACACACCAGATAAAGAAAAGCGAACGGTTCAGTCTAACACAGTGAACCATTAAACGTCTGTAAAACTGTGCAGTTATGAAACGTAACTTTAACCTCAGCCAAACCGATTTGCTCAGTTGTAAATAAAACAGCGAAGTAAACGTGACCCGACAGACAGAACCTGAGTGAATTAAGTCCAGCGTTTAACCACTGAAAGCTAAAACTCAGCTGAGGTTTCAAAGCTGTGATTGGACATCAGCCGCTGATAAAGTGGGTTCGCCTATAAAGTGCTCTGTTGGGAAACAAGCTCCAGCAGCTCTGCACTCGGGGAAAAACTATATTTACTTATCTTGTGCAGAAAAATGTGCTGACATTGCATTATATTGTGCACCGGCTGCCCAGTTAAACTGTGTCTATCACCAGGTCACGTGGGCGTGTTTCTTGACTTAGCAGCAGGTGTTAAACAGCTGACAGGTGAGGAGGAGGAGGATGCATGCAGGTAAACTGAGGGCCTGTTGAGCTGATCGCTGGTGTCGTGAGAAACACGTCAGCTCGTTCTTTATGTTACAGAAGCACAGAGACACAAGAGCAGGCGGAAAGAGACGATCGTTCGGTGAAAATGAGATCTGCGAATGCAACATGTGGAACACAGAGAGTGGAATAAACAAACCGGTTAACGTAGCCCACCCCCCCTCCAAAACAAACAAATACACACAAAATAAACAGTGAAGCTGGAACACCGGGGCTGTGAGCTCGGTGCTCTCTCTCAGCTGACTGTTAGCAGAGCGAGTGACATCTCTGAAAACATCTGAGCAGTTTTGCAAACATGTTCTATGTTGACAACCTGACCAGACATTCGCGGCTAAAACACTATTATTAAAACTACACCACCACCATTGCTGCCTGTGATTTGAAATGCATTCTGGGATACCAAGTCGACACAAGCAATCGATTATCTAGGATTGACCTGTCTTGCTTTACTTTGCACGGCAATCAATCAAATGTTAGAGAAGCTGTATGGCAGCGTTAACCCTGCCCCCTTAGTTTGATGGGTGAGGTTGACAGATAAAATTATTTCATGGTGAGACCTGAAGGAGTCAACTGTGCCAAAATGAATTAATTAAATACACCATTAAATAATTATTTAAATGTGACAATAATTAATTAAAATGTGAAATAAATAAATAATGAATTAAATGTGTCAATAAATTACATAAATATTTACAACACATGTGTGTTGTAAATATTTATGTAATTAATTATTTCCGATTTTAATTCATTATTGACACATTTAATTAATTATTTAATGGTGTATTTAATTAATTCATTATGGCAGTCCTGGCGTTCCATAGTATTGAGTCTCTCGCTTGTCTGACATCACTGAGGTAAGTTTGCACTTCAATGCGTGCACTTGTCGTGTCTAACTGAGGAACAGGATCTAGAGTGTTTTTCTTCAGGATTTCATCAAAAACACTTTCAAGTCTGCTTTGGCTGGAAGATTCCACCTGTGGAGTCTTCTTTGCTGCCTCCAAGACTGCTGAACATGATGTCCCCTCTGCTGGCTCTGAGGTATCTAATGTGGTTCTCCTCAAAAACTCCTCCTTCTTCCCCACCTCTGCCATCAAAGCATCTTTTGCTTGTTTTGAGGTTTCTACACTTTTGAAGTGTCCAAACTATAATATTAAATGAATCATTAAATTTATCATTAGTATCATCCAGTAGTGTGATTAAACTATCATCCCTCATTCTTGTTATTTATTCCATGTCCATTATATAGACTTCAACATACTTTTCTGTACTATTCTGAACAGGGCTGCCATGATTAGTCGACTAGTCACAATTATGTCGGCAATCAAAATCGTCAGCGACTAATTTAATAGTCGACGCGTCGTTTGAAGCTTTGTAAGATCCTGAAAGACGCAGGAATAAGTAGTAGGATTTAACGGACTGAAACAGAAGATGGCAGCACCGCATGTACAAGGATGCCAGCTGCCGTTAAACCCCGAAGAAGCAGTCTCCAGTATCGTAGCTGTGTCCAAACTCAGAGGCTGCATCCTTCGGGGGCCGCATTTTTAGGCTGATTACGTTACAGCGACGCGACGAAGGCTGTCCAAATTCGAAGGCTGCTCCAAATGCTGCCGACAAATGCGTCCTTCATTTCCGCCGATTTGAAGGATGGGTCTGGTGTGTCCTTCGTGGCCCAACCTATCCCAGAATTCATAGTGCGGCCAAGCCAATTCCAGTTTCCAACAATGGCAGCAGCTACTTAGTTTTAATATTAGTCTTCTGGGTCCCAAAATAAACTTAACATATTTTCAAGTGAGAATGTAGCTGTGTAAACTTCAAATACCTACTCTGTTTATCAAGACATCACATATTTGCAAAAGTACTCCGATGTTTTCGGAGATGTCTGTTATCCACCAGTTCGATAGCTAGCTGAGGGTTCAAGGCACTAGAGCTGGTGAGAACGCCGAAGTCGCGGCACATCGTTTTCAAACCCCCTGCAGTCTTTCGCTACTCAGGTTAAACATGATATATAAGTCACTTAGATAACTTAAAATTTTTGTTTGGCTTTTTTCAGTGTTTTATTTGTTCCTGAGTAAATCGGTTTGGCTGAGATTAAAGTTACAGTTTTTACACAGCTGAATAAACGTCAAACGGAAAACTGATTAAACAGACTTACCTCCTTTGTTAACTCCTCAAAGGAAGCTAGAGCCTTTTCCAGTAACCCCCACTGCTGTGCACTGAGAGTGGCTGGCAGATCATACTCTGCAGAATATGCACACATGGCTCGCTTCTGTTTGGTGTGGATCTTGATCATATAATATGTGCTATTGCATCTTTTTCACACATCTTGTATCAGACTTTTGGGTGACATATTCAGCTCCATTTGAATGTCCTCCAAACGCAAATACGCCTGTGGTGAGTGTTTGAAGTGACCCATCACATACACCACGTAGTGCTAGCAGTCCCTCATTCACCACAAGTTGCAAAGTGTGAGCAAAGCATTCCAAACTTGCAACACCTAGCAGGTCCATTGCCTTTGTTATATTGCTGGCGTTGTCTCGCAAAACAACATGGATTTTGTTCTTCAGAATTTTCCACGCATTTAACATGTCCTCCATAGATGTAGTGATGGACTCTCCTTCGTGTGAACCATGACACTCGTTAGCCTGCCACACTGCTTTTTACATAGTAAAACTTGAGTCTATCTACTGTACAGTCAGACTTAGCAGTGATAACTGACAAACGTCAGAGCTCTAGATATCAGTTGTCATGCTTAACGCGGGAATTTTTTTCCAAACATTCGGAGATGAACTTGCACACCTGTGTGTACTTTTCTGGGATAGCTTCCTCTGAGAGGACAGCATGTAGCGAGACTCCAAATACTCATTTAAGCTTTGAAAACTGTCATTTTCCACAACAGAAAGGGGCTGGAATTTCTCACGTCTCTGAATATTTTCCAAAAGTGTTTGTTGATACGGTACACTTTTCTTCTTAGCATTGGAGGCCTGGATAAATTCTGTGTACTCCTTTACGTGGTGTTTCTGTAAGTGTTTAATCATGTTTGTGGTGTTAAAGTTGCCAAAACTGTACCACCTCGCAAAACACTTGCATTGCATAAGTTGTATTTGGCAGTCTTGATTTTTTCGTCTTTTAGTGTGAAGTATGTCCACACTGCTGACATGACTGCTCACAGATCTCGCACATGATAACTACTCTATTACATGGCGCATACTGCTCTGACGTGCTAAGGTCTTCACCTGGGTTATACCATGTTGCAAGTTTTGTGAGGTGCTTTTAGGATGGATGGATTACATTTTTTTTTTTTTTTCCCCCCCATATCCAATCCAGTAATTTAGGTCAGTATTGGACTGATACCGATACTGTATATTGGATTGGTTCTTCTGTGGTTAGAATAACTCGGGGGTGTTGATTCATTTAACATAACATAACAGTTTCACAGCTGGGGTGGACGAGGCTAAGCATCAGGCTTTCAAATGAATTAAAAGTCTGTCTTGGTCTTTCCTTAACTAATAGGCTGGTGTGAGAAATTGCTGCCACACCGCCCCCTCGGCCTGTGCTTCGAGGTTTCTGGTAGTTAGAATGACTCGGGGGTGTTGATTCATTTAAACTAACATAATCATCCTGCTGCAACCAGGTTTCTGTCAGGCAGAGTAAATTGATTTGTTGATCAACTATTAAGTCGTGTGCTAACAGAGACTTGGAAGAGAGAGACCTAATGTTTAATAATCCACATTTCACTGTTTTACTCTTTGGTCAGAAGTGGATGCTATATTGTTCTTTCTTTGTGATTTTTTTTTTATGTGTAAGTCGCTTTTTGCTGGATTTTGCAGTGCCTCAATAATGCTATACTTTTTTATTAATAAGTTATATAGTGTAGTATTAAGTGGACACAGCCCTGAAAATAAAGGCATGAGACCATGTGTCCTTGGGGAGTAGAAAGCTGTAGACTCTTGCTCATGCTTGCCTGGGAAAAAGTAGATAACAGGGGACCATCTCTAGTGGAAAGTTACTGAGACATTGTTGTTTAGACTAGAATGAGAGGGCTTCTGTAATAAAGGGGCACACCAGCATTTTGAGATCCGCGGCAACGTGTCATGCAGGACGCATCTCCCTTCTAGAAGTATTGTGAAAGAGAAATAAACTGTTAAATGGTCTACTGAGCAGTGTTTTGTCTTCCATCGGATGCCTCTGAGGAATCAAAAGAACTTGGTGAAGTGTTGATATTTACACTGGTCCCAACTCTGGATAGTCATATTTTGGGGGGGTTTAATAAATGTGTCCATATTTCTAGAAATGAGAGCTGCTCCATCCAAAGTGGGATGGATGCCGTCTCGCCTAACAAGACCAGGTTTCCTCCAGAAGGTTTGCCAATTATCTATGAAGCCCACATCGTTTCTGGGACACCACTCAGACAGCCAGCAATTTAAGGAGAACATGCGGCTAAACATGTCACTCCCGGTCTGATTGGGGAGGGGACCAGAGAAAACTACAGAGTCCGACAGTGTTTTGGCAAAGTTACACACGGATTCAATATTGATTTTAGTGACCTCCGATTGGCGTAACTGAGTGTCATTACTGCCGACGTGAATTATAATTTTACTGAATTAATAAATAATAATAATAATAATAATACTACATTTTATTTAAAAATAGCGCCTTTCAAAGCACCCAAGGACACTGTACAACAGATAAAAACACAGAAACTGGAAATATACACAATAAGAATAACAGATAAAAGTTAAGAGCATACAGAGGTTTAAACATAAGCAATTTTAAACAGATGAGTTTTGAGGGTGGACTTAAAAAGAGGGAATTAACTAATATTTCTGAGGTCAGGGGGTAAGGAATTCCAAAGTCGAGGGGCAGAGCATCTAAAAGCCCCGCCCCCCATTGTAATCAGACGAGCGGAAGGAACAGAGAGAGAGAGAGAGAGAGAGAGAGAGAGAGAGAGAGAATAGCCTTAAATGTATAGAGGATTATTTTAAAATGGATGCGAAATTTAACCGGGAGCCAGTGAAGCTGCTTCAGGATTGGGGAGATGTGGTGGGTAGAGGAAGTCCTAGTAATAATACGGGCAGCAGAGTTCTGGACACGTTGGAGCTTGTTAATAGATTTTTGTGTAAGGCCAAATAATAGTGAGTTACAGTAATCAATTCGAGAGATAACAAGATTATGGACGAGAATGGCAGTGGCATGAGGAGTGAGGAAAGGGCGGAGGCGATTGATATTACGGAGTTGGAAATATGCTGCACGTGTGACATTATTGATATGTGAATTAAAGGATAATGTGCTATCAAGAATGACACCCAAGCTTTTCACAGAGGGAGAGATAGGGACCAGCGAATTATTGATGGTGAGAGAGAAATTGTTAATTCTGGATAGCAATCGTTTAGTGCTGACCAGGAGAAGTTCTGATTTATTGCTGTTGAGTTTAAGTTGGAGGAGAACCAGGAATTGAGTTCAGCTAAGCAGAGGGTGAGGGAGGGTGGAGGAAGAGTAGAGTCGGGTTTGGTAGAGAGGTAAAGCTGGGTGTCATCGGCATAGCAGTGGAACTGAATATTATATTTACAAAAAAATATGTCCGAGTGGAAGAAGGTAAATGATGAAAAGAAGGGGCCCGAGGACAGATCCCTGGGGCACCCCAGTAGATAGAGGAGAAGGCTGAGAAGTGAAGGATTTTAATTGAATGAACTGAGTGCGGTCAGACAGGTATGATTTAAACCAGGCTAATGGAGTATGAGAGAGACCAATAGAAGCTAATCTGCTAAGAAGAATGGGGTGAGAGATGGTGTCAAAGGCTGCACTCAGATCAAGGAGAATAAGGATGGAGAGGAGACCAGAATCAGCTGCCATAAGAAGATCGTTTGTTATTTTTATAAGAGCAGTTTCGGTGCTATGCAGAGGACAGAAGCCAGACTGGAACTGTTTGTAAAGGTTATTATCAGTTAGGTGTAGATGGACTTGTGAAGCAACTATTTTTTCAAGAATTTTTGAGAGGAATGGTAGATTGGACGGAAATTATTAAAGTTGGTGGGATCTAGACCTGTTTTTTTCAGGATTGGGGTAATAGCGGCAACTTTGAAGGAAGCAGGAACAGTTCCAGTGGTGAGTGAAGAGTGAATAATAGCAGATATGAGGGGAAGGAGAGGGGGTAAACAGGCTTTGACAAGGACAGTGGGGATAGGATCAAGCTGGCAGGTAGAAGGCTTTGATTTGTGGATGAGATCAGCAATATCAGTTAAAGACGGAAGTTGAAAAACAGAGAGGAAGTGAGAAGGGGGTGGAGTTAAGACAGAGGAGCTACATTGAGCATTAGGGTCCAAGTCTAAGTGTATTTTATGAATTTTTTCAGTGAAGAATAGCATTAGAGCATCACAGAAGTTAGATGAATAGAGATGAGCGGGCAGAGAATCAGGTGGCCTGTTAAAGGAGTTGAATAATGAGAATAGGGTCTTGGTGGAGTTCTCACTTGAACAGACAATGGTAGAATAGGCAGATTTGGTTTGACTGATACATTCCTGATAAAACAACATGGTTATTAAACATATCCTTATGAATAGTAAGGCCAGTTTTCTTATAAAGACGTTCAAGCCGTCGGCCTTTAGCTTTCAATAGTCGGAGTTCAGGTGTGTACCAGGGTGCAGAGCGAGAAAAGAGTACAGTTCTGGTTTTTTGTGGAGCAAGAGAATTCAAAATACTACTGAGGCTATGATTATAATAAAATACTAGATCCTCTTGAATAGCCAAATTGTTAAGAGACAAGCAGCTAGAGAGAGCAGAAGAAAGGATATCAAGATTTATATTCTTGATATTCTGGAAAGAAATAATACGGGGATTGTTAATTACAGAGAAAGTCATGTGAACATTAAAGGAGAGAAGTAGATGATCCGAAATTAGCAGCTCGTCAGCTGTGCAGATGGAGGGGGTAAGTCCAGAACAACAGACTAGGTCCAAAGTATGGCCCTTAGTGTGGGTAGGGAAGTTTATGTATTGTTTAAGGCTGAAGCTATCAAAGCAGGATAAAAGGTCCTTGGTAAGAGGATGGTCACAGTTATCCACGTGGACGTTGAAGTCACCCAGCAATATTATATTAGGGGAAACAGTAGCTAGGTTGGTCAGCAGATCAGCAAAGTCACTGATAAAAACAGAATTAAATTTTGGGGGGCGGTAGATGACAGCTATGACAGTTGGAGTAGGTCCTGAAAGTTGACAAACAGATTCAAAGGAGCTGTACATAGGGACAGACAGCGGCAAGACTTTCCAGTTCTCGCGATAAATTACCGCGAGGCCACCACCACGGCCGGACTCACGAGGTTGGCAGGTGTAAACAAACCCCGGGGGGGTGGAGTCGTTGAGTTGCGAAAAGTCACTGGGCTGTTGCCATGTCTCAGTCAAGCAGAAAAAGTCAAACTTACGGTCTGTTAGGAGATCCTGGATGAGATGTCCTTTGTTCGTAAGCGAACGGATATTAAGCAGGCCGAAGTTGACAGAAGTACTGTCGGACTGGATGAGAGTGTTGGCCGACCTAGGCAGGTTAGCCAAAACATTGTGGTCAACAGACCTGCCGGGGTTCCGTTGAGAGCGACCAGAGGTGGACCAGAAGGACTGAATTGGCTTGGAATTATCCCGATGGAAATACCGATGGGAGCCCCGATGTACGTACTTTCGACGAGGGAGGAAGGCAATGTCCGTGTGGAGATGAAGAGCAGCCAATGCTTTCTAACAAACGACTGAGGCCTTCACAGAGCAGGTGTATTTATAATGAGACCAAATTACACACAGGTAACCTCTATTATCTAATTAGGTGACTTCTGAAGCAATTGATTGCACTGGATTTTATTTAGGGTATCAGAGCACAGAGGGCTGAATAGAAATGCAAGCCACACTTTTCAGATTTTTATTTGCTTACAATTTTTGAAAACTATGTATCATTTTTATACCACGTCACAATTATGCGCTACTTTGTGTTGGTCTATCACAGAAAATCTCAATAAAAAACATTTACGTTTCTGGTTGTAAGGTGACAAAATCTGTAAAAGTTCAAGGAGTATAAATACTTTTTCAAGGCACTGTAAATTAGTGGCACACTATTTCTTCTTCAGATTACAAGTTATCTGCTTTAAGGTTTGTGTTTAACAGTTTGTTGTTAAAGCATTTAACAAAAAAAAATCATAAACAGCAAAATGCAACAGCATGGAGAGAGCTAAATGCTGAAATAAAATGTCAGCATATTGTACCTCTAAAATATCCAACCATCTCAGCTGAAGCTCCATGAATATAACATTTACCAGTGTGTAATAATCAAGACGTTTTGGACCCTTTACTTTGGAGGAAAATTGCATTCTCGGTATTGTATGTCAAAGGCTTAAATACTTTTTTTTTTAAGTATCTTAAGATAATGTTAAAGCATCTGCATGTCATGGTCCCCTTATATCCTATGTGGTTCAGATCCCATTTCTTTTCTGTGCATCTGTGCAATGCTTTGTGCAATGTTTTGTCGACAGGCTGTACAGCTCTACGCACTCTACCCTGGAGGGGCCTGATTGGGAGGAATGGCCTGCCAGATCTAAACCCGTGTGGTGTTATGTTACTTGTGTGCAAACCACCGTTTTTCCATAAGGAAAATAATGTTCGAACATAAGGGTGTCCATAAGTGCAGGTGGCACCAGGACACTCTAGGCCGCAGATCCATGATTGATTTTGTAATCGCATCATGAGATCTGCAGCTGTATGTTCTGGACACAAGTTGAGATGAAAGTTGAGACTTCAGGAATTTATAGAGATTTACATACACGTTAAAAGGAGAAACACACTCACAAACTGACTGATTTAGTAGTTACTAGGTGGCTACTGTTAGGATTGAAAATGTTTGATTTCTCTTACTAAAATAAGCGGTTATAATCATTTTCATACATTTACTGCAAATGTGCTCATATGAGTTAACACTCAGTCTTTTGAAGGTCAGAAGCTTCATTCGGCATGACTGTCCGGACTGATATATTGTAGGAAATGACTTAAGAGTGCAGACGGATAATCGCAAACACGCTTACACACACGAATAATGATTAGAATAAGTCTCTGGGTCACAGAGTTCTGAACATGATATTCTAAACCAAATTTGAATCACAAGAAGAACAATGGATGATAACATTAGATTATCAAGGCTATGCAGAGAAGTGTTTTCCTTTTCTGTCTCTTACAGAGGATGGAGCAGATACCAGACGAAGTCACAGAGAGACGAGGATGCTTCTCACCAAGACTGCTGTTGGAGTCAAATTGTTAAATGTTGTCATTGTGTTACTTAAATTTGTAAGGCTTAGTTCAAACAGCATGATCAAAGACATTCCTTTGTTTCTGTTGACCTCTCCAGCCTGTTGGACGGTGGGGGAGGCTATAGTGTTTTATTATAGGGACATCTATGTGAGGGTTCTGTTTTCTTGTTTAATAAGCTTCCTGCCTTTATGACCCTTTTGTGGGCAGGTCACACAAAGCACCCCCAAACACAAACACACACATTCTCGCACATGCATACACACACATACACACATAGTGCCTTATGTTTTAGAACCATAGGGGGGTTTTACAATGGGAGGTGCTTGTGTGTACTGTAACTGTTTTCAATAAAAGGCGGCAAGCGAAGGCCTAAGTCTGGGTCATTCTGCGGTTGGATTCAGAGTGCTTTTCTGAGACACCGACCAGGGCCTCCCTTGCGCAATTACAATCAATTGATCGCTGATTGTCTTGCTTCCTTGTCGTTAACGGGAATAAGTTTCTAAACCAGCGGGGTCTGTGGAAGCGCAGACCCAACAACTGCCACGTCCCTGCAGGAGGAAGATAGCTGTTATAATCTATGTTTTTGTTTCACTATATAATGTTGTGCAGCCCGCTTGAGGGTCATCCTTTTTGTGAAACATGCTGCTGGTTCACATAGACATCCACAGCGCTGTGTAAACTTGTAATTTCAACTGCCAAAGCAAATTAAATCTATTTAAAAAGACAGACCTTTCTCCTGAGATTCCTTCCAAAAAATTCTGAACACAAGACTAGCATGTGCTAGCAGAATAAGTATACAGCTGTGTTTGAGGGAAGGAAAATAGTTCTACACAGAAGTAACACCCATGTTGGAAAAAGCCCAAGGCTTGTTGGTGTTCAAACAGCTCTGCAAAACCTCCAACTTCACAAAAATAACATTTATGAGAAATCTCATTCAAGGCAGATGCAGCAGCTCACCATCTGTTTAATTTAAGGGAAGCGAAGATTGGCTGACTATTCGACTGTTGGATACTAGCAGAGATGTGGCACAAAAGCACTCCTGCACTCCTGTTAACAAATTCTTTTAAAAACAAAAATTTATATATGGTAAAGAGAAATGTCTGAATAATTTCAGATTTCTATGTGGGCAAATATGCAAAATTTGACACTTAGATCTCCCAAAAAGCCCAGGCTTAGTTGACTTTGTGTGAATCTCACTTGGAAGCATACATTGTTTGTTTTTAAGAGATAAAATTTTCAGATATTTCATGGCTATACGCTGGATACACAGATGGAGTCAAGATACAGTATATCTGAAAAACAAAGAATCTAGAGTTGAGAGTCTAGATTATGGTATGAGTATGGTAAGATGGGAGAGGCATGAAAGAGCCTTATTCAGGTGAGGCAGACAATCTGGTGGCAACTGGGTGCTGGAGCTGGTCCTTAAAATGGCTGCTGAAGAGGCTGATGAGCAACAGGTGAGCTAGCTGAAAAGCAGGAACTCAAGACTTCACCCATAGGTAGCTCCACAACCTGTCCGACCTGAACTGGACTCAGAGTATGAAAGCAAAAACAAACCAGTGCAAGACTATGACAGTTTTGTTTGAGTTTTCTACAGGCAAGCCCAGGGTTGGGATGTGGGGTCAATGTAGGCTAGCCCATGTGGGGCACAAAGTAAGTGCCCCAGTGTGGTTTTCTGCCCAGTGTGGGCCCACATGTTTACTGACATGTTATTTATAATAAGGAAACAGCATACAGGAAAATGTGGCTATTGTGGAAAAGACAAAAACACAGAATATCTTTTATCATGCTCTCAGAAATACGAAGCTGTAGTTTGAAGTGAATGATTCAAACCTTGAGTAAAATAGAAGTTAAGCAGGATCTTACTGATATACCGGAAATAAACTCAAGAAGCAAAGATGTCAGACCATATTCCATTTTCTAATTGGACTTGACATGATCTGAGATGTTTTGGGGTTTGTTTGTTTTTTGGAAAGGGGGGGCTGGATCTTTGTTGCACATTGTGCTGCTAGCTAAACTGCATGCACATGTGTGTGCTAATAATTGAGGAGCTGATAGAAATGTTGCATTTGAAAATACACATTATTTCCTTTATGCTCGCTTATCTCCTGTAGAGCTAGCTAGATGCTGAAGTACGGTAACAGTTTAGGCTCCTTCATCTCTTTTTATGCGATATCCCCAGGTGATTAACACATATACACTACTGCCTTTTCTGTTTAGGCTCAAATTGGTTTGATGTTTGAAGGCCTGCAGTGACGTGAAATTATAACTCCCGTCAAATGTTTTGAAAATGCAATGAATAGAAAGTACAGATATTTGTTTAAAAATGCAGCGAGTAGAAGTAAAAAGTTGTCAGAAAAATACTCGAGTTAAATACAGATACCTGAAAAATGTTCTTAAGTACAGTAACAAAGTATTTGTACTTCCCACCTCTGGCAGTTGCTGAACTCAAGGACAGAATGAAGCTTATTATCTTTTTCGAAATTAGACGTTTATTTTAGCAGCACTGGGTTAGGGTTAGGATACGGGATTGGTTAATGTACAATTCACAAAGTTCACGGCACAGATGGAGGATGTATTCCATGTACAATAGTGGAAAATGTTCCACTCTATGAAATTATGCTATAATATATTTTATAAATATTTTGATGGAAAGCTGAGCCTAACTGCACCCTACAGTGTGCCTCTTTACCCTGAAACCACTGCTTGCTTCAGTGTGGTTGATGTTGCTCTTATTTTGGCAGCACTTCAAAAACAGAAGTGAAAGATTCCCGTTGAGTCTCGTGAGAAGATACAAATCTGTAAACTCAAATATGTAGCACTGCCTGCTATGGTGACCATTGTGAATAAGGGAGTAGCTGAAATCAGTTTTAAGATCGATTACATACGTCCATACAAATGCCATATCCGAGCATGTGGCGCAAAAAAGACCCACAGTTTACAGACTTATTTTATCTTCCACAGACAATGCAGTTTTGTGTCCACATTCTTTCTTCAGAATTGAGGATTATCACAGTTTTCCAGATGGAGGTTGGTGTCCAACCCAAGTGTGACTGCTCATGTTTCTTGTCACACTCTGCATGTTCCCACATCAGGAAAGTTTGCAGAGTGAATTCACTCTTATTGCTCCTAAAGACCATACTCACTTGCAGAAGCAGGCACAGCAACTGGTGGACACCACAGGCAAGTTGTTATGATTATTTCCTGGTCTGCTTGGAGTGCACGTGGAAGATGCATGTACAGCTTTTTCCCCTTGCAGCATAATCATTGTAGAGTGGTCAAAGTGGAGGGTACATATGCGTATGTCTTTACAAAGCCTTGCATTCATCCTCTGATGGCACAAATTTATGTTACCCAGACCCAAAGGCACCCTTGCAAACTTGTAAATGCAGAAAGTATAACAGGTGCTTCAGACCATCCTTAAAGCAAATACAAGCTGATAGCATGCTAACACAGGGAATGCCAAAACCAGGTGCACAAATGAAACACAAGTATGTGTTTAAACTGTTGTTAAAAGCCTTTTTGTACTTTACAATGACTTTTTTTCCTCAGCTGTTGAGCAACAGATTGGATCAGACTCAGTGCGCTGTGCAGGGCTGCTCCACTGGATTAATGTTGTCACACAAAGATTCATTAGTGTGCAGCTGATGTACCTGTTAATCCACCCACCTATTCCTAACTTTGTCAATCACTGTCAGCGCCTTCTTGTCAGCTTGTTTGGCACCTTTCAGTCAGAGATATTTCAGATTCTCTCAAGTTCTTCTATGATCCCTCAGCCTAATCACCACGATCATCACCATCACAACGTTCCTCCTCCTGCTTGATATCATAGACTAACACTTCTGTGGTGCTGCTTAACAAAACTCTCCTGTTTCTCTTTATTAACAGCTCCTTTCTCCTGGTGAACAAGCTCCTGCTGAGGCCCTTCAGTCACCATCTCCCTGCTGACTGGCTTGTTATTAGACTTGCTGTAGTGGTCCCACTCTTCACCCAGCACACTCCCAGCATCACTCAGGTCGCCCAAATGCTCCACCGAGTCACACTTTTCCAGGTCGGAGGCGATGGTTTGAAGGCTGATAACCGACATGCAGTCTGAGCCGACCTGCTCTGCCTCCAGTTGCTCCCTCTGGCCCCAGCCACTCTCTCGGTGCCGCTCTACCCACAGTCTGGTTTTCTCACCATCTGCCCAATCGCTCTCAATAGTGTCGACTCCCACACAGCTACTGTCATGACTTCCAGCGGCAGTTCTGACCTCAGCTTCAGCACCTACAGGGGAGCTCCGACCCCCACAGATGGCAGGATGCCCCCTGCTAGCTCTGGTCCGCCCCCTCTGTGCATGGATCTGCTCACTGATCTGCTCCAGGTTCCGCAGGGCCACGGAGTAACGCATTTTTACTTTTGCCACTTGCTCCTCTAGCTGTACGACTTTAGCCTTATGCTCCTGCAAAAAAGGTTACAGCAAGTTAGGAAGGCTCACGCTGACACATTTAAACATCTCTACACTCCAATTAATTACACCTTGGTTAAAACAATGAATATTACATAAATGCAGCTTCTTATACCATGAATGCAAGCCTTATCATTAGTTAGTAATTTTATTGTCCAGCATAAAGAAATTCACTCTTCACTTTTGTCAGTGATATTTTACACAGTAATTAATTTTGTGAGCGCCTGGGTGCAGTGGACCAAACAGAAAAGACGTCGTTATACGAATTTACTACTTTGAGGGTTTTACACCTAAACAGGTACACAATGTTTGATCTTTTGTATTTGAGGTAGAACTGGCTTAAGATGTGAAAAGTATAGCACACACGGTAAATCAAGTGGTTCTTATATAGCGCTTTTCTACTTTGAGCACTCAAATGCTTTACACAACTTGTACATTCACCCATTTGCACAAGCACTTTTTCCCACGCTGTTTCTAAGTGCTTCCTATCTAATGTTCACACACATTCATACTCCGATGGACGCGTCAGAGAGCAACATGGGGTTAGTATGCCTCACACAGACAACTTTTACAGACAATACATAAATAACTGCAAACTGCATTCTGATACTGTTGTGGGCACTATCTTGATTTTAAAAAGTTCTGATTTTTAACTGCAAGGACTGGGGGTGAGGAACCGCTAACTCTTCTAATGAAATTTGTTTTTCTTAAATTTTCAATATGTACGGCAACCACGTTCAGATAAAGGATTTGCTGCTTCTACAACAGCGAGTATTATCTGTTTGTGTTTAACTGAAAAGGGAAATTTGCAATGCAAAATCATGCAATGCATTCTCAGCGACTGACACAGAGCTTTTTGGAGTAACTGGAATAACATTTCTTGTCTGCCTTGATAAAGTGTTTTACAGCTGACAGGCCAATTCATGACTAATGAATAACTCAAAAGATATTTTTAAATTAATGATGGTACATACCTCCAAAATGTGATTGAACTGAGCCTTGAGTTCAAAGTAAGGCTTGGACTTGAGAATGACTTTCTTCAGGGCTTTCTGGAGAGTCTGGACTCGAGCTTCAGCATCCTGGCACAGTTGGGTGACTCGCTGGTGCTCTCGCTCACTGCGAAGGCGCTCCTCCTCCGCCTCATTCACCTGACAGGACAAAAACCATGACTAAGAGTAGGAACGCTGGATGGACACTTAGATCACACTTTAACTTCTGCCCAGATCCCAGGTTGGCACTGATATAAGCAGACATGCTTCATTTTCAGTTGTCACAGTTATAAAAGATTTGACTAATAACATTAAAATGGTTTGTATTTAAATATTCAGCCACCATTAAATTAAAACTTTAGTCAGAAAAAGTTGGGATGTAAATGTGGAAGCCTTTATTTAATCGGAAATGAGACAAAACACAGATATATTTGTAACCATTACTATTAATGATTGTGTATTTGTTTGTTATAAAGAAGAACAGACAAACAACCACCTGAACTTTTTCATATAAGTGGAAATAGTGATGCAGCCACAGTCTCAGCTCCCTGAACTGTTGTAGCTGTTGTGGTCTGTAGTAATGTAGTAAGGTTTCTAGTCCCTTGGGAAGGTTCCTGTATTGGAGATTTATTTTTGGTGACCTTTTGTTCAGAAAGAATTATCTATAGCGCACTGATTTTAATTGTATAAGCAGCACAACAACACTACCATCAGCAAGAGGCAGAAGTGTGTACCTTGGCGGTGGCATGGTTAAGCATCTCCTGCCAGGTTGGGTCCATGGTGTTCTTGTCAGCCAAAAGGCCTTGCTCTGCCACATACACCATCTCTCTGGCAGCAGTGTGCATGGACACAGCCCTCTCATATCTCAGAGCTGCCTTCTGGGTCTCCTGTTGGGCCTAAAGGAATAGATAGCAGCTATTAAAACACAGAAAAGAGATGCATGTTCGAACATACATGCATAGAGATAGTCTTTTCAGCATTAGAGCTATGATTTAATTTTTTTCCATATTATTAACTTAGAGACTCTGGTTACATAAATTGATATAATTTCATTAATGTAGACAGATACCACAACAGTTTAAATAGCTTTACTCCGTAGGGTTAAAAAAATATTCTCAAATAACTTATTTTTTCTATTATGTACTCTCTGCCTACCTTGCTGCACATATTTTGGCAACATCCATAATGATCCTTTTTTTATTTCTGTTTTTGAAAACTAAAAAGTAAAAGTTAAAAAAAGTAACAATTGAAAACTCAAAAGTACAGTGCAGGGTCCACAGTGTGCAGTAAAATGCAACTCTGCGCTCAGTGACCCCGCTCTGTAACTCTGTGTTGTGGTTTCCACTCTGCAACTTGATGTGGAGCGCTGGACATGAATCTAACTTCCATCCATAGATTCCCAGTAGACGCGCAGAGCTCCACAGCTCGGAATCCAAATTAACGCTGAAAAAGACACAGTCAGCATCATCTTCCCTATTTGTAGCTACCACTGTAAACAAAGTTTCTTCTGTTTTAGTGGACTTTGGGGTGAAAAGAGAAATCTTTACTTTAAAACATGTCACAGAACCACTGAGAGCTCAATCTGACAATTAACTTCAAATAACAGATTTCTGGTTGAAATGAAACTTCCAAATATTCCTCAGGCCTAAGATCTAATTTTTATCATGTGGGAAAAGCTGATTATTTTCTTAGTGTGAGATTTGATTACAATATGATTACAGTGGTCCCTCGCTATAACGCGGTTCACCTTTCGCGGCCTCGCTCTTTCGTGGATTCTTCGTGTGCAATTTCTCTCTCTCTCTCTTTTTTTTTTTACAGCGCATTGTGTTCTGCATCCTGATTGGCTGTAGACCATTGTCAATAAATCTCATGCCGTGTCTCCTGTACAGTACAGGATGCGTTCAGCTTGTCAAATTTACATAAATCTTCCATTGCTAGCTGTGTGACTCTGAAGTGCTGCACTGTATGTTTGTAAGTTTTCTCCCCAACAAACACAACAATGTCGACGAGACGTCGTCACCTGCGGGTGCCTTTGGTCTCATTCTTTGATACTGAACTTATTCTTCTACGAAGATTTGAACTTTGAGAGAGTTTAAACAAAAGAATGAAAAGTGTGAAAATCTTCATGCCTGTCTGAGAAAAGTGTATAAAGTGTGTATTGAGGGGTTTTACAGCCTTAAAACATCTATAATAATTGTAAAAAATAAAGTTGGCTACCTCACGGGTTATTTTTAGAACTCCCGCGATAGACGAGGGACCACTGTACCACAAAACTGGATTTCTTGATTTCAGCCACTTCCTCCATGTGTCGATGGTAAATCCAATGTAGGGGCCTGGTCTGTGATACTTCCTCACCATCTGTCTTCAGCTGCACAAGGAACTCTGGAGCAGCTCATCTCTGGGGCCATTTTCCTGTTTTATTTATAGATGTTCTGAGTTTAATGCTGAATTGTGTCTCTGACACTCACTAATCCTCGTCCTCCATAGCTCACAGATCTCAGGATGCTGGACTTCAGTGGAGACCTCAGTGAGTCGTTCTTGGTACCCGTCCTCACTGTGGAATCTGTCTCCTCCTGTGTGTATTTTTCCCAGCTGGGTATCTGATTACTTTTAAGCAGAGGTGGCAAAAGTACAGACTTCTTTTCTTAAGTACAAGTACAGATGCCTGTGTTGAAAAATACTCCAATAAAAGTACTGAAGCAACTTTTTTACTCAGGTAAAACTGAGAAAGAACAGGCTCTGAAATGTACTCAAAGTAAGTAAGTAAAAAGTAGCCTGTTGAAAACTGGTTTTACACAAAGGTACCTGAACCTTGAGCTACATTAATATGATAATAAAATAATATTAGTACACGAGAATACAAATTTTTGAATAGAAATTCTAAAGTACTGAGTTTTAATCTGCCGTAGGACACATGCGGTGAAGGATCATTTGAAAAAACGTTGTGTTGCCTACACTGTAGAGGGTGACTTCACCTCCTGAGCTAAACAGTAAAATTAGCACAGTCAGGGGTTACAGTGGGCAGGTGGGGGAACCCTAACATCTGTGTCGTGTCTCAGCATGGGGACAAAAATCACAACTCAAAATCATTTCTAATGAGCTTCAGCAGATTTAGTGCACAGGATTGTGGATGTACACAACGATGTAAGCAGATCTTTTACAGCTATCTTCACTGATTTCCATTTCCTACACTGACATTATGCTGTACAATGTCTTTATATTAGACTGGATACAGTTGGTATAACGTCAGAATTCAGTGAGTTAATCCAACCATCATCATCTTAATTGTAAATCAGTCTGCTACACTTGATGTAAAACCAAGACTGACCACTGACACTGTGCACCACTCCAGCTTTACAATAACTTCACTGCAGTGTGACAAGCTAACGTCTTTAACCCATACAGAGTACAGAGTATTTTCATGCAACATTTGATTAACACAAAGTTAGTATAACCTGGTTTGTTTTGAAGTAATGTCCAATATGAGATTAAAAATACATGTACGTTTAAAATTTGCAAATCAGATTTCCAGGCTTTACTGAGCTGGCCTGCCTTTAAATCGAACCTCTCTGCGTCCCCTCCTGTCTTTTCTTACATCTTTCTCCATCTCAAAGTTCTCACACTCTTTTCTCTCCTTGGAAATACAGCAGCTATCAACACACTGCGCACAAACAGTTTGTATGTTTGCTGATGTTTGTTGAACTGACCAAAACATTGAGTCTGAAATTACCTGACACTTCAGAGACATCACTCCTTTCATGCTTCCTCCTCTTCCATAGCACTAGCTACATTCTACTGTAAATGATACACCTGAACCAAAAGGAGTAAAAAGTACAGGTATTTGTTTAAAAAAGGGAGTAAAAGTAAAAAGTTTCAGAAAAAAAACTGTACTCAGGTACAGGATTCTACTTGAGTACAGTAACAAAGTATTTGTGCTTTGTTTGTCACATGCATTGATGACTTGCATCATATTCCTACCGATCTGCTTTGTCTCAGCTCATGTCTTATGCAGATATTTGGCTGTTACTGACATTCATGCATCTTTTTCACGATGGCCTGTGCAACACACAGGTACCTGCAGCTGTTCTGCTTTATGGGAATGCTGCCCCTTTAGAACTCAACCAGTCAGTTTTAGACATCCAGTCCAAATGACTTTCCCATGTCCTTGCTGTAGATCCTGGTGAGGTGGATCAGTGAGTTCATTCGTGGCATACAGCCTGATGTCATCCATTTACAGGAGGTGGCTGATGGTCACTCAACTTCAAACAGCTGGCTTAGAGGTTTAAAGTCTATACAGAACAGCAGTGAGGACAGTGCATCACCTTGTTGTCTTCTAAGGTCTCCCTAAGTTCCTGATGAATGTTATTGTCATGTGTTAGCCTTGTAAGGTGTGCCAAGTCCCTGACAGTGGCTTTTTCAATGATGGAGACAGTCCATGGTCTGTCGCCATCATTTCTGTTCACCTAGCACTGCCATCTGTTGCTGTCACTGTGACAGCTTTTTTTTTAACCAAACTTACAGCTGATCATCTGGGTTTGCATACAAAAGAGCAGTACAGTGGTGTGTGCCTCACAGCAAGAAGGTCGGAATCCACCATCTCCCTGTGGCCTTTCTGTGTGGAGTTCGCATGGGTTTTCTCTGTGTACTCCGGCTTCCTCCCACAGGCCAGAGACATGCAATTAGGGTAGTTAGGTTGGTTGATAATTCTTAATTACCCATAGGTGTGAATGTCTGTGTCTCTGTGTTAGCCCTGCAACAGCCTGATAACCTGTCAGGCTGTACCCTGCCTCTTGCTCGTGGCCCCCCATGACCCTGATAAGGATAAGTGGAAGAGAGTGGAGTGTAAGATTTAAGCTGTCAGACTCTGTTGAAGAGGTCCACACTTCAGCATGTCTTCTGAGCAACCAAATAAAACAGATGTGCTCGTGTTACTGTTGTTAATTCTGCGTATAAAAATGGATATTTCATTCGTCAAATACAGCCAAACACACCATCCACTGATGGCCACATTCCACACCATGAAATTCACAATGAAATAAACTGTTATACTCTCTATTAAGATTTAGAAGGCTCAACCTTCCCATTCCCTGTCACATACATACTAATCAAGAATCACCATTTACAGGACTTCATGTGACTTCATGTGATATATTCTGCCACAGTCGTTTGTTCTTGTGTTAAGCTGTAGAAAGCCCATTACACTGCATATAGCTGTAGATGGAAGGAAGGTCCTTCTCACACATTGCCTTGTCTCAGATAGCTATGCCTTCAGCCATGACTGGGACTGAAACTGACACAACTTGGGACCTCCATGGCCCTTCACCACACTGACATGCTGCTGGGTACCTCACCTAAGAACATCAGCTGCTAATTGCCAACATACAATAGCTAAAGATATGACACCAGTAAAAGGAGGTGAGCTTCTCTAGCAGTCGAAAATGTTTCATACACTGACGCACAATTATCTCTTTGAAGAAATAAAGCACTGCATCGAACTCTAGCTGCCTCCAGGGCACAGCTGCATTTTCCCCAACCTGTTCCTACAGCCTGTTTTTCAACTGGGACCTGGACTGGCAGTGTCCTTCACCATCCTGTGGGTAGGTCGTTGTAGCTCTTCTTGACTGAGCCCAGCCCCATGGCCTAAAGCCTAACCAGCCCAACCACCTCTTGAACTCCAAGCCTCAGCAACCCTGTCCCAGATTGGGTAACCTGTACCCACCTTTTGAATATCTTGCCCAGCTCAGGTGGTAGAGCAGGTAAGCTACTAAACCGGAAGGTTGGCGGTTCAATCCCAGGCTCCACCGGTCTGCATGCCAAATATCCTTGGGAGAGATACTAACCCCATGCTGCTCTCTGATGCATTCATCGGAGTGTAAATGTGTATGAATGTTAGACAGTAGGCACTAAACAGTTTAGAAAAAGTGCTTGTGTGATTGGGTGAATGAATTAGTTGTATAAAGCGCTTTGAGTGCTCAGATAGAGTAGAAAAGCGCTATATAAGAACCAGTCCATTTACCATACTTTGTGCTTAGCAGCTCTAATAAACTGCTAACTGATTGCATATATCTCACTCTGTTGACTTGTGAGCAGTAGAAACACATACCTCTTTGGCAAGTCTGCGAGCTTCATAATAAGGCCTTGCTTTGTCAATGCACGCACCGAGCTGGGAGCCCTGGGCATTGAGCTTCCTGGCAGAATCAGTCAGGATCCTCCTGTAGCTCGACCTGGCGTCCTGAGGGAGCACACGCATAAGATTGCACATTACATTACACACCGTGAGTCTTGACACGACTCACTGTGGCATCTGAGGCTGTGACAGGAAGACAGGAGTCAAGTGTACAAACACTTTAAGTAGGTTAAGCAGGCACCAGAGAAGGGAAAAAGGGGTTTATTGTTATATTCGTGACCTACATTCTAAGTTCTGTGATTGACATTCAATATATCGCTTAAACAAACACCACTTTACTAAAAACTTCACCTCAGTTTAGAAACATAACATAGCAGCTAGCATACACATAACACCTCACAGATAATGGTCAGAGATGCACTTGCTTTTGAACCGTGAGCATTTTAAATGTACTTCTGCTATGCTCATAGATTTTCTTTGGATAGGTTACTGGAATATTTCAGCATCTGCACTCACAGAATTCAGATTAAGACACTGTGGAAGCAAAAAAGAAATATGTGGTCTGAAAGGTTCTGTAGTAGAGCTTTTCCTACCTTACAATAAGAGAATTTCTAGTTTCTTATGAAAAAACAAGATCCAGCAGTAATCATAGCAGGCTTCATTTTAGCACTTCTTTAAATGTTTCTAATTAGTGTTTAATCAAGCAGTGATCACAGCTTCATAAATGGAACGCAGCTGGAGATTAAAATTATGCCTACGGGACAAAAAACGTACAAAATTACTTGGCAAGGGAAAACGAGGGAGGCAAAACAGTTTCAAATGAATGTTACAATTGCTATGGTGTGCAAAGGGTGTGTGGAGTTTCAGCCACTCAACCATGCAAGACTTCTGTCCCCCGATCTTTAATCTTTTCTTCACCCTTGCAACAACCATCTAAGTAAATGTGACAAATATGCAAAATATGAGACAAATGGAAGAGCCATAAGTGGCCAGTGATATGCTATTCCTGTTGTTGTGGTGTACTGCGATGCCTCAGTAGTCAGCTGAGTTATATAAGGGCTTTGACAGGAAGCTGTCTCGAGACGGTCAACCACCTGCTTCTGGCTGGTCAGCACTGTTCTCAGATCTTAAGGCAGTGCTGTTAGAGGGTCAGTCTCATTACTACTGATCTGTGAACTTAGGAAACGAGTTTATGTAAGCTGTCACACTGCACATTCAATGATCTGTTTTTACACTGTGCATGATTTACAGCTACACAAAGATTTCTATCAAGAGTCGGGACACTTAATTTTACCTTCTTGTGTTTTTAAGGTCAAAGGCTATTTTGCTAGTTACTTTTGCAACACTTTGTTTATTCACTCATTTAAATAAGCGCAAACTGTGTGGGCAGTTTGATTTCTCTGTATGTGTAATAATGCTACTGTGTTCTCACATGTCATGCCTTTCAGGGTCCTCTATTGTCTGTGTTAAACTGTGTGACTGTTCTGCCCTTTTGCAAATTTCAAACAATTAAAACATTGCTTAAACAATGCATCACCTGTTGCTTAGGGTTGGCTAACCTCAGGAGGCAGCGGCACTGTTTTTTAAACTGGGAGTCCTGAAATGGCATTCGTGGTGCAGTTTTGGCACTGTGTTTAAGCAGATTCAAAGTCACCACTGAATCATTGCAAAAGCCCTGCATGGATCTACAGATTGATATTAATTTCTTCGACACTCTGAGAGCAATTTGAGCACTTTGAAAAATCTGCAGTGAGTGTGTGCTCGTCATAGAAAGATCAACTACAGGATACCAAGAGGCACAAAGTGTTTGCAGATAAAGACAGAGCACAAAGTCACTTGGCTGCTTAGACCACAGACTGGCTGCACAGCAATCATGAAAAGCTTAGAAACTTATTGAACATAAAATCTTGGGTTGTGAACACTGTTCATAAACCTGCTAATGCAATACTACCCATGTGATTGACAGCAGAACTGACATAACCCAGTTTGATGCTTTCTTCACAGCAAATAAGACAAGTCTCATTTTGATGAAACACGGTGTTCAAATAATGCTTTTAAAGATGGCAAGAATTTAAAATGAACTACGGCTACGTCCACACGTACCCGGGTATTTTTGAAAACGCAGATTTTTCTGCGTTTGCACCTTTCGTCCACACGTAAACGCCGTTTTTGGTCACTGAAAACTGGGATTTCTAAAAACTCCGGCCAGGGTGGAGATTTTTGAAAACTCCGTTTTTGCATTTACGTGTGGACGAGAAAAACGGAGAAAACGCAGAAAACGCAGCGTCACAGGTGTGCGCCTTTTTTGACGTCACACTGTGCGCCACGTTGTTTCGGTGAAATGAATTTCTACAATACTGTTACTGTTACTTGTTCTCTCTGCAGTGTTTAAATGCTTACATACACACACAGTTACTGTCCCCCCACACATACGACTTGGTTCTGCTGCTATGCGCCATCTTTGTTTACTATTTCCCACCGAGGCTTCTAGACTTCTGATTGGCCAACATTTCTACACGGTTAGGAATATATCGCTACCTGTTGCTTTGGCATGTTCCTAGCAGCGTTTTCCTTCATTTCTGCGTTTACGTGTGGACGGGATTATCTTTTAAAACGAAAGCGGAAAATCTCTGTTTTCAAAAATACCCGTGTACGTGTGGACGTAGCCTAAGTAGAATGCAAAAACAGCAGTGCACTCTCACTGATGGCGTCCAATCTGACTTGCTGTGACAGAGTCTGCAAAAAAAAGAAAGCCTGAGAGAAAAGTCTTTACAACCCTAACACACACCGTCACACAAACGCACACACTAGGGCTGGGTATCGTAACTGACTTCTAGAATCAATTCGATTCGATCCACAATTCGATCGACTCCATTTGAATCAGGGAAACTTTGCCTCAGACAGTCAGAAATATTATTATTCTGATCACTTATCAGTACATATCCATATTTTTATATCTATAAAAAGAAAGCTGACACTTGTGAGACTTTATCAAAGGTGTGAGCATCACAGCAGAGGCCTTTGTGTCAAAGTAACTGAGGATAAAACACAGAAAAACATGAAGGTGATTTTCGTGTCCTGTCTTCTTATAGCAGATAACCTTAATAATACTCTGCAGTAGAACAAAAACAGAAGAAAACCATGAATCAACATTTGAACATTACCTGATGCTGCTGAAGTGACGCAGAGCAAAGTTACAGAGGTTTTATTAGAGACACAGCTGAGAGTTTTGCAATTTTGCATCATTTTAAAAACAGAACAGCAGAAATGAGGCTTTCTTGTCGGAAGTTAAATTTAAAAAGAAAAAAACAGCAGCCGACAGCGCTGTGCATAACAGTAGACTTGTGCATAATAAGCACGCGAATAATGCAGAAAACAGAGATTTGAGATGGGAAACTGCTCTTGAAGTACACAGAGAGAGAGAGAGAGAGCTGTGCATGAAGTGTGATTTTATCGTGCTGGACGCAAAACAGCAAAAGTCAGAAGGAATTCATGACGATGTTTATGTGAAACGAAACGTGAAGCGTAGTTTGGATCTTCTTTTGCTGCTGGTTCAGTCAACTTTGTTTGGAGAGAGACAAAACTGCAGCTTCAGAATCTGTGAGCTGTCGGCTTTCGGCCCCGATGGCGTGTCCATGTACGTGCCGTCGTGAGAAAGCCGACAGCTCACTGATTCTGATGCGTCAGCCTGTCCGCGCTTTGTGTTTGCGTCTTTGTGCAGAATCTGTGTACTGCTCTCATTTACTGTTTTAACTGTTTGCTGGTTGTCAAAATTTTGTGAAGTTTAACCCGAGATTCTGGCATTTCTGGCAAAATGAATTTATATTTAAAAATCAATTCAGGGTTTTAATGAATTGATATCACATTATTCAAGCTAGAATCGGAAAATCGATAATCAAAACCCACCCCTAGCACACACACTGAATTATAAAATGACTTTTTTCTAGTTCTAGTTTGGCTGACCTAGGCTACTTGTAACTTCTTTTCATATCCAGAAAGAAAGAAAGAGGTGTCCAGAAGAGAAAAAGAGGGTAAAAGAGGGATGGTAATGCTGACAGTCGTGGGGTCACAGCCGTGTTTTGGAACCATTCACCGGTGAGCTGGCACAGTGTAGGGGCTTGCTGCTACAATGCTTGTTAGCTTTCGGTCGCTTGTCGCCCTCCTTCCCTCCTGTGGTTAGCTTACTGGGGGGAACAGCGCTGGCGTGGACTGAAGTCTTTTTTACGTTCCGACCCAAATGATGTTTTTTAGAATGAGTTGAAGAGGACTTTCACTCACCCCATGTCTGAGCAAACTTCCACAAGGAAATTATTAAATCTCCGCCAAGGTAACGCAGCAGAATTTGTGGTCGAGTTCCGGACTGTGGCAGCCAAACCAGGTTGGCCCAAATAAATGTCTCAGCTGTTTTTCTTCAAGCTTTGAATGACCGGATGATTGATCAGTTAATGTCTGGTGACAAACCGTGGTGTCCTTCTCTCTCAGAATTTACAATCTTTTAAAAGAGAGTAAGTAAAATGTATTTATATAGCACTTTTTAAGACAGAAATCTGTTACAAAGTGCTTTACAGGGGATAAAAAAAAACATACCAGAGGGAAGCCAAAAAAAATTACACGACCCCTAGAGCATCCGCCAAGGCCAGCTTTGAGCCCATGGTAATATATTCTCCTTCGCTCAGCTCCTAATTCCTTGCCCTCTCCTTCAGAGCCCCAGCCTGAACACATTCAGATCAGGCATTGTAGGCTTGAGAGGCTAACCAGTGTGCAAGTATTTTTAATATGGTCACTCGGGACACTTTCTCACTTCCTGTCCTGTGCAGCCAAAAGAGCCTGCCCACCTGTAGTTTTGGGCGTACATGTTGGATTTGGAGGAGACAATCCGAAAAGGCCTGCAAATTGACCACTGATCTTGGCTCAGGTCCCCCTGGCCACCGCTATGTCCCCACAGCTGTTTGTTCTGCTGTGATTTACTTGGCTCAGACCGCCCACCTCGCCTGCCTGTACATCTAAGCTGTTTTTCTTCAAGCTTTGAATTCCACCTCGGGGTGAGCAGAACCATATCTCTCCTCAGACGCCGTTTCTGGAGGGACATGTTGGAGAAGGACATCAGGCAGTACGTTGCAACATGTGCCACCTATGCCTGAAGCAAACGTAGCACTCGACGAGCGTCAGCCAAAAATCTCAATAAAGGGATGGACAAGGCCAGTAATATCCTGGGGATGGAGTTGGACTCTAAGACGGTGATGTTACCTCCCACCCACTCCATGGCGTGCTGGGTAGTCACAGGAGCACATCAGCATCAGCAGCATCAGTGAGACATAACCCTTAAAGACGGAGGAAATCAATTCTTGCTCCAGAGAGTATTAGGCCCCATATTAGACAACATCTGGGTCCTTTCTCATCCACGGTAAAATTAATTTTAATTTTAATTTGAAAATGATCAAATTAATTTTTGATCATTTTCTGTTTTTTGATGCTCATATCAAGTCTGTGACCCGCTCCTGTTTTTTTCATTTAAGAAATATTGTTAAACTCAGGACTATTGTCTCCAGAGGTGAAATGGAGATGCTTGTTCGTGCCTCCATCTCCTCCTGATTAGATTATTGTAATGTTTTCTTCTCCTGTCTGTCAAAGTTTTCTTTAAATCACCTTCAAGTGGTCCAAACTGCTGCACCAAGGCTTTTAACCCACAGTCATAAATTCTCTCGTATCAGTCCATTGTTAAAGTTCTTGCACTGGCTTCCGGCTGAGTGCAGCGGAAGCCATATACATTTAATTTGTATAATATACTAGGTTATTTCTAATTGTGCTATTTGTATACATTACATTTATTTTGTTTGTTTTTTTCACTTTTTAATACATGTTATTGCTTAATTCAGTTACTTTTCTTACTGTTTTGGAGCAACTGTGACCACATCATTTCCGCAGGCATTAATAAAGTATTCTGATTCTCACTCAGGTAACCAGAAAACTGGCTGCTCGTTACATAGGTCCATACGAGATGGACTCAGTGATCAGCTGTCAGACTCAGGCTGCTCCCGATGCTATGCAGTCAACCCACTTTTCGCGTCTCACATATCAAGCCGGTGCAGTCCAGCACATTGCGCTCTCTGTGTTTCCAGTTTGCACACTTGGATCATCATTGGCTAAGCTCTACTTCCTCTGATGCTGGTCATCCTCACTCACTCTCTGCTTGCCTGCAACTTACCTGTCAGTTGCTGCTGCCCTTACCTTTTGGCCTCCTGGAGTACTATGGATCTCACCTGCCTGGCCTCCTATTCGCTACCACGTACCTCCACTCTGGAAAAGGAGCAGACAGGTCGGACATCCTATTCCACTCATTGCATCACTCAGCCACTCACCCTGAGAACCACCCTGCCCTCTTTCCTTGCTTCGTCCTGCAAACCAGTAAGCCAACCTTCTTTACTCACCTTCACGCTCTGTGAATAACACATCTCTCTCTCTGTTGCAGTAGCTCTCGCTCACTTTGACCTTAGTGATCCCTGTGTTAAATAAAGTTTTTAAAAAATGAAACGTCAACTTTCAGGTCCAACCAGTACACAGCAGCTGCTCGGCCTTGACTGACAGACAGACTGACTGACAGACAATGCTCAAAGAGCAGTGGAGGAAAACAGAAGACAGTCACAATAGAGGCAGCAGCAGGTGTGTGTTTGTGTGAGGACAGTCAGAATATGCCCCAGTGAAAGCAAAAACAGATCTGATTTGGGTTTTTATATTTTCCATTTATCATTAGCCATTTCAAGCAGTATTATAATTGTTACGCTGTTCTGACTTTTTATCTTTAAGCGAGGCATAGTGCACTCTTCATAATGAAGCGTGTACAGTACATGCCCTCTATTTCCTTACACAAATTTGAATACATAAAACTGGATATTTACTTTTAATCTACACAGATGTAGAAAAAAATGACTACATATAATATATAATAATGACTACATAACAAAGGTTGGGGGACCAGCGGTCTGTAACACCGTAGTTCAGACCTGGTTAATACATGCTGAGGTGGGTGGTTGGTGATGGGTTTAGCTGTGGGCACGGTCAAAAACCAAACCTCGGGCCAGCACTGGCTTACCGGCCAGTCAAAAGCAGCAGGCTGCTGCCATTACTATGGGAGCAGCATACCACTGGCCACTTTTGGATCTCAGTATTCCTGAAGATCCAACATCCTGGAGTGGGTGTCCTGGCCAAGGGAACCAAAATGTTCCCCACTTCAAGAAACACAGTAAAGCCAGCCCTCACTATATACTAGGCATTACAGTAACAGAAACTGAGACCAAAGTCCTCTAAAAGCGATCTTCAGTGCCTGTATGAATTGGTGTGAATATGACATGTTGCATAAAGCACTTTGAGTGCTTGAGTAGGTTAGAAAAGCACTATAACCAGTCCATTCACCACATATTGTGTGTGTGCAGGAGACCAGATGGAATGGAAGCAAGGACAAGAGATTAAACGGCTCTCTTATGGTGGATATAGATAGGGTTAGTCTGGAAGAAGCGCATGAAAACAGTGCTGTGGATATGAAGATAGTGTCAGACAGCATCATGAGTGTGAAGCTGGACATCAAAGGGGTGATGGTGAATGTTTTCAGTGCGTATGCCCAACAGGTTGGATTTCAGTTAGAAGAGAAAGGAATTTGGAAGTGAGATGGATGAATGAGTGGAGTGTGTCTTCAAGACTGAGAGATTTGTGATTGAAGCAGACTTGAGTGGACTGGTAGATGAAGGTAACACAACTGATGAGGAGGTGTTGGACTGGAGAGTAATGCAGAAGGACAGATGGCAGTGGATTTTGCCAAAAGGATGGAAATAATGGCTGCGGTGAACACATGATTCAAGAAGAGGGGGGAACACGGGATGATCTATAAGGAGGAGGCTACTACACGTTGGACTACATCCTATGGAGAAGGTGCAATCTGAAAGAGAAGATTGCTAGATGGAGAATGTACCTAGGAAGCATCAGATGTTAGTCTGCAGGATGACTTTGGTCATCAAGAAGTGGAAGCGAGTGAAGGCAGAGGCAAGGAATAAATGGTGGAAGCTGAGGAAAAATGAACGTTGCAGAGATTTCAGGGAAGAGTTAACAGATGACTGGGTAAGTACAGAATGAAGAAAAAGAGAGAGAAACAGACGGGGGAACATTAGTGAGTAAAAGCCTAATGAAATGTTTTCCTTGTGCTTCACAGTGTTAATATATGGAAACCTGTTTCCACAGACTGAGTGACTCTTTGAGCACGGATACTGCTGATTTAAAGTCAAATGTATTCTTCATATTTATTATTATTTCATGACATATTATATCTTTAGTGTTGGGTAATGTTGAAATTACATTCACCTTAAGATCGCTTTTACTTTGCAATGGGGTCTCGGGTTTTGTTACCCTAATGTATGAACAAAACGCAAAACTACGTGGGGGCTGGGGTGTCCGCAGGTTTACTGTGACCTCCTCACATCCAGCTGCAGCTCCAGCTTGTTGATCTCTTCGCTAGCTTGGTTGAGGTGCTCCAGCTCCTCCTGGAAACACACGGGAAAGACGACGTGTTTTAAAAGCAGAATACAACCAGACAGCTGGAAATATTGTTAGACAGGGGATGGGCTTGACCCAGGCGTCGGTCTGCGTCAGGAGCAGATCGTTGCCATGTACGGTCGGCGTTTATCGTAGTTTTGTTTGGCTCGGGAAATATGACGCATTTGCTAATGCGGGGAGGGAAACGGTTCTTTAGCAACATACCTGAATTCTTGGGTCCAATTCCTCCTCGTATTCCTCTCCGTTTTTAATCTGGCTGTTAGACTCTCCATCATTCCCACAGTCCGCTCCCACTTGCTTTCTCATCGTGGTTCTGCCGTCTCCGCCTTTCGCCTCTTCTCCCGGCGTCTCCTCCCGCAGACCGGCCGGGTTGGGGCTTCCTGCACGCTTCAGAGTTTCACGCGAGGTCCCAGGCTCCATGGGCGGCCCAATCGTTCGGCTGCTGTGATATTTATTTAACCTCCCGGTACAATAATGTGTCAGCGTTTAGGGCAGTGGAAGGTCGCCCCGCGTGTACTCATACTTTGAGTACGAGTATGTGTACAAACTAGTGATGGGATTTCCGGATCTTTTTAGAGAACCAGCTCTTTCGGCTCG
This sequence comes from Perissodus microlepis, assembly GCF_051167445.1. NCBI lineage: Eukaryota > Metazoa > Chordata > Actinopteri > Cichliformes > Cichlidae > Perissodus > Perissodus microlepis. The sequence goes on from NC_140481.1 coordinate 348,996, forward strand.
ACTCACTAAAAAGAACCGGCTCTTTCGGCTCCGACCCGGCTCTTCAGGTTGTTTTGTAGCTTTAATTAATTTGTTATTAACAACAATATAAAATTATGCACAAAATGAATTACTAATGTAAAAAAAAGTGGTTTTATTTATATATGTTTATATATAAATATATGCGGTGGCCCCAAGAGACAAAGCACGTACAAACTACAAAACACATTTCTAGCATGAACTGAACTTCCAAAACAGCTACCTAGATCACTTAAATTACACAATTGAAAGCATATATGTATTGTTTGTGTACTTATACACATGCACTCATATATATTCAAATAATTTAAAAAAAATGTTCATTTACCTGTTACTACCACACACCAAATCCAGTCGCTGGTACTTGCTGGCTTGTGTAGCCACTAGGTAACAAAAGCTCAACACTGCGCCCTAGCATCCTGGAGCACTTCTGTTGTCTTTTGTGCGTGTTTTGGAGTTTTTTTACGTGCTTCTGAGTTTTTACGTGTTTTGAAGTTTGTACGTGCTTTGTCTCTAGGGGCCACCGTAAATATACTTTTATTTATTCACGCCACATAAAATGTAATAAATAAATCATATGAGATGAGAGATGAGATGAGATAGCCTTTATTTGTCAGTTGCAGGTCTTTTGCCCACAACCGAGATGACAGACCTTGCCGACCGTACATACAATACACAAACATCGCATTGGGGAGACAGGTCAGGCTAGGTAGCGAGGAAAAAAAACATCGAAATGTGTAACACAGAAGGATAATACAGGAATGCACAGATATCAACACACCATAGCACAATAAACACAGACAGCAACATGGGAAAGAGGTCCAGTGTGTACATCTGATCTGGGACCGCTGCAATCTTTCGACTGCGCCTCCAACTGACCCGATGTCCACATCAGAGGGGAGGTAAGCGTTGGAGGTGGCGTTGGATCCAGGGTAGGGAGGGTGATGCGTCGGTGAGTGCTTATCAGTATCAGTATATGTATGTGTGTGCGTATCCATAGTTCAGCTGAGACAGTGTCCTTCGCCCTGCCAGGCTAAGTAAACAGTCTTCCAGCCAACCCAGGTGGCCTTGCATGGAATGGGAAGGAACAGACTAAACACAGTCGTTATCAGGGAGTTTTGTTCAGCTCCGGCCTTGCAGCTGGCGCCAAAGGGGTATCCACATGAAGTGATGGTATTTTTTACTTTAGTGCGAGCAGCTCATATGAATTTCAAAGCAGTTCTACAGTCCAACACTGGTCTCTCAATCTCCCGTTGGAGAGCCGCGAGCTTCGCCATACTTGCGTTCTGTGATGTTGTCATTTCTTGTGCTCAAGGAGCCAATTTCTGAGAACTCACGGCAGTGTGCCTCCCCGAGATGTCATCCAATTTGTACAAAAACCAACTATTCACATTTCAACTTTTAACTATTTAAATTTTCAGCTTTTTCCTTTTAAACAAATTTAAAGTGAAACAACACAAAACACTGCAAACTGAAGGCGCTGAACACTGAAGCGCCTTGAGGCGACTTTTGTTGTGATTTGGCGCTATATAAATAAAATAAAATTGAATTGAATTGCAAACCACAACACAATTAAATATAAATTAAAATATGAAAACAAACAGAAGATGCACATTCTCTGTCATATGGACCTGCATGAATAAACTTTCTGAATCCTTTTTCATCTGCAACTGAAAATAGTTGTGGATGATTACTATACCTTTCTAATGTGACGTTGTTGTCCCTGGCTCTCTCTCTCTCCCTCCCGCTCTGTTCCTGTGCTACTGAGTGTAACTACCGCCCCTCCCCCCTCTGCCCAGCAAAGCACAAGGCTCGTGCGGAGTGAAGCGGAAAAAAGTGTGTGAGAGAGAGAGAGAGAGGGTGAGAGAAAGAAAGAAAAAACCCATGGCTCGCAATAAGGAGTCGGCTCTAAGAGCCATTTCGTTCGCGACCGACACATTACTAGTACAAACCAGCGCCTGACTAACGCTAGCCCAGCCAGTCACATTGCACCGACTATGGCACCCCACTACAGCCCACTCTTCCTCCTCCTGGTTTAATTCTTTTCACAATCGCAGTAATTTTTTAAAAATTACATTTGTATCATATTTAATATACATAGATATAATACTGGGTTAAATGTAACTTGGCTAACAATCTTTTGCGGGTTCAGAACCTGCAGTGAATACTGCCGATGGTGGGCTGCATTATATTTATAACACAAGATGTTTATTACTCACGTGTTCATGTGGAGTTAAATCAGATGTCATTTAACTGTACATCCTTTTATAGATCTTTTTAAGTTTCCATTGTAGCTCAAACATACAGGGGTCCAATAAGACAAAGCGTGTCTGGAAAGGGCGAAAAATAAAGAAAAAAAAATACCAATCTAATGTAATATCAGATTATACATGAACGAAAACCGTTCATGGGCCCTTATATATGCCACGTAATCATCAGATTCTCCCTGAACAAACTTAAACCTTTAGATCAGATTGGGGCCATCACAGCCCTCTTTGTCAAATATCACCTTTACCTCAGAACATGGAAATTTGCTTTTGATTTGAAATTTGCTGTACACAAGTACAACTTATTCTGGTATGTCACCACTTTGCCAAAATCAGGAAGAAGACCTAAATTGTCATCCTCAGATGAGAAGAAAATAGTTTGGATGCTCAAGAGCAACTCAGGAACCACTAAGGCTCAATCCTGCCATGAACTGGAAACTGCTGAACACCAGCATCACTTTCTATAGTGAAGTCAGTTTTGCATCAACATGGACTGAGGCTACCAATCAAGAACAAAGCCTTCCCAAAACCCCAGACTCTGACCCCATAGAAAATTTGTGGGCTAAGTTTAAAAGCAGAGAGAAAACCAACTAATTTAAAGAACTCAACCAATTCTGCCAAGAAGGGTTGTCCAATATCCAGAGGTGCCTGTGTGTATACTTTTGACTGTGTGGATGAGAGAAAATTCAAACTTGTGCACCTCATTCTTGTTTTTGACTCACTGAAGATGTATGCTGTACAGTCATTCCCACACTGCCAAAGAAACTATTAAAAGACAAACGTTACCATGATATTCTTGCTCATGAGGAGTGCATTTTAACTTCTCATCAATTTCATTTACTCATACACACACATATCTACACAGTGTTTTTATCTATGCCTAGGCTCCTCTAACATTTTCATTCAATCACACTCACTAACTGGCACTATGGTGAACACATTGAAGGAAACTCAGGAGTTGTGATCCTCCTCAGGGAAGCGGGCTGGAGGGATCCATCAACCTTCCAACTGGTCCATGGCCTGGTCTAGCAAAATTCTAGTTAATCCTATCTGCTACTTCAAACTGGGAGCTACCACTACTGTCATCTACTATATTTTACTGAATATGGATGAGTACTTCAAACAGCAATTACTTAAAAGACACCATACTGTCCCGGTTAGACTTCCACAGTCACAAAAAAAGCTGCTCTAGTGGCAATATCAACATAAAGATAAGTGTCTGTTGTTTCAAGCAGGTATTATGTGAAGTTAATTCAAAACATTCTTGTGAAAATATAATTCACCAACTTTTATTCTGAACTCAAAAATATAAAAAGCCACAATCCTTCTGGATCCCTCATCCAGTGTGTACAGGGTGTCTTTGAGCCATGCACTTAGTTTTCAGGTCACAACACCAAACAGATCAATTAATAAAGTTGGCTTCTTACAAATTAATCTCCTGAGTTTGGTTCCATTATTGCTGTCAGCTTTTTCACTTTAACTCCACCAGTTATACGATTATTTACAGTGGATGTTCCACAGTACTTTGTAGTACTTAGAGTCCAAAGGGTGTCTTCGAGAACTCAGTAATCAAAACCTGATTCTGAGTATAGGATACACACAGCTACTCAAAAAGGAAAGCATGAGCAGAAACTGTTCAGTTTAATACTCAGATGCTAGCATGTTATAAAAAATACAAAGTCATCTTCACTTTCCTATCGTACTAACAACGGTGATGGTAGTGGAAAGCAAGAAAAGCCACATTTCTCCTCCTCCGTTTACGTGTGAGATCGCTGACGTTTCCAGAACCTCTTGACCTCGCTGTGTCCCTGTGGTGTCACCACCATCACTCTGTGGGCCACATCCTGCCACACCAGACAGCCCAGGCCCTGCACCAGAACACCTTTGTTAGACACCAGTAGGCTACAAAGACAGTCTTGCATTTGATGAACAGAGAAGTCATTAAAAAGATGTCCATCTGCTGTAACTACAACACGTCGATCGCATGTAATTATATGAATACATACAGTGAAAATATGGCACAACTTCACTGGCTCTTGTGCTGTAACACCAATACAGGAGTTATGTTTAAGAAAATTTGTACTATTACAACTCGTTACGTTTTGTTGTACACCAGGACGTTCCATTATGAAGACATTATGAGCGTCTTGGAGCAGCAGGTACAAGCAATGCTGGAGACCTCAAAATCAAAGCAGCATATCCTAACTGACTAAGGATCCTTAAAAACATTACACAGTATATTAATCTGTTATGATTCTGGTATTAATATAAAAACAAACCAACCTGAGCTCTGTCTCGCAGAACCTCAAAGTCAGCCTGGGAGAGGAACTGGTTATAGAGCACACCTGAAGGAGACATGGACAACACACACACACACACACACACACACACACACACACACACACACACGCACATCAGCACAACATCAGTTCTCTTCCTCTCTATCATAGTGTAGAGTTCATGCAATGAGAGTTACAGCTCATATTTTGAAAGGTCTCTGTCAGCAGTGAGTCCAGCGTCACCAGGCAGGAAGAATAAAATGATGGTTCACAGACATTACACAGAGCGCCAAGGAACCACTCACTGATAAAAGTACATGTACACAGTCTGCTGTTTATTGCCACTTCATTAGATACACCTGTTACTTGTTAAGGCATATGACTAATCACTGAATCACATGGCAGCGACACAATGCATTTAGGCAACTAGGCATCATCAAGATGACCTGCTGAAGTGTGAACTGGGCATCATCAGAAAGAAGAAGAAGAAAGAACAGTGGATTAAAATAGCCTGACTGTTGGGATTGTCCTACACAAGCAATCTCATTTACAAAGAGCAGTCCAAAAAGGAGAAAACATTGAGTGAGCAACAGTTTGCAGGGAGATGTTTCACATCTAACAGGGAGGGCGGGTATTTTTCACCTTTACCACAGGTTTTAATGTGAAACTGAAAACAATATGTGAGCAGCAGACTACTTGTTAGCATGGCACGATTACTGATGCACGCCTGTAATTAGCACAGTGGATATGTACATTACAACAAATTTATGAAGACAAGAAATAAACAAGAAGTGTTAAGTGTTGTTTTGAACACACACACTTGATAAACATGCTCACCCTCTGTGAACTGCAGGCGATCTCTCTCCAGCTCCCACAGTCTGATCTGGTCTGTTATAGTTGGAGGCAGCACTGGGGTCTAAAAGCACAACAGAGGATGAGGATACTTTGCAGAGCGATTAACCTGTTCATTATTCATTTTACTAGACTGAACTGCAAAAAGAATCAATGCTGTACCTGAGTGAGCATGACAGGGTGAGCTCTGGTCCTCAGAAAATGGATAATCTGAACAGAAGAGAACACAAAATGTAAAAACTCAGCTCTGGAGCTCTGGAGCCAGTCTCCTTCAGAGGGACTAGACCCTGTCCCAGTCTGGAGTTATCCACAGCGGGTGGGTATACTTGCACCTGCCCGGTTTGCTGTGGCATTTTGGATTTAAATAAATTGCCCGTGATTGTAAATGTACGTTTTCTCTGTGGCCTGTCCGGCGTGTGCGCCGCTTCGTGCCGTACGCATCAATGTCAAAACAAGTGCACCCTCTTTTAAGGTTTTACACATCAGGACGTTCTAAAAATAAAATGTTCCTTAATAGGGCTTCAATTAGATGAATCACAAAACTATGTGCCATTACTCATTTAACAAAAATGAATGTACTGTTCGACAATTCGCTGCTCTGGATTCAGGTGTGTGTTAACACAAAATCAAGTAGGGAAGACATGAGCGGTGATCCTGAAGAAGCAGTTGTTGCTGAAAAGTATTACTAAAAGTTTCCAAAGAGGAAATCAAAGGTTTATGTGAGCTAATTCTTTCACACATTTACTGAGAGTGTTCACTTTCTACTGTAACATCAGGCCATGTGACGAAGGTTACAGCTCTGTGGTGGCAATGCATACGGGAGTGAAAGTCTAACGTTCTATCATAATTACTTTCTGTGTTTGTTCCAATCTGTCTAATGTTCACAGTTTGTGTTTTTGCTGTGGCTCCATCAGTACAGGGGATTGAAAGAGGATGGAAAAGATGAGAACTGAATTTTTAGTGTGTAAGTGAGCCCAGTGCAGCAGTACCTGCTGTGCAGTGATCCCGTTGGCGATAGCCTGTTGCACAGACTCCCTTGTCAGCTGAGCCACAACTACATTGGGGAAGCGGTAGAGCATTTCACTGAAGAGCGCCACCAGAGCAATCTGAAGTTCTGAATCTGTGAGAGTCACACAAACACAAGTCTGGACAGGTTCTGTATGATAGCTGTGCATCCTTTCAACAAACAAAGGGGAAAATTACACGAACAATTAGAGATGCTACTGTATTGATGAACACAACCAGACTAGCTGCTGGGCCCTGCTTCCACTCTTTATCCCACGTCTGGGCTCCAGCTCAGACACACATCTGTCTGGACGTTGTACAGTCAGAAACAATGCTGCTAGGTTTTAGTTCTGACTATAGCTGCGTAATGTGTATTAAAACAGTTAAAGGAAGTCAGGGTCAAATGCAGTTTACAATGGAGCTTCAACCATCCTGACACCCTCTTAATCAATGGTTACATAGTGACTAGATGTGAAAAGTCTTGAGGTGTTCACACATACTTGTGTAGGCATAGATACGATAATTGGTTTCCACCACAATGAAACCTGCATCTCCAGTACCAGGACTGGAAGCCAGGTTAGAGGAGGAGGAGCTGCTGGCGACTCCTGCAGCCAGAGTGATTGCCAGCCTGGTGGGATAATATCTCCTGGACTTCCTCTAAATAGCAGAAGATGGAAGCATTAAAAAACAACAACCAAAACCAGACTTCTAACTACTGATAGTGTTCTGGTAACTAACTCTATACAGATTTCAACCATTTTTAAGCATTTAGGTCATTTTCCCTTCCACAGCTCTTTGTGGTGACAGCGTAATCAAACCAGTCCAACCCTGCTACGTAACTGCACTAACTAGCAAACCAGGTCTCACATGCAATGGCTCTGTCAGTGTTGTACTCTAGTCCAGGACACACAGGTTTCAGTTTGAAGTGTTTATTGTAAGCTGTATTTAACCTTTTCCCTCTAAATGCCCAAATTTGTCAAACAGTAGGAATGATTCTACTGTTTTTAATGATTCTACACTTTCTTATTTACAAAAGAAAGAAAACCAATCCGAAGGAGAACAACAACTGGTTAAGTAAAATCAAGCCACAACCATTAAAGCTAGACCCATTCGAACAGCTAGTTGGGTTGTTTTTTTGCACACAAAGTAAGATTCTTTAACACAAAATGTAAAAAACAAAACATATCACACACACGTTTCTATAGAAATACTCTTCTCAGTAGCTCACCTTTCTTTGGAACACCAGTCCAAACTCTCGCAGGTGCTGCAGAAAAGTAAGTAATGACTCGCTCATACCCTCCACCGAGTAATCCTAGGGCACACAGGCAGCACGTTAAAGGAAGACCTGAGACCACCGTATTACAGCAAAGTTATATTGCTTTTTGCACACACCCCAGTAAAAATAATCAATTAAAAAATGAATAAATAAGTCAAACAGATGCTAACTGCTGTGCACTCACTCTGCCCAGACTAGAGAAACTGAGCTGGAATAAGAATGACAAGATCTCCACCAGGTCCATCCCTCTGGACTACAAGACACAAAGTATGAGAAATGAGTAGATCGGTAGCGTTACAGAAAAAACACAGAAATGTACACTACAATGGGAAAGTACAAGAGGAAAAAAAAGAGACCTCTACTCATGCTGGGCTCCCATGGTAGGACAGCATGAGAACAGGAAACAAAAAAACTCCTCTGCACAAAAAGCACATAAATGTCCACAGCACAACATTGTGAAAGACATGACAAGCCACAGGATTGGGTGGGGGAGTCATCCGAAGCAAACACAGCAGCCGCCCTGCACAGCGCTACCATTCCAGCGCGGCACATAGACCATCCGTGTTCCCCCGCAGGAAACAAGCATCGAAGGCGTTTGGAAAGGGAGGGGGGATGAGTGTGTGCATATCAGTGTATATGTATGTGTGTGTGTGTGTGTGTGTCCAGAGTTCAGCTGAGACAGTGTCCTTCGCCCTGCCAGGCTAAGTAAACAGTCTTCCAGCCAACCCAGGTGGCCTTGCATGGAACGGGAAGAACAGACTAAACACAGTCGTTATCAGGGTGTTGTTGTTCAGCTCCGGCCTTGAGCCCGCAGCTGGCGCCGAGAGGGTCTCCGCATGAAGTGATGGTGCTTTTTACTTTAGTGCGAACAGCTCATATCTGTCATCTGTCCATGAAGCCAGATAACACACACCAATTAGTTAAACTGCAGGAATGTCTTAAAGACATAAAGACCTGGATGGCCGCTAACTTTCTGCTTCTTAATTCAGATCAAACTGAGGTTATTGTACTCGGCCCTGAAAATCTTAGAAATATGGTATCTAAGCAGATTCTTACTCTGGATGGCATTACCTTGGCCTCCAGTAACGCTGTGAGGAACCTTGGAGTCATTTTTGACCAGGACATGTCCTTCAACGCACATATTAAACAAATATGTAAGACTGCTTTCTTCCATTTGTGCAACATCTCTAAAGTTAGAAATATCCTGTCTCAGAGTGACGCTGAAAAACTAGTTCATGCATTTATTACTTCCAGGCTGGACGACTGTAATTCATTATTATTAGGATGTCCAAAAAACTCACTGAAAAGCCTTCAGCTAATCCAAAATGCTGCAGCAAGAGTCCTGACAGGGACTAGAAGGAGAGAGCAGATTTCTCCTGGTTTGGCTTCCCTTCATTGGCTTCCTGTTAAGTCCAGAATTGAATTCAAAATCCTGCTCCTCACATACAAGGTCTTAAATAATCAGGCCCCATCTTATCTTAATGACCTTGTGGTACCATATCACCCTATTAGAGCACTTCGCTCTCGCTCTGCAGGCCTACTTGTTGTTCCTAGAGTATTTAAAAGTAGAATGGGAGGCAGAGCCTTCAGTTTTCAGGCCCCTCTTCTGTGGAACCAGCTTCCAGTTTGGATTCAGGAGACAGACACTATCTCTACTTTTAAGATTAGGCTTAAAACTTTCCTTTTTGCTAAAGCATATAGTTAGGGCTGGACCAGGTGACCCTGAATCCTCCCTTAGTTATGCTGCAATAGACGTAGGCTGCCGGGGGATTCCCAAGATGCATTGAGTTTTTCCTTTCCAGTCACCTTTCTCACTCACTATGTATTAACAGACCTCTCTGCATTGAATCATATCTGTTATTAACCTCTGTCTCTCTTCCACAGCATGTCTTTTATCCTGTCTTCCTTCTCTCACCCCAACCGGTCGCAGCAGATGGCCCCGCCCCTCCCTGAGCCTGGTTCTGCCGGAGGTTTCTTCCTGTTAAAAGGGAGTTTTTCCTTCCCACTGTCGCCAAAGTGCTTGCTCATAGGGGGTCATATGATTGTTGGGTTTTTCTCTGTATCTATGAAGCGCCTTGAGGCGACTTTTGTTGTGATTTGGCGCTATATAAATAAAATTGAATTGAATTGAATTGAATATGAATTTCAAAGCAGTTCTACAGTCCAACACTGGTCTCTCAATCTCCCGTTGGAGAGCCGTGAGCTTCGCCATACTTGCGTTCTGTGATGTCATTTCTTGTGCTCAAGGAGCCGATTTCTGAGAAACCACGGCAGTGTGCCTCCCCGAGATGTCATCCAATTTGCGCCCAGAGATCTTATTCTGAGTATTCACAGCAGCCGCAGCCTCTCCAAGATCTTATCCGTGCTGACTCAATGAGCCCATTTTGAGAAACTCACGCCTCTTCCCATCGTTCCAATCCCAGCGGGCAGCCTTGTGGGGGTTTGAACAGCCGGTTCCGCTTTCTTAATTCTTCGATAAGTCAGGGCCAAGCCAGCTCCGATCAGCCAGAACCCTGTTACCATGGTTCCGAATAGGTAGATATCTTCAGCACTCAGGCTCACCCGAGCCCAAACTCCTCGTTGAGAAGCGTTTTTATATAATTTACATAATTTGTATTTCTGTAAGCCTGTCTGGTCCAGGTCACCCTTAAAAAGAGGTTTTTAATCTCAGTGGGATCTTCCTGTTTAAATAAAGGTTAAATTAAAAAAAAATAATAATTAATGACTATTTGTAGTCATTAATATTAGTCTAATGTAACCATAAATTATTGTCTTTTACGGCAAACTTACCAGCAGAGTGGTGTTTCTTGTTGGACATCAACAGGAAACAAGTACAGCTCTGCACACTCTGCAGCTCTGAGTGTTTGCTTAACTGTTCATCGACACGGATCGAGTATGGATATATGTCCTCAGGTCGAGCTTTAGTTGCTAGGCAACTGACAACTAAAATCATTGGTGAATAAACACCTCAAGGACAGTCTTTCAACAAGCTTTACAAATGTATTTCTATCCATAATTACACTTTTAATTATGTTACATCAGGATTCATTATTCACTTTAATCAACGTGGAGTGCAACAGGATGATTAATGATTATGATTAAATGGGTCTGGTGACACGAAGAGCCTGATTGGTTCAGCTAAAGATGTTTTTCTTACTTCACAGGGAAATGATGGCTGATTCAGAGTGGGAACAAAATGAATTTACACGATGTAAAGATGCTGCCCAGTTTTCATTGTTATTCACAACTGCCAAGTTTCACTTTGTCTCACAAATAGATTTCCATTCCCACACAGAGCTCAGCTCTAACAGGCCAGTATGTGCACTATATAAAGCAGATATCCTTAGAAAAGATTTCTGTGACCCAAAGTAGGGTTTTCAGTCCAGCCAGCGTCTGCAGCAGCTCACATCGAGGACTAGAGCCCCGTCTGCCTGAACACGTGCTAGTCAGAGTAATGACAGGCTACAGACTCTAGAGCCTCAACGACCTGCTCGTCAAATCAGTTTAAACCTGATCAGGTTGAAGTAGTAGAAAGGCATACCTGAGCAGTTTTGAGGTACTGCAAGGTGAAGTACCATAGCTGAGAGGCTGTGTCCAGAAGGAGGAACTGGAAGCCAGCTGAGGTGATGTAGGGCGCCTCTCCTGCTTCACTGACAGTCGGAGAATAAATCAGGACAACATGAGATACAGCGCCAACATTACTCGCCAACAAACCCTCCGCATGGCGAGTTTCCCATAACGTCATACAATGTTACAGCTGTCCACTTTGGATTTCCTCTTACTCAGGCGCACCCAACATGTTATTTACATTTCACCTGAGCTCACACAGGCTGCACACATCACTCCCCCCCAGCCTGAAGCCTTTCTTTGATGTTTTCTGGAAAAGTCTGACCTGGGCTTCCTTGTCTTGTATGGTTACAGTAACAATCTACAGCGTCAGTGGTTACTAATCGTAGAATCCATCAGGCTCGGCAGCTGGAAAACTCATACGTCATGTACAGGCAAAGTCACTGAATACAGACTAATTGAATTTACACTGCATGGGTGTGTCTAGCTTTAGGTGCCGCCTGACTCTACCCAGCAATTAAGCTAGAGTACTTGAGGCCAGAGGAAGGAGAGCTGCCAGAGAGCCTTTCTGGTTTTCAGCTAGTGAGCTGTGTGTGGTGACTGCTTACGACTGGTCTGTGAAGACGAGTGTGTGACTGGCCTTCTGTTTAGTGACCAACTTTTAGTGTTTCCTTTCTTTTAAAGGTGACAGTGGCTTGTCGTCTCTTTCAGTTTAATTAGTATGAAACAAAAATTAATAAAAACCTAATTTATCAATTTTGCCTTCATGTCTCTTTTTCATTACGTTCCCCCATCCCTTGGAGCTTCTAAAGGATATGAGTACCAATTCTTTTCCCCGCATTAAATAGTCCAATCACCATCAGACAACAGCCAGAGGATTCAAGCCATGTTTCATTCATTTTTCAACACTGACTGTTTCATTGACTGCAGCCAAAACAAAAGCCACAGGGCTACAAATAAAAACATGAGCACTTCTTTATAGAGAAAACCAACAATATCTCACAGTAACAACCACCACTGGCAAGAATGCAGATGTTTTTGACTGGAGCGCATTATAGTGCTGAATTTCATTTATATCACATGAGCTGTAAATGCAGATTTAAAACTGTTTTAGAGTTTTTTACTGTTACATTACTCTGGCCACTCTGCTTGCATTGCTCTGCAGTGCTCATATGGCACAAAGTACATTTGCAGATTTTTAATTTAAATGTACTTATTGTTTATAATGTTTGCACAGTCAAGGAGCCGCTCAGGACACATTTCACTGTGTTTTGTACTTGTACGACTATGCATGTGGCAAATAAACAATCTCGAATCTTCTTACTTTCATATACATTACATGTAAAATGTGAATGTGACATAAAGACTACTGCATACCTTTTCATGAGGCCTGCTTGAACCAAAAGCTGTGCCAGGTCCTGGCTGACAGCACTGGGAGAACCCACCATAAACTGCAGGATGATCTCCCAGCGCTCCATAGCATAGCGGTCAAGACTCTCAATGTCTCGTGCATGGCGGTCAGGGCCCAGCGTGCTCCCCTCATCAGCCCAAGCTCGCCCCCTGTGTGTTGAAACAACAATGATTTGGCTCTCTTGGTTAACACTGGTCCTGCAGGAATGAAAGAAAGTGAAACCAAGCAGGTAACAGGTGACCTCACTGACTTAGTTTTGGGCCCAGTAACTGTTGTGGATAGGCGTAGCTTTGGGTCACGTGGTGTCGGTAATAGTAATAGTGATTGCTATATCACCTGTTCACGTCCCGAGGGAATTTTTGTGAATGAGTGGGTGATGGGGGAAGTCGACTTTTGCTGACCGCTCAAGCTTAGCATGTTTTTGATCACTGTTTTTCTGGATTTTAAGGATTTGATAACAACTAAAGAAGTTTTTAATCTGGAACTTTGACTTACGTTTTGAACAACGGGCGCGTCAACATTATTCCCCTATTCAGCTGCTCGGCGACTCAAAGGCTTGACAGTCGCCAATAGTAACCATGTTTTCACTAAAAGAGAGAGAGAGATGCTGCAGCCCCATGACTAATCGGTATTTTCACAGTGGCAGACGTACCCCCCGAGCAAAGCTGTCCTCAGGTTGTCTTTAAACACCGGATTTAAAATGTATCCCTGCAGACCACCCTGCAGCTGCTGACTGTGCCAGAGGCGGAGACCAGCCAACACTGAGACACATTCATCGTGGTCCCTGCAGGAGGAAGGCAAAGACAAAAAACAATGAACAGAACTGGTTATCACGTTGAAATGTGCAGTCCCCTGAAGATGTCAAAGACAAACTGCAAACACTGAAGAAAACTTATTTCCTGTTTCAGAGACACAGGGATGCTCTGCCATCCAAGGACAGAGCACACCTGACAGTTATCAATCAATCACTTCATGAGGCAGACACAGGGTTGAACAGCGAGTCATGCAGTTAAATGATCTGCACCATGTGTTATGCTGGTCACCTGCCGGTCCAGAACCAGACATACAAAGGGGACAAAGAGCACAATGAAGAGAACAAATTTAAATCTACATTCAACCATTTAGGAAACACCTCTAAGCCACACATGAGGAACATAAAACTGTAACAAACTTCTAATAAATTCAGCAATCATGGCAGTTACCATTATCTTTGTTTTTAATATCTTCTGCTAAGCTGTTAATTGCTTCACAAACCAAACAGGCTGCTGACTCTTTGGCAACAATTCCTGCTCTCATTTTAGTCTCTGACAAATGTTTCAAATGAGTTTTAAACAATGAGGAAAAAAGTTTAAAAGTAGAAAACAAGGGCACTGACACAAGGCTGATATTTGAGGCCTAAAAACAGGGGCTCTCCTGCTCAGACCTACCAGGCTGGGGTCATCAGCTGACAGGACCAGTGTGTTACAGAGCTATTTAGAAATTTACTGTGATTTTAATGAAAAAAACAAAACTTTGGAGTTTGTCGTGCATCAGCCACCAGTGATGTGCACCAAAGTTTAGCAGGTTGATATTTTGCCCATGCTCTAACTCTTCTATTTTCATGAGAATCAGCAGAGTAGTTTTGTACTTGACTGACAAACCGACACACAGCGGACAAACAGAACAACAGAGGCAACTTACTTCTGACTGTCTTTCTTTACCCACAATGCCACAGCTGCCTGGGGGAGAGGCTGATCCAGGAACAGCATGCGCATCACATAATTCTTTGCCAGAGAGGGGAGTTCCCTGTAAAATATCAAAACACATAAAAAAAACAGGGAAGAAAATTCACTCAACACTTTCTATATAGCAAAAAAACGATTAAAGTGTGAAAGGCATGAAATGCTTGTGGCTTCTGACGGTGATGGTGCAGAACCAGTCACAGGCACGCACCTGTACACAGCCAGGCATGTCGCTGGGTGGTTGTAGAGTCTGTCCAAAATCTCCGGACTCAGCTCCTTCAGGTATTCATGCAGGTTCTTGCATTGCAGCTGGACACGCAGCTTCATGGTCTCCAGCAGCAAAGAGGAACTTCAGCAAACGCGGTAAAGCTACTTCATACCCACGAGGTTCCCAGATTTCCTTTAGAAACACAAAAATGTAAAATTGCTTCAGTCGTTTTGTCAGACACGGGGATCTGACAGTATCTGACGGAAGACTCCGTATTCTGTGGGTCCAGCTTTATTTCTGCACATGTATATTCTGCGTGTATAACTGGACTATAACCAGGACAGCTGAGCCACACAACGCTACCACGTGAATACAAATATAAAAAGGTATTTTACCGTAAAGGTAAACCGACGTCTTCCTATAGATAAGTACTTGTGCTGTTCAAAGTAATTGTTATTGCTCGATAGCTTTCTCAGCTTTCTGAAGCGGCCATGTTTCCAGGTCATGTGACCTGAACAGGAAAGTTCTCATTGGTCGTTTTCTTCTTCTGTTGCTTTTAATTGAGATCGTACTATTAGAAGTGTGCTATGTCGCCGCCTGCTGCATTTAGTTTGGAAACGCTGACATCCGGGGAAATTTTTTAAAAGATGCTGTAAAATTACAAAGTGGATTTGTATTGTGGTAAAAACCTGTATTTTACGGAAGACTCGAGTCAAAATGTTGTACATTTTACAGTTTGCTGTTCTGTTCAACAGTGTTGTGTTATGTTGGGGGGTTTTTTCTTCTTCTTTTTCACAACCCAGTTATACAAATGAAGGCAGGCTGTATAATAAAATCACTCTCTGTATATTAAAGTACAGTTAGACAAGGATCTGGAATATGAACTGTTAATTACGCCCATCCTTGTGGACTAGTTTGTTTGTGGACTTAGTTTGTCTGTTTGTTATTTTATCTTGTGCTTTTGTTTTTATTGTTCTTTATTTTGTCTTTGTTCTATTATGTGTTTTATTCTATTGTTAAGTATCTTGAAAGACATTTTATAAATAAAATGTATTATTATTAGTAGTAGTAGTAACTTTTTTTTTATAAGTTACTAGTGAGTAACTTATACCAAAGTGTTCAAATATCCAGTAAGTGAGTGCACTAGCGTATGCTAGTACTCTAGCATGAGAGAATAGGTTGTCTAATACTCAGGGTAGGGTAAAGGTAATATCTCTCCATACTGTCTCCGTTTTGGAACAAGTGCTTGCATACCCTGATAAACCCCCAGGAAACTGAGGCTTAACTGTGGCTGTAAAGCAGCTGATACAGATCTTACAAAGGTATAATCCACAGATAATCCAATCTGCACTTATACCTTTCAAAGCTGCTCTGTCTTCCAACCTGAGCTTGGCCAGAATCAAAGCAAATATTACTGTCTGATGCCCAACACAAGTCATTTTTGTAATAAAGAGCTAGCTCATTTAAAGTCTTCAATGTCAACACAAGTGAAGATGGCCAACAAAATAAACCTATCAGAGAGCTTGTACATTCTTACAAAGAAGAAATGTCCTGCTGAGCAAAACAAACTGCAGAAGATACGCACCAGTGTCTCAAGGCAAAGAAACACTCTTCAGTTGTCCTCTGAATACCTTCACAGAGTGACAACTGTAAACAAAGGTTTCAAGAACAAAATATTATTGCAAATAAAAGATATTGTGACCCTATTTTCCTTTCATTTGACACCTTTTAGTTTATGTGGGGGTAGTTTGTCCTACATTTCTGTTAATCACCTGCACACAATCCTGATTTGTGATCAGCAGATGACGAAAAATCATTAATTATAGACGAAAATTAGAAGGGGCACGTTATATACTTGATTAACAATGTGACAAACTTTCATATTTGAATCCAGGTGAAAAGACTCCTTGTATTCAATCGCACATTATCTGGTCATGTTATGTTTATTAATTCCTTCCAAGGGCATAGATTTGGCATGGACGGAAGGGACATGTCCCCACCAATATCCAGCAATTATTGAATTGTCCCCACCAATAATTTAAACTCTTCGAGTAAAAAAAAACAAACGCGATAGAAAGGGGGGGGGGGGGGGGTGTCAACGTCTCATTCAACCAGCGGAGCAGAAAGAGTTAAATTACGTCCTCTACTGGAGTCCGTCATGTGACAAATATGGCCAATGTGATTGGCTGAGCCTTTCAGGGAGCTCTGTTTCGTTTTAGCAGCGGCAAGCCTGCGCTGCGAGGAGGAGAGGAGGACGGCAGCAAAGAGGAAGAACCTGGATATAAGAAAGTATTTTTCAAAGAAACCTGTAAGTCACTTAAAGTCAAGTTCACTCATAAAATGTGTCCGTCACAATAACGTTACAGGCTGTGCTAGGCTTTGGCCCACATCAGTCTAAAACCGTATGTAACCATGAATAACGTGTTTTGGAAACTAACTGCACAGCAGGCAGCACTATTAGTTCTCTCAGTCTCAGAGCAGCATTTCTAATTTTGATTGAAACTGTCAGAGAAAACGGAGCCTCGAGCAGCCAGGATATTAGTTTACAGAGGCTGTTAAAATTATATGTCTAACGTTAAAATGTTGGTGACACAATAATTTCTTCCTAATGGCACTGACGTATTCATAGGGTTAATATTTGAGACAAAATATCATGAGGTAGTCATGATTTTGCAAATATTCCACCTTGTAGTGCGGTTTGCACAAATTGTTTCAAAAATGCACTCAGCCTACAAACATTACTGATGAGTCAAGATCTGCACAAAGTGACAGAAACACTGAAGCAGCTCCACATTTATTCTTATTGTCATGTATGTCCTATTTGTCAGGTGACAGAAGAACCAACACAAAGCTCAGAGAGCAATGGTGATACAAGGTCACAGGTGAAACTGGATGATGACCTGTTGGTTCATGACTGTATTTGAAGCACATGTGTGACTGCATGTATGTGGAATGTCTCACTGTTATTCATCAGGTGACAGAGGCAGCTCTGCCCTGTTGTAGCTCAGACAGAGGTGAAGAGGCGAGGTCACAGGTGACTGACTGATGATTTGGTGCTGTAGATTAACTAGTTAGGCTGCCGATGTAAATTGATTCATTAGTGTATATTTGACAAAGAATCTGAATTCACATATCTCACTTTTTATATGGCACGAATTCATGTGTTATTTTATCAGGTGACAGTATGTCCTAGTGCAGTCAGAGGGGAAGAGCCAGGGCCTAAGGTGAGGCAAAGCAAGGATATAATAATTTTAATCCGAGGATAAAACGCAGGTACTGAGGATGAAAGAAGCTTCAGTGCTCTCAGAAGACTAAAAACATGGCTAAGGTCAACAATGACTCAAATGAGATTAAACAATGCTGCTGTATGTCCACCAGGAGAGACTGGACAGTATAGCTGGAAAACCAATATGCCAGCAGTTTATCTCAGTTAACGAGAGGAGCAGGCATGTGTTTGGCTCCTTCACATAGTGGACATTGAGTTGTTGTGTGGGACATGTCTGTTGCTGTAACAGTAGTTCATGTTTAGAATAAAAAATCCCAGCTCACTGATCTGATCGGGGCAATGGTGCCTAAAATGTTGCATAATTTTGCTGAGAGATCTTTTACTTTGTGGTAATCTTAGATGAGTAGTTTTATGGACAGAAACCAGCAATTTAAAGCTATTTTTATTTTTGCATGATACCTGATTTATATGGAATATGACTGAAGTAAGCTGAAGTCTAAAATACTTAGTCATTTTTTAAATACTAATTTAACATTATATAATTCACATATAAAACTATGAATTGTGATTTTAAATGGCTTAAAAGCATGTAGAATAGCATATATAGGCAAGTATAGTTCTCCTTTTTTTTTTATCAAGAAGCAAAGACAAAAAGGAAAAAAAGGAAACAGGGCAGGGTTCGGTGGCTGAATCATCCGTCCCCACCAATGCCAAAACCAAATCTACGCCCTTGATTCCTTCAATCAGTGCCCTAAGTGGTCTCAGTCAGAGTTGTTACTGATGTCTTTGGTTATGGACATTATTCCTGTATCTGCTGCAACCTTCAGCCAAACGGGTCAGGTTAGCTGTGTCAGCTCATAGACAGAGGTTTAATACTAGAAAGCCTAAAAGGCATTAAATATGGATACATTTAGCTGTAAACACACATTTGTTTGTTTTGATCAAGTAAACAATATACAAAGTTTATTTAGTGCAGAAAAAAGAAAAACTATACAAAATAAAGCTGATACATTTCAATATTGTTTCACCTGTTCTGATTCAGTTACATGAATTAGTGGGGGCTCCATCAGGACAAGAATATGGTGTTGCTGAAATCCTGCTTGATTTTATTCACACACAACTTTCTGCTGACTATACATCAGCGCTGTGCATCCAAGCAGCCAAAGAGAAAAACAGGATTGCTGCTTTAATAAGTTTTTATTGACGTGGTCAGCTGTACAACAGTCACATAAACTTAAATGTTGTTCAATCCTAACTGTACAAACTCAAGTTTAAAATAAAGGTTAGCGTAAGCTCTGTTTAAACTCGTTTTTGTGCAGTCTTCAACAGTAGCTGAGTAAGCAGGAGGGGGGAGATGCAAAGGACCCTCTTCTTAGGAGTCCTCCTTCTCTTGATACCTACAATGACAAAATGAAACGATGAGCAAACAATCACAACAGCAGCAACATATGGTGACCTCATGATGATTACCTGCAGTGTATGCAGGTGAAAAAGACTGTCTGTCCTTCATCTGCAGACCTCATCTGCCTGGTATGGTAAATCATACCCTCTTTGTTGCAACGAGAGCAGCGCCTGTCAATCTACAGGAAGCAGAGAGCTTATTAGTAGCACATAGAGCTGTTGGCATCATGCAGTACACTCAGCAGGCAGCAAACAGGCAGCACTTACCACAGGACCCTTCATTTCAGCGTCCTCCTCATCCTGAGACACAGCCGTCTGCTCCACAGGGTTAAACACCACGGCAGAATAGATCTCCTGACCTGAGAACTCTGAATAAGCAGAGAAGAAATCATCTGTGCACTTATCACTCACTAATGTGTTATCAGTGCAGTATGCTTAAAAACAACCCCACACCATAACCCCCCCCTCCACCAAACTTTAGACTTGGCTCAATGCATTCAGACAAGAACCGCTCTCCTGGCTACCACCAAACCCAGACTCATCTATCGGATAGCCAGAAAAAGAGACGTGATTCATCAATCCAGAGAACAGGTCTCCACTGCTCTAGAGTCCACGTGCTTTACACCAGCGGTCTCCAACCTTTTTTGCGTCACGGACCGGCCTTTAAGGTGTCGCGGATAAATACAACAAAATAAAACTAGTACCGGTACTGAAAAAAAGAAGATTTATTCATAACACACGTGAAAAGACCCAGGAAAACCGAGTAAACAATAAAAACGATAACAAAATAACGCTGAAAACCGATAAAAACCCTGAAAAACATAGATTTCACACCTGAGCCTCAACTCTCGCGGCCCGGTACCAAACGACTCACGGACCGGTACCGGTCCGAGGCCCGGGGGTTGGGAACCGCTGCTTTACACCACTGCATCCAACACTTTGCATTGCATTTGGTGATGTAAGGCTTGGATGCAGCTGGTGGTCACGGAAACCCATCCCATGAAGCTCTTTACACACTGTTCTGATTTAATCTAAAGGCCACATGAAGTGGCATCCTATCACGTTACCATGCTGGAACTCACTGAGCTCCTGAGAGCGACCCATACTGTCACAAATGTTTGTAGAGGCGGGCTGCATGCCTGGATGCTTGATTTTATTCACCTGTGACCATGGAAGTGATTGAAACACCAAATTCAGTGATTTGGATGAGTGAGTGAATCCGTTTGCCACAATACTGTATATTGAGCTTATAAAAATACAATCACTTGCTGCAAGGAACTAAAATGATCCAAAGATGGACAGCAGATGGCTCTCAGATAGCTGCTTTGCCGTTTCATTTGTACAGGCTGTATAAATATCACAGGAATATCAAGATGGAAGCGAAATGAGAAAAACAAAAAGTGAGATAGCAGCAAAATCTCTGCTGCTCATGCTCACACATAAACTCTGATATGGAATTTACCTGATACAGGGATCCTAAAGGAGCAGCCGGGGCAGCGCACTACGTCCGGTATTCCTGGGAGAGGAAGAACATTCCCACACTCTGGGCAGAAGTTCGGACCACCACCAAAACACGACATCTCTGTTTCATGCAAAGTATTATTGTTATACATTTTGATACCATTAATAACTGTAAAATAGAATCGAATAAAAAAATTATACGGACTTATTTTACTTTGTCGATTCATATTTTAGAGCTTACCTTCCAAAATAAGTTAAAGCGGTAATGTTGTTTTGTTGTCTAACACTCGCTAGAGCAAAACACCGCGCGTGGCACTTGAACACGTGAAGATCGATCAAATCCGCAACTGTCAACTAACGATGTGTTCAGCTTTCGTCGTCAGCTTTAACAAAACACTTTGATGACTTACCGTTTAATGTCTTTACAGGGTTGGCAATCTAAACAAGACGCGGTTTATAGCAAAGACTCCCTGTTGTTACTTTCAGCCTGGCATCTGCATGGTTACACACCGTCGGGTCCTACAGCGGTTGGTTGTCCGTCGCATTCTACACGTCATTGTGACGCGCTAACAATCGCGCTTTACTTTAAACAGACGTTGACTTTTCTCTCTCGTAGTGAAGGTATGTCGATTATTAAAAGAACTGTAGGCAGTGCACGTTACCAGTACCTGCGGCAACATGACTGTCACCTCTCTGAAGTTTAATGTTTAGCCGTGAGATGTTCCAGTGAGATGTGATGAGTTGTTTGTTAGCCGCTGAGCTAATGACAGCTAGCTGTTTAGAATACCTGGGATTTTCTTTTACGGTTATTGCTAAAACGGCCACTCACGTGCGCTGTGTTTACGTCAGCTGCCGTAATATCAGACGAGCCCGAGTAAATAACAGAGATCAGGGATGGTCCCAGTTTTATGGCGTCCGTAGTTTCATGTCGGTAATGATCTGCAGTGTGATGAAGAAATCTTAAAGACATATCAGTATTGCTGGATCTGAACTTTCAAAAGTCAAAACATAACTGCGCGTGTGGTTATAGCTATTTAATATTCAGCGACAATAAAAATAAAAGTTCTGGGATATTCCTTCAAAAATGAAACCAGGCAATTGTTTTTTAGCACAGTGGACTGATTCATGTTTTCAAACTGAGGTGGTGGACATCACTGGAGTCCTTATAGAAATTCTAGCCTGCTGTAAAAGTTGGTGCCTCATGTTAGACACTCACCACTATTCTGGCATTTATGCAATATAAATTAATTTTGCAGGGTGGCACAGTTTTTAGCACTGTTGCCTCACAGCAAGAAGGTCCTGAGTTCAGTTCCACCATCAGGCCGGGGTCTTTCTGTGTGGAGTTTGCATGTTCTCCCTGTGTTTGTGTGAGTTTTCTCTGAGTACCCCGGCTTCCTCCCACAATCCAAAGACATGCAGTTAGTGGGGTTAGGTTAACTGGAAACTCTAAATTGCCCATGAGTGTGAATGGTTATCTGTGTCTATGTGTTAGCCCTGTGACAGACTGGCGACCTGTCCAGGGTGTACCCTGCCTCTTGCCCTAAGACAGCTGGGATAGGCACCAGTGTGACAGTACCAGTATTCTGCTTTCACTCAAAACACTTTGTAACCTTTGTACACTTTGTTAGTACTGATTGAATTCTTTGTACCAACAATTCAACTAGGTGCTGAAAACATTTCCTCAGAGACTGTGGCCCATGTGGACATCATAACATCACACAGTTCCTGCAGATTTGTCACCATCTCCCAAAGGTGCTCAATTGGATTGACATCTGGTGATTGTGGAGGCCGTTTAAGTACAGTGAACTCATTGTCATGTTCAAAAAAACAGTCTCAGATTATCTGAGCTTTGTGACATGGTGTGCTATCCCCCAAAGGGGTGGACATGGTCACCAACAGTACTCAGGCAGGCTGTGGCATTTAAGCAATGCTCATTTGATACTAAGGGCCACAAACCATGGCAATAAATTATCCTCCAGGCCATTACTACAGCAACACCATGAGCTGCTGATACAACCCAGGATGGATCCATTCTGCTGTCTCCTGTATTCCTCACTATCTGTCTGAGAGGCCTCAGTTTGTACGGCTGTGGGCCAACCTGTCTGATGTGGTGGTTAGTAATACTGGGTTACCACAGTCACCTGAATGACAGATTGGACTGAAGGCCCAACGGTGATGCTGTGTACAAGAAGGGGATGAGCAGACTCTACTTTCTAAGGAAGCTCAGATCCTTTAATGTGTGCAGCAAGATGCTGGAGATCTTCTAACATCCTGTGGTAGAGAGTGCATCTATTCTGCTGCTGTCTGCTGAAGGGGCAGCATCACTGCCAGCAAGATTTAAACACTAATCCAAAAGCCTGGAAGCATCTTTGGTCAGAATTTGGAGGCGTTTGAGTCAGTGAGGGTCAGAGGTCACACTCATCTCCATCAAGGATAACCCATCACATCCGCTGTACTCCACAGTTTGGAGACAGCAGAGCTCCTCCCACTGATTCCCCCCACCCCCCACCCCACCATAATTCTTCATTCTGTGAACACACCAGTCAGCTACATATTTTTGTATTGCACCTGCATGGAGCTGTTTTACTTAGATTTATAGTGTACATATTATTTATTAATTCAGTTTGTAATTCTCTCTTACACAATGTCAGTGTGTGTGTGTGTGTAGAGAGAGAGAGAGAGAGTGCAGGTTAAGTATCTATCGAGCATCAGTATAGTACAAGACCCTTACAGGCACCTGTGGCACTTTCATATAACTGTGTTGTTCATTTGTTGTTTATTGTAGATTGTACTATTTTTTACTCATATTTGTTATTAGGGCTGCCACAAACTGTTATTTTGATAGTCGACTAGTCACCGATTATTTTTGCGATTAGTCGACTAATCAGATCATCATCCATTGGACGTACAGCGTACAGCTTATTGCAGCAGCAGCATCTGCTCTTATATAACTATCATTAGCTTACAGCTTTAAGTGTTTAAGGTATGTGCTAACTAAAAATAAAGACAAGATGATAGTTTATTAAATTTTAATGAAATTTGCAGATTGTTTCGGTGAAGTTTAATAAACTCCTTGCTATCTAACATATAACAGGACACCGGAGTAAATTCTCCAGCATCTCACACTTCTGATAATCAGCTGTCTGCTTGACGTTTATTCAGCTGTGTAAAAACTATAACTTTGATCTCAGCCAAACCGATTTACTCAGGAACAAATAAAATACTGAAAAAAGCCAAACAATAACATTTGTAAGTTATCTAAGTGACTCATATATCATGTTTAACCTGAGTAGCGAAAGACGGCGGTGGGTTTGAAAACGATTTGCGGGAGTCCGGTGTTCTCACGGCTCTAGTGACCCTTGCCCCCGGCTAGCTATCGA
This sequence comes from Perissodus microlepis, assembly GCF_051167445.1. Taxonomy (NCBI): domain Eukaryota; kingdom Metazoa; phylum Chordata; class Actinopteri; order Cichliformes; family Cichlidae; genus Perissodus; species Perissodus microlepis. Next base: position 373,068 of record NC_140481.1, read on the forward strand.
GCTAGTGGGTAACAGATGTCTCCGAAAACGTCGGAGCGCTTTTGAAAATATGTGGTGTCTTGATAAACTGAGCAGATATTTGAGGTTTACACAGCTACATTCTCGCCTGAAAATATGTTAAATGTTTATTTTTTGACCCAGAAAGATTAATAAGAGTAATATTAAAATTAAGTAGCTGCCGCCATTGTTGGAAACTGGAATTGGCTGAGCCGTGCTATGAATTCTGGGATAGGTTGGGCCATACGCCTGACCCATCCTTCAAATCTGGGGAAAAGTAGGACGCATTTGTCGGCCGCATTTGCAGAAGTCTTTGAATTTGGAAAGCCTTCACAAATGCGGCCTCCGAAGGATGTGGCCCCTGAATTTGGACACAGCTTCTTCTTCTTCGGGGTTTAACGGCAGCTGGCATCCTTGTACATGCAGTGCTGCCATCTTCTGTTTCAGTCCGTTATTACACTCTTAAATCCTACTACTTATTCCTGCGTCTTTTGGGATCTTACAAAGCTTTAAATAACGCGTCGACTATTAAATTAGTCGTCGATGATTTTGATAGTCGACGTAATCGTGGCAGCCCTATTTGTAATCATGCTGCTGTAACACAAACATGTGGGATCAATAAAGTATGTATTTATATACACTCATGTTGTTTGTGCTAAATTCTGACCCTCCCATGCAAGCGTTGTAGCAGACTCATCAAACCAGGCAACGGTTTCCAAGCTTCTGTTATCCAGTTGTGATGATGTTGTTCAAGTTATAGCCTTGCTGTTGTGTTGTTGGCGGACAGGACTGGCACCTGGTGTGCTCTCCTGCTTCTGTAAGCCCACTTCATTTATCTTCTGTTTTGTTATGATGCATGTCTGCAAGTAGCTAAGCAGTTTAGCATCAACAAAGCACTTCATGGATATTTTCTCTTTTATTGGACAATTCTCTGTAAACCTTAAATTGATTATTGGCGCTACGGGGCGCCAATAATCAAGGTGTGTTCAAAGTCAGTAAAAATCAGCTTCCCCCCCATTCTACTGCTCTGTTTCAACTCGAGCAGGTCATAGTAGTTATCTCTACATGGCTAAATGCCTAAAAATCAATTTATCATTTCTCAACATTGTTGACATTTTTCTGCGTATTTGTTTTCTCTCCCCTTTCTTCTCTAATTTTTATGTATTTTTTGAGGAGTGTGGAGAATCTTTTTTATTCTTCTCTGCATTTTTTTCTCTGTTTATAGTTTGTTTAGTAAAAATGGAAAAGGTTCTTCTCTGAAACAGTGATGAGCTGCACATGTGTGTCATTCATTTATACGCTGCATTGTATGGAATGATGTCCTGCGTTTTTCCTATGGACTTGGAGACCTGGGTTAATGGTGTTTGTCTAATTGTCAGTATAATAACAATGAAGTTGATTAGGATTTGACTTTGGCAGGTGGGATTGGGCTGCTGCACTCAGAGCATGAGCTTGAGATAGCTAGATTAAGGACATCTGCTCTGACTGACGTCTCCGAACCAGGAGTAAAAAAAGCCCAACCTTCTGAAGTCTAAGCTGCTGGCTCTTATTTGCACACATGCTGACTCCAATAATTAAAACTTTGGCCATGTTGAACCTTCTAGCACTGCGAAAGTTTAAAAGCTCTTTGTTCCTGAAGTTTCATACGCCACATTTGTTTTTCTCGTTTCGCAGCAGGGTCAGGATGACAGAAAACGACGTAGATAACGAGCTGTTGGACTATGAGGATGATGAGGTGGAGGCCGGAGGGGTTGGAGATGTTGGAGGTGCAAGTGACATGTCGATAAGGAAGGAGGGGGTGAAGGGCTCCTATGTGTCCATTCACTCCTCTGGATTCAGAGACTTTCTACTGAAACCTGAACTGCTGAGAGCCATAGTGGATTGTGGGTTTGAACATCCGTCTGAGGGTGAGTAACTGGTGCCAGGAGGAAAATTGGGAACTGGTACAACCGCTGCTGATTTTATTCACTTTTTTATCTTCTCTCTGTATTTGAAGCGTCTGATAAAGATTAATGCCAGTTCCTCCTTTAACAGAGCTGTGGTGGGTTGGTGTGTTGGCAACGGTAATTTCAGTTACATAACACATTTCATTATGCTCAAACTCGATGTGCTGAACACAGAAGATAAAAACATGAAAATCTGTGTAGGTTTATGTGGTGGGGCGTGGACTGCGGTGCTGTGCGGATGCACCTGCACGGCATCCACAGTCAAGCCCGCCATGTTAAAACATGGGGACTCAGGGGTTGGTGGGGTTGTGGTGTTTTGACAAATGTTGAATAAAAATGGCTCAAAACACAGATCTGCGGTCCCGCCGTGCCTTAATTCCACCACACTGGTGCCGAAACCCAGGATGTGGCACGGCAGGGTGCATCCGCACGGCACCGCAGGCCACGCCCCCCACAGTTTACAATCTAAATCAGGGGTGGCCAACCAGTCAGAGACCAAGAGCCACTTTTTTTTTACTGTGTTACCGCAAAGAGCCACATCATATGCATGGGCACACATGAACATCACCCATCCTTTCCTCCCTCTCTCTCTCTCACACACTCACACACACACACACACAAAAAATACACACATCTCTGCTCAGCCAGATTTATTGTAAATGTCACGCACCAACATGATAATGACAGAAATGGACTCCTACAGTACTAAAACCACAGGCCAGTCATTTTCAACAATGAACATTGTGTGCACTGTTTCACACACACAAACTCTCAGTTCAACCAAGTCCACAAACAAAAATATAATAATCTACAATAGCATTTACTTCTACAATGCATGTTGTTTAGTGGGACTTCTGGCATTCCTTGCCTTGAACAATCCTCTTTAAATCTGGCTTGTATTCCGTTGTTGCCACTCGAAGCAATTCTTTCACATGCGTGTCAGTCAGAACAGATCGATGCTTTGATTTCACATGTTTTAGGGTAGAAAACACAGACTCGCAGACGTATGTTGACCCAAACATTGACAGTATCTTAAGCGCAGCCCGTTTGACATTGGGGTATTTTTCCATTGGCACACTTTTCCAGAACTCAATGGTCCCTTCCCTTAAAGCAGGTTTCAATTGGTCCTCTTCACAAAGATCGATCATCTCCAACTCAGCCGCAGCTTCATCTGTGACTAGCGGGACTTTCAAACAGCCGGACTCTGCATTAAATGGGTCGACGAGGAATGTAATCTGTGGCCTTTTCAATTGTAGATCATGGAACCGGGTCACGAAGCTTTCGTGCAAGTTTTCAATCAGCGTTGCATATCTGGCTCTTTGCTTACTCAGGGCGGCGCTGGCGACTTGCCCGCTGGCTTTTAGCAGAGTGGGAAAATGCGTTAAATCTCCCTTTTGAATATGTGTCTTGAACAGCTTCAGTTTGTTGACAAACGCAAACACACTTTGCACCAGGTCAGGCAGCATTTTTAGCTTACCCTGCAGGGTCAGGTTCAGTCTGTCCAAGTGACACAGCATGTCGACCAAAAAGGCCAGATCCATAATCCACTTGAGGTCCGAGAGCTCGGGATAGTCCTTGTCCTTCTTTTCCATAAACAGTTTCACGGCATCCAAAAGCTCAACGAAGCGAGAGAGGACCTGGCCTTTTGACAGCCACCTCACAGTGCAGTGCAGCGGCAGGTCACCTGGAAGCCCTTGGTCCAGCTCAGCGATGAGATTCTTGAATTGCCTGTGGTTAAGCGCATGTGTGCGGATATAGTTGACGATTTCCATCACAGGCTTCGTGACGTTATCTAAATTCAATGATTTAGACACGAGTTGCTCCATGTGGATGATGCAGTGGAAATTCCAAAAGTCAGGAATAGTTCGGTCAGCTTTGCACAGCCCCACAAGCCCGTTCACAGATCCCATCGTGGCTGGTGCTCCATCCGTGGCTATTGCAGTTAATTTCGTTATGGGCAGATTTGCTTTTTCAAATGCAGCCATCATGGTTTCTTTCACATCTATGCCACGGGTTCTGTCTTTTAATGGCACAATATCCAGGAGTTCTTCTTTGATCACACAAGCGTTTGACACAGACCGTGCAAATATTGCCAACTGAGGCTTGTCTTGTATATCACAACTCTCATCCAATGCGACACTAAAATACTCACATGCTTGAAGGTCAGAGTGCAACTGTGGTTCAATAGCCGTGTTAATGTCCGATATTCTGTGTTCAACAGTGTGGCGGGACAGTTGGACGTCTGATACCATGCGTTTTAATTTGTCGTTTTCAGGAGACAAGATTTCAACAACGTCACTGAGGCATTTTTTAACGAACTCCCCTTCATTGTATGGCTTTTTAGCCCGTGCAATGTTCCAAGCCAGCTGATAGGATGCGAGCGTTATGGTCTCTGACCGCTTTGTAAATTTTTGGAAAAACTGTATCTGCTTTTCTGCCTGACTTTTCAAAGTGGCCAACTCGTGCTTGCGAAGTTCAGTCCCTTTTGGAAATTCCTGGTCGATGTTAGCATGGAGTGAGCTGAAGTGGCGCTGAAGATTTGAAGCTTTGAAATGCGCTAATGACGTCTGACATATAAGGCAGAATGGCTTGCCATTGCGTTCAACAAAAAAATATAAACTCTCCCACTCTGTTAAAAACGTCCTGTGTTCATCTTCATATTTTCTTTTTGCTGTGCATTTTTTTCCTGCCATTTTAAGGGCGAACTTGCTCCTACTGGGAAACTTTGCGGTATTTTCATCTCACACACATGCGCATTTGACGAAAATACCGTATTGAACTCAAGCGAAGCGAACGCGCACATTTTAAAACAACAACATAAAAAAAACCCCAAAACACAAACACAAACTTTGATATGAACGTAAGAGCCGCATGAAACCAGGCAAAGAGCCGCGGGTTGGCCACCCCTGATCTAATTCAATGTAAACCTACAGTGAAAACAGCAAAATAGAATAGAATAGCCATTCACTGTCATTGTAAATGTACAACAAATGTATAGGCGCTCACACCAGCTGTGCTGGAATAAAATGTAAATAGAGGGCAGGAATAAATGACAAACATAGCCATATGTACAGTCTAGAGGAATATGTACAAAACAAGACTAAGGCACACATTGGAGAACAAAGTGCTTGGAAATGGTGCAAAAAAAAAAAGAGAGATGAAGAGATCTCAGTACAGGGTAATGTGCTCAAATTTCCCAGTTCTTGTTAAAATGCGAGCTGCTGCATTTTGCACCATCTGTAGACCTCTAAAACCTTTCTTTGGTAGCCCAGAAAGAAGAGCGTTACAATAATCAATACGTGAGGACACAAGTGCATGGAGCTTTCCCTGGCTCCTTACCCTAATCATGACAAATGAATGCCTAACTACATCCTAATTGTAACCCTGACACTAAAACCACAGTTTGAGTCTCATTGTAGGTCAGTCAGAATAAAAAGTTTTTAAGCCTGTTTTTGAACGTAGGCATAGATATACAGTGGTTTGCAAAAGTATTCGGCCCCCTTGAACTTTCCCACATTTTGTCACATTACAGCCACAAACATGAATCAATGTTATTGGAATTCCAGGTGAAAGACCAACACAAAGTGGTGCACACGTGAGAAGTGAAACGAAAATCACACATGATTCCAAACATTTTTTACAAATAAATAACTGCAAAGTGGGGTGTGTGTAATTATTCAGCCCCTGAGTCAATACTTTGTAGAACCAGCTTTTGCTGCAGTTCCAGCTGCCAGTCTTTTAGGGTCTGTCTCTACCAGCTTTGCACATCTACAGACTGAAATCTTTGCCCATTCTTCTTTGAAACAGCTCCAGCTCAGTCAGATTAGATGGACAGCGTTTGTGAACAGCAGCTTTCAGATCTTGCCACAGATTCTGGATTGGATTTAGACACCAGACAGGTCAGGGATAAAGTTATTGAGAAATTTAAAGCAGGCTTAGGCTACAAAAAGATTTCCCAAGCCTTGAACATCCACGGAGCACTGTTCAAGCCATCATTCAGAAATGGAAGGAGTACGGCACAACTGTAAACCTACCAAGACAAGGCCGTCCACCTAAACTCACAGGCCGAACAAGGAGAGCGCTGATCAGAAATGCAGCCAAGAGGCCCATGGTGACTCTGGACGCGCTGCAGAGATCTACAGCTCAGGTGGGGGAATCTGTCCATAGGACAGCTATTAGTTGTGCACTGCACAAAGTTGGCCTTTATGGAAGAGTGGCAAGAAGAAAGCCATTGTTAACAGAAAACCATAAGAAGTCCCGTTTGCAGTTTGCCACAAGCCATGTGGGGACACAGCAAACATGTGGAAGAAGCTGCTCTGGTCAGATGAGACCAAAATGCAAAACACTATGTGTGGAAAACTAACACTGCACATCACTCTGAACACACCATCCCCACTGTCAGATATGGTGGTGGCAGCATCATGCTCTGGGGGGGCTTCTCTTCAGCAGGGACAGGGAAGCTGGTCAGAGTTGATGGGAAGATGGATGGAGCCAAATACAGGGCAGTCTTGGAAGAAAACCTCTTGGAGTCTGCAAAAGACTTGAGACTGGGGCGGAGGTTCAGCTTCCAGCAGGACGACGGCCCTAAACATAAAGCCAGGGCAACACTGGAATGGTTTAAAACAAAACATATCCATGTGTTAGAATGGCCCAGTCAAAGTCCAGATCTAAATCCAATCCAGAATCTGTGGCAAGATCTGAAAACTGCTGTTCACAAACGCTGTCCATCTAATCTGACTGAGCTGGAGCTGTTTCAAAGAAGAATGGGCAAAGATTTCAGTCTGTAGATGTGCAAAGCTGGTAGAGACAGACCCTAAAAGACTGGCAGCTGGAACTGCAGCAAAAGCTGGTTCTACAAAGTATTGACTCAGGGGGCTGAATAATTACGCACACCCCACTTTGCAGTTATTTATTTGTAAAAAATGTTTGGAATCATGTGTGATTTTCGTTCCACTTCTCACGTGTGCACCACTTTGTGTTGGTCCTTCACCTGGAAGTCCAATAACATTGATTCATGTTTGTGGCTGTAATGTGACAAAATGTGGGAAAGTTCAAGGGGGCCGAATACTTTTGCAAACCACTGTAACCTACCTCAGGTCAGCAGGCAGCTTGCTCCAAAGAACAGGACCACAGATGCTGAAAGCACCCGTAGACCTAAGTCTGGGAACAGTTCAGAGATGTGCATGTGATGACCTGAGAGTTCTGACTCTGTGAAAGACCCTGAGAAAGTATACTGGAGGGCAAACCACAGAGAGCTTTGTGAAATAATTAAAGGATTTTAAAGGTAACTTTGCATTGAACTGGGAGTGAAAGAAATGGCTTGAGTACTGGTTTCTGGTTGCTGCATCCTGAATGAGCTGAAATTCTCCTGCTCATGTGTTCTCCTTCCAGTTCAGCATGAATGCATCCCTCAGGCAATCCTGGGTATGGATGTGCTCTGTCAGGCCAAGTCTGGGATGGGGAAGACAGCAGTGTTTGTTCTTGCCACCCTGCAGCAGCTAGAGCCCATCACCGGTCAGGTGAGGTGTAGCAGCCAGGACAGAGCTAAAAGTTGTTTTATTATATTGTAACAACTGTCATTTAATTGCTTTTCTGCATTTGGGAGAGGCGTGAGTTTCTCAAAATGGGCTCATTGAGTCAGCACGGATAAGATCTTGGAGAGGCTACGGCTGCTGTGAATACTCAGAATAAGATCTCTGACTGCAGACTGGATACATCTCGGAAGGGCTCGCTCGGAATAACATCTCTGGGCGCAAAATTGGATGACATCGCGGGGAGGCACACTGCCGTGAGTTCTCAGAAATCGGCTCCTTGAGCACAAGAAATGACAACCTCACAGAACGCAAGTATGGCGAAGCTCGCGGCTCTCCAACGGGAGATTGAGAGACCAGTGTTGGACTGTAGAACTGCTTTGAAATTCATATGAGCTGCTCGCACTAAAGTAAAAAATACTATCACTTCATGCGGATACCCCTTTGGCGCCAGCTGCAAGGCCGGAGCTGAACAAAACACCCTGATAACGACTGTGTTTAGTCTGTTCCTTCCCATTCCATGCAAGGCCACCTGGGTTGGCTGGAAGACTGTTTACTTAGCCTGGCAGGGCGAAGGACACTGTCTCAGCTGAACTATGGACACACATACATATACATATACTGATACTGATAAGCACTCACCGACGCATCACCCTCCCTACCCCGGATCCAACGCCACCTCCAACGCTTACCTCCCCTCTGATGTGGACATCGGGTCAGTTGGAGGCGCAGTCGAAGATTGCAGCGGTCCCAGATCAGATGTACCCACTGGAACTCTTTCCCATGTTGCTGTCTGTGTTTATTGTGCTATGGTGTGTTGATATCTGTGCATTCCTGTATTATCCTTCTGTGTTACACATTTCGATGTTTTTTTCCTCGCTACCTAGCCTGACCTGTCTCCCCAATGTGATGTTTGTGTATTGTATGTACGGTCGGCAAGGTCTGTCATCTCGGTTGTGGGCAAAAGACCTGCAACTGACAAATAAAGGCTATCTCATCTCATCTCTCATCTCATTTATTTTCATTTTAGATTCTACTTACAGCTGATTGTGAATTTTAGCTAATGAGCACATTTGTTCTGTACTTGTGGAGCCTTCATATCTAGATAAACAGGCTCAAAAACAAATCTGAAAGGAAACTCAGGATATTGCGTTGTGTCTTTTGTGTAAAATGCCGACTTTTACCTGACAGTCACAGAGTCAGTTGACTCCATGATGTTATAATTAGGGCTTTTCACAACTCCTGACTGACCAACTGCTAACATCCAGATGAGAGAAAAAATGTTTGAGTCACTCTTAATTATTACCATCCACTTGGCAGAACGCTTGGTAAAGAGTTTTGAGCTGTTTGAGTTTGAACGAAAGACTTGCAGTAGTGTGCAGGGAAAAAAGAACAGTGTACATTCAGATTTACAGATGCATCGTGTTTTCAAGGACCATAGTGCAGTAAATACATCCCATAGTGAATTAAGTTGGTACTATATCTTAATCTTTGCCATTTTTATGTGCAGGTCTCTGTCCTGGTGATGTGCCATACCAGAGAGCTGGCGTTTCAGATCAGCAAGGAATATGAGAGATTTTCAAAGTACATGCCCACTGTTAAGGTAAAGCAGCTTGAACTCGTACATCAGTTTCTCCCAGCTCAAACAGTATAATGTATGCTTGTTTTCCTGCAGGTGGCAGTGTTCTTTGGAGGGCTGTCTATAAAGAAGGATGAAGAGGAGCTGAAGAAAAACTCTCCTCATATTGTGGTGGGAACACCAGGCAGAATCCTGGCACTGACGCGCAGCAAGACGCTCAATTTGCGTCACATCAAACATTTCATCCTGGATGAGTGTGACAAGATGCTCGAGCAGCTTGGTAAGTGGCACAACCCACTTTTTAGAGCAAAATCAGATCCAAATATGTGCCCGTGTTTAAAACTAAGAAACAAAGAAGAGGATAAGATAACATTCAAACCAACATCTGTCTCATTAGCTTTGTGGTCTCACTGTGGTAGCTTTGTGGTTTTTATATATGGAGTCCAGTTTCCTTTCATATTGTGTGAAGGTTTCCTGCCTCCCTTGGGGAGCTTGCAGCAGTAAATATGAGTCTGTGGTTTTCCTGTAATGTGTGATTTTTATAAGGATCATGAGGTATCCATCTTTTCTTTTCCCAGGATAATAAAGTGTTTGACAGCTGACAACTCGAGGCCAAGGTGCTGGTGGTAGAAGTTATTGTACTGCGGGTGTGATTGGTGTGACATTACAGAATAAACAGTAACGTATACATGACATATATCTAGCTAAATCTAAATGTACACAGTGGATTTCTCTGCTGTGCTTGTGTGACAACAAAGAGAATAAAGCGTAAGAAACTAATTTCTCAGTTAAAGATAAATTTGGAGAATTGTGAAAGATCATGGCACCAGCGTCTTCCCAGAGGGGGGCAGCTAAACAAATGCAGCATGACTTTGTTGCTTTTATTTTGATGACAACTGCTACTTTTATTGTCGTAACCCTGCTAGGCGGGTGGCCTGGACACGCAAATTTGTGAAGTGATAACTCAAGGACATAGCGACATAGGGGTGTGAAATTGATACCACTAGGGTATCTAATAAAACACTGAGGGCTATCAGTCTTTCCCTAATAACATTTAATGAGGCGTCTGTTGTGATTTGGAGCATAAACTGGGCGTCATCAGGACGCTACAACACAGAGCGAACACCATCCCCACAGACACAGCGGCCAGGGAGGCAGAAGAACATGAAGAAGGCCCTGAGTAAATGTGGTTATCCCAGCTGGACTTTTGTCAAAGCGGGAAAGGCTCCTAAAGAAAGCTCCAGCCGATCCAGGAGAGAAAGACAACCGCTGCCTAAGAGAAAACCTGTAGTGATCCCGTACGTGTCAGGAGTATCGGAACATTTTTTCTAAACACCACGTCTCTCTGTGGCTTTTAAACCCCAAAACGCGCTGCGCCAAAAACTGGGTCCCCCAATATAAAAAACAGAGTAACATAGTGTACGCTGTTAAGTGCAGGAGGATTGCCAGGATTTATACATCGGGGAAACCAAACAACCTCTGGGTAAGAGGATGGCACAACACAGAAGAGCCACCTCGTCAGGCCAGGACTCTGCAGTCTATGCACACCTACAGGCCAGTGGACACTCTTTCAGTGATGAGGATGTAACATCCTGGACAGGGAGGAACGCTGGTTTGAGGGCGGAGTCAAGGAGGCCATTTACGTGAAAAGGGAAAGACCATCTCTGAATGGAGGAGGGGGCCTAAGGGTACATCTGTCACCATCTTACAATGCTGTGATTGCAGCCATTCCCCAACTCTCTGTGAATGGTGCTCATGGCCACTGATCAATGGTCTTTGATTAATGGTCATGACCTCCCAGCCCATTGTTCACCCACCAATAGTTTCCCTCATTGTGTAAATGTACTGTTTATAAGGTTGGAAACCTGCAGTCAGCTGAGACCGAAGAAGTCACTTGGACGAGTAATGAAACGTTTCTCCCACAAAATGTCCAGGTGAACGGAATCAACCTTTGGGATTTACTTACCTGGATGATTGAGCATGCATCAAAACGCTGACGATAATAATCCACGCCTTTTTTTCTCACCATGGCGCATGTGGTGAGGGACATGATCAATAGTGGGTCAACAACCTTCTTAACCTCCTAGGACCTGACGTCCACATATGTGGACATCACATTTTGGGTTGTCTAGACCAAAATACAAAATTTTGCTCTACAAGGGCCTGATATCCACTTACGAGGACATTATACTGCCACTGTTCTATCCAAATTTGAAGCAAATGTCCTCATATGTGGATCTAATTTATCTCAGAAACAAAAATCAGGTATAAAAAAAATCTGGTAATTCTTTGTTTTTACATCCATCGGGTCCCAATCAGCCCAAATAGCAAAGAAAAATTTAAAATGCATGCCATGAAAGAGTTCGGGTCTTAGGAGGTTAAGAGACAACTTCCACTAAGGATTAATACCTGGGAATCTCCACCATTTTGTTTTATAACTGAAGAAGCTTCTCGGGTGAGACGTGAAACGTCTTCAAGAAACTTAAAGAAATCCAGTTGCTTTCAGTTCAGTTTTATATATACAGTACCAGATGACAACAACCTCAAGGTGCTTTATATTGTAAGGTAGACCCTACAATAATAAATACAGAAAAAAACCCAACAATCATATGACTCCCTATGAGCAAGCACTTTGGCGACAGTGGGAAGGAAAAACTCCCTTTTAATAGGAAGAAACCTCCGACAGCTGTGATTAGTTGGGGTGAGAGAAGGAAGACAGGATAAAGACATGCTGTGGAAGAGAGACAGAGATTAATAACAAGGATGATTCAATGCAGAGAGGTCTGTTAACACATAGTGAGTGAAGAAGAAACACCCAGTGCATCATGGGAATCCCCCAGCAGCCTACACCTATTGCAGCATAACTAAGGGAGGATTCAGGGTCACCTGGTCCAGCCCTAACTAGAGCAGGGCGATATGGCCGAAAATATTTATCACGATATATATTTGAAAATTTGTGATAACGATATAACTGACGATATAGTTAATGCAAGACAAAATACAACTCCACAACTTTACTAGTGCAAAAAAAAGATCCATTTATTTTCACTTAAACAAGCAGCTGTTTTTTATGTGCATTAAAGCTATATAAAAATTTAACAGTGCAAATGCAAATTTGCTGACATATGGGCTGACATATCCTGAGCATAACCATGTATAATATCCACTGAAGTTAAAAAGAGGTGCTTTGCTACATTAAACTGCAGTGTGCCAAATAAAAAAGTCAAATATGTATTTTTTCAGACCATAAGCTGCACGGGATTATAAGACACATTAAGTGAAACAAAGCAGTCAGATAAATCAAACTTTATTAAACTCATTCTTCTTGCTTCCTCCACTTCTGTACCATTGATTCATTAATGTTGAATTCTCTGGCAGCTGCTCTATTCCCATGTTGTTGCAGTATATTAATGACTAACCTGGTATTGTGGATGGATTATCTCAGTTGTCTGTGAAGGTTCTCAGTCATCCAGGTCATCGTAGTCAAAGGAGCTTGCAAAGAAAAGCGTCTGGACTTCTTTAAGTTGCTTGAAGACGTTTCACCTCTCATCCGAGAAGCTTCTTCAGTTCTAAGGTCAAATGGTGGAGAGTCCCAGATATAAACCTAGTGGGAGTATCGCCCCACAGAGGGACAAAAGGACCCCCTGATGATCTTCTAATCGCCTGAGCCAAGGTGTGAAACTGGGTGTGGGTCCCAATCAGCCAGAGTTTCGGGTGTGTTCATTGTGAAACCTGGCCCCACCTTATCATGCGAATTCCTGAGGTCAGATGGCCCAGGATGTGAGTGGGCGTTAAGGCGTCTGGGAAGGGATCTCAAAACTGGATTATAGATGGCAGAGAGTTGGTGTCGTAAACCCCCGCCTCTGTTCAAAGATGGTCGCTCACAGTGGACATAGATGGCTTCTTTCACTCCTCTTTCAAACCATCTGTCCTCTCTGTCCAAAATGTGAACATTGGCATCCTCGAAAGAGTGTCCTTTATCCTTAAGATGCAGATGGACTGCTGAGTCTTGTCCTGTGGAGGTGGCTCTTCTGTGTTGTGCCATGCGCTTGTGAAGTGGCTGTTTGGTCTCTCCAATGTAGAGGTCTGGGCATTCCTCGCTGCACTGTACAGCATACACCACATTGTTAAGTCTGTGTTTTGGCGTTTTGTCTTTCGGGTGAACCAGTTTTTGTCTGAGCGTGTTGCTGGGTCTGAAATGCACCGGGATGTCATGCTTGGAGAAAACTCTCCTAAGCCTCTTTCGAGGATGCCAATGTTCACATTTTGGACAGAGAGGACAGATGGTTTGAAAGAGGAGTGAAAGAAGCCATCTATGTCCACTGTGAGCGACCATCTTTGAACAGAGGCGGGGGTTTACGACACCAACTCTCTGCCATCTATAATCCAGTTTTGAGATCCCTTCCCAGACGCCTTAACGCCCACTCACATCCTGGGCCTCTGACCTCAGGAATTCGCATGATAAGGTGGGGCCAGGTTTCACAATGAACACACCCGAAACTCTGGCTGATTGGGACCCACACCCGCTTTCACACCTTGGCTCAGGCGATTAGAGGATCATCAGGGAGTCCTTTTGTCCCTCTGTGGGGGGATACTCCCACTAGGTTTATATCTGGGACTCTCCACCATTTGACCTTAGAACTGAAGAAGCTTCTCGGATGAGAGGTGAAACGTCTTCAAGTAAACTTAAAGAAGTCCAGACGCTTTTCTTTGCAAGCTCCTTTGATTATCTCAGTTGTTCTCCTGCTGAAGTTTGGTCCGTTTACAGCATCCTGCCATGCGATTGCATTTGTCTCTAACCATCAGGAACCTTCACGTTAACTTTTATAAGTGGAAAAGTGTTAGCGTTCATCCTGCAGCTTCACTGTTTATGTTATGCTAACATAGCTGTGTCACTAGTGATCACGTAGCACATCATTATATACCAGCTAGCCCAACTTCAGTAACCCTACAAACTGTCACAGTTTTCTGTCTTCATTTATGTTGGAAGTGATAACAGAGCTGTACGTTTGAATTTTTTCAGAAATCTCTCAGTCAGAACATGCTATATCATGCTTAGGTAACTAGCGAGCTAACTTCCTGCTAACTTCTAACTGTTAAATGTAATAAATCCTGTTTTCATGGATCCCTCGATGTTAAACTTAATTGTTACACCTGGTAAAGCAGCAATGCTGATCGTTTTATTAAAGATGAAAGAATTTAGACAGTTTTTAACTCTCAGTGATGCTGCAGTGTTCGTTTGACTTTGGGACCTGAAGCAGACGGAGTTTAGGACCCAGATTACTCGCAGATTTACGCGCACCTTAGTCCGACGAATACGGTAATAATGACGACCCGCTTGCATGTTCTACAAAAAAATGTGCTTTGTCGTGTATCTGACGGACAAACACCAAACCAGTTCCTCATCACTGAAGTTTCACCATTTTTACAAACCAATTCTGGTTCATCCGTTTCACTCAACAACGGCCATGTGCGCATGAAAGCAAAGGCACTGCGCATGCGCGTTTTACCCATATTCTATCACGATATTTCATTTTCTTATCGTTGCCTAACATTGTACCGGTATTACCGTAAACGGTATAATATGGCTCAGCCATAGCCCTAACTATATGCTTTAGCAAAAAGGAAAGTTTGAAGCCTAATCTTGAAAGTAGAGATAGTTTCTGTCTCCTGAATCCAAACTGGAAGCTGGTTCCACAGAAGAGGGGCCTGAAAACTGAAGGCTCTGCCTCCCATTCTACTTTTAAATACTCGAGGAACAACAAGTAGGCCTGCAGAGCGAGAGCGAAGTGCTCTAATAGGGTGATATGGTACTACAAGGTCATTAAGATAAGATGGGGCCTGATTATTTAAGACCTTGTATGTGAGCAGCAGGATTTTGAATTCTGGATTTAACAGGAAGCCAAAACAGGAGAAATCTGCTCTCTCCTTCTAGTCCCTGTCAGTACTCTTGCTGCAGCATTTTGGATTAGCTGAAGGCTTTTCAGGGAGTTTTTAGGACTTCCTGATAATAATGAATTACAGTCGTCCAGCCTGGAAGTAATAAATGCATGAACTAGTTTTTCAGCGTCACTCTGAGACAGGATATTTCTAACTTTAGAGATGTTGCACAAATGGAAGAAAGCAGTCTTACATATTTGTTTAATAGCTCCTTAGATTACTATGACCTGGATGACCGAGAACCTACGCAGACTTAGCAGCTCTTAGGGTTTATTTTTCTCAGTGTAACAACAGTTTTAGATGTTGGGTGATATGATTGTTCAATACTGTACAAAAACTTTAGGAATGAGTTGTTTCAAATGTGATGTCATAGATTTCTTGGTGTTTTTGACAATTCATTTGGTACGAAGTGAAGCTTCAATGTTTTCTTTTGAAGGGCCTTTTACATCGGCCGTGCGCTGCACTCACTGCTTGTCATTTCAAAACGTCTTTCTCTGACGAGAGTTTGTGTCATATTATGTTCAAATGTTGATAAAAACATGTATCGCTGGTTCATAAAGAAGAAAACTTTGTAACTATCCCAGCTGGTGAAGAGTGTGTCGTTTCCACAACACTGCTTCTCTCTGAGGTCTGCAGAACCTGCGGCAAACAGTTCACCAAACTCTGATACGTACAGAATGTTCTTCTTCATCATGTGGTTGAACTCAGCGCAGCAGTACTCTTCGTTTCTGTTCCTCGCACAAAAATACGTCACAAGTGTGCATGTGCTGTGCTTTGCTCGGTGCAGCAGGAAATCATTATTGTGTGGCACAAACAACAGACACAAATGGGTTCCAGAGTGCAGCGCGTGCATATGTGAAAGGGCCTTCAGTCATCATTATTTAATCTTTAGTCACTGCATCTAGATGAGTTTGTAATACACTGTAAATAATGTTCTCTTCCTTAGACATGCGCAGAGATGTCCAAGAGATTTTCCGTATGACTCCCCACGAGAAGCAGGTCATGATGTTCAGCGCCACCCTGAGTAAAGAGATCCGTCCAGTCTGCAGAAAGTTCATGCAAGATGTAAATACGCCTCTTCACTTTCATCTGCCATGCCTCTTCCCGCTCCCTCCACACCTCCACTACTCCTTCGCCTGCTGGAACAGTGGGTAACAAAGTCCAAGTCGATGTTCAGCCTCCATGAGTCCAAGTCACAAGAAAGAAGTGTGTGTGTGTGTGTGTGTGTTTACTTATCTTTCTGGGGACCAAAAAGTGGAGTTTTACTATACTTGTGGGGACTAACAGCTCTTATAGGGACAAAGTTCCCGTCCCCACAAATTAGAAGGGATTTTCGAGGCTCAAAATCTTGTTTTAGTGTGAGGGTCACAGTTAGGTCATGGTTAGGTTTAGGCTGAGGGTCAGGCATTCATCTTTGATGGTTAGGGTAAGGGGCTAGGGAAAGCATTATGTCAATAAGATGTCCCCACAGAGATATGAAAACACAACTGTGTGTGTGTGTGTTACCTATACCAAAGCCTTCCCTCCGTCTCCTCACTGCTTCCTTTTCACTTCCACTGTATTATGTTTGGTGTTCTCTTTGTGTGCTCTTCCCTGAATCTTGCCAACCTCCCTTTCAAACTCCTGCCGGTCCAGCCGATGGAAATCTTTGTAGATGACGAAACCAAGCTAACTCTGCATGGGCTGCAGCAGTACTACGTCAAGCTGAAGGATAATGAGAAAAACAGAAAGCTCTTCGATCTCCTGGACGCACTAGAGTTCAATCAGGTACCCACACCATACCTTCCCCACAGCCTAACCCCCCTGTGGACATTTTTGTTTTGTCTGTTTGCTTTTCTGTTGATGGGAATTAGATTGCTGCATTTTATGTTCATGTCTTACAAGCATGTTACTGTGGGACACACTTGCAGATCCTGCTAGAGAAGCATTAGTTATTTCAAAGATCAAAATAAATGTTATTTATACTACTTGTGTGCAACCCCTCAGCTCATCAACTTCCTGAAACCAGGCTCTATTCTTCTTCTGATTGGCTAGGGTTAGGGTTAGGCTGTGTGCCAGAGGACATCTCCTCACATTTACAGTTAAAGAAATACTTAATAAGATATGTACAGTATGTGTGTGTACAGACAGAAAAGTATAATGGTCCTCTTAAAGGCCTTACTATGCTTCAGCGTGAGGGAGCGAGGGAAACAATATACTTTGGTCATGTGAGTGTGTGAGGGTCCACCAGAGGGAGGGGTGCGCCCACCCAGTATTTATGTTAGATATCAGCCCAGTACTGACTTTAATACCTGAATCATGTATATTTGACAACAGGGCCAACAGTTCACTGGAGTTCTGTCTTTACCATGTCAGCAGCAGAGTTAACAGAACGTGGAGGAAACTAACAGGAAAGCAGTGTCATAACTACTAATCCAACAAGTTCTGCTTGTGCAGTTTGCGAGCTTGTCACTGAACAAAGAAACAAGTCGAGCGCTAGTGAGTGTCAAAAAGCATGGCTGACGTGCTGTCCTGTTTCTCTCTGTCTCTTTTGTCCTGGTGTTATTCTACATGAAAACTTTTTGATTCTACTTACAGTAAAGTAATAAATAGCTGTTAATGATCGATTGTCTCCAAGTGCAGACGAGGGGCACGCACAGTGAAACAGACACACACAGGAAGCCGACAGGACTTAATGTCCACTGTAGCTGAGTGATTGTGTCGCTGTGCTGCTCAGGTGGTGATCTTTGTGAAGTCCGTCCAGCGTTGTGTAGCTCTGGCTCAGCTGCTTGTGGAGCAGAACTTTCCAGCGATTGCCATCCATCGAGGGATGCCTCAGGAGGAACGGTAACTGAGAGCGGTGACGCCATAAATGTTTGTTACTATTTTATTACTCCAGATAACACTGAACTGCCATGTTTTTATTGTGTTCACTCTACTTGTTGTTTTGGCAGAGGATAACAAGCTCAGTGTGAACCTTTAGGCTCAAATGTAATCATTTTCAGCTGACAGTGAGCTTAGCTCCATGCAGCTGCAGTCTCTTTCCTGTGGCCAGTTTGATTCAGTTTTATTTATATAGCACCAAATCACAACAACAGTTGGTACTTTATTTTGTAAAGTAAGGACCCCACATCTTTATGCTTTCTACTATATAATAATATTATGAAGAAGGAAGCAGGAGGCTTTTATTTTTTTCACTCTCAGACACTTTTATTTTGTTAAATTAATGCGTTGTGATGATTATACCATCGCAAACATAACTTTTACTGGTAAGTGAGGTCATTCTTTATATTAGGTAAAGCATTAATAATAATAATAATAATAATAATAATAATAATAAATTTTATTTATGAGCGCCTTTCAAGTCACCCAAGGACACTTTACAATAGGATAAAACACTTAGTAAAACAATGGCAGAATAAGAACAATAAAATAAAAGCACAAGATAAAATGAACAAACAGTGGATTCACAGTGAATATGCAGATTTGAACAGATGAGTTTTGAGTTGGGATTTAAACTGGGGGAGAACCAATGTTTCTTATTTCTGGGGGCAGAGAGCTCCACAGCCTGGGAGCAGAGCAGCTGAAAGCTCTGCTTCCCATGGCGGTGAGGCGGAAGGAAGGTACAGCAAGCTGGATAGAAGAAGAAGATCAAAGTGAACGGGCAGAACAGGTGGTGGTTAACAGGTCAGAAAGGTAAGGAGGAGCGAGGTTATGAAGGGTCTTGAAGGTGAGCAGAAGAAGTTTGAATATTATCTGGAATTTCACAGGGAGCCAGTGAAGTTCCTGAAGAACAGGTGATGTGCTGGTAGGAGGGGTTCTGGTGATAATGCGAGCAGCAGAGTTCTGAACCAGTTGAAGCTTATGGAGGGATTTTTGGGGGAGAACATGCAAAAGAGAATTGCAGTAGTCAATACGGGAGGTAACGAGACTGTGGACAAGAATGGACGTAGACTGGGTGGAAAGAGAAGGAAGCAATCTGTTAATGTTACGTAGATGGAAGTAGGCAGAACGGGTGAGATTATTGATGTGAGATTTATAGGAAAGTGAACTGTCTAGGATGACACCAAGGCTCTTAACCTGAGGAGAAGGGAAAACTGTGGAGTTATCGATAGTGAGAGAGAAATGGTTCGTCTTCAAAAGGTTGGATTTGGTGCCAATAAGGAGGATGTCAGTTTTATCCTCATTGAGCTTTAGAAAATTAGAAAACCAGGATTTTAACTCGGATAGACATTCTGTAAGGGAAGAAGGTGGGAAGGAGGAATCAGGTTTGCAAGAGAGGTATAACTGGGTGTCATCAGCAAAACAGTGAAACTGAAGATCAAATTTGCGGAAGATGGTACCTAGAGGGAGGATGTATATTATAAAGAGAAGAGGGCCTAAAACTGAGCCTTGGGGTACACCAGAGGTGACGGGGAATAGACGAGAGCGGAATGATCTTAGTTGAATAAACTGGGAGCGGTCGAGGAGATATGATTGAAACCAGGCGAGGGGTGTGTCAGAGATGCCGAGAGAGGAAAGTCTGCTTAGAAGTACAGAGTGAGAGATGGTGTCGAAGGCTGAGCTCAGATCTAAAAAAAAAGTTCTTGTAGTCTTGTGTGCTCTAAGATGCAGTGCTGTGCAAAAGTCTTGAGCCAACCATTGTTAAGACAATGGTGCTGTCATATATTGAAACGTGCAAACATACCGTAAAAGGAAATACAGTACATTAAAACACAGTCTGTACAGGTCTGACAAGATTAAAAGCCAGAACCCGGTGTTCTTCAACACAGTCTGATCTCTCTGAGACAGCTTCCTTTATGAATACTCAGGAGCAGTTCTCCAGGCTTCCCAAAGGACATTCAAAGGTTTGGGGAGGCCATGACTGACTGTCCTGTGTGTGTTTTTTATATCCAGGTATGTTTTAGTGCATTGGCAGTGTGTAAGAAAGCACTTACATAGAAACAGCATCGAAGAAAATGCTTGTGTGAATGAGGCAAGTTGTGTAAAGCGCTCAGAGTAGAAAGGCGCTCTATAAGAACCAGTCCATTTACCATTTACTATCATGATTTAGCTCCATTATAAAATAACTCAATTGTAAATATCCAGAATATTACAGAGATTAAATATACAGGGAGTGCAGAATTATTAGGCAAGTTGTATTTTTGAGGAATAATTTTATTATTGAACAACAACCATGTTCACAATGAACCCAAAAAACTCATTAATATCAAAGCTGAATGTTTTTGGAAGTAGTTTTTAGTTTGTTTTTAGTTTTAGCTATTTTAGGGGGATATCTGTGTGTGCAGGTGACTATTACTGTGCATAATTATTAGGCAACTTAACAAAAAACAAATATATACCCATTTCAATTATTTATTTTTACCAGTGAAACCAATATAACATCTCCACATTCACAAATATACATTTCTGACATTCAAAAACAAAACAAAAACAAATCAGCGACCAATATAGCCACCTTTCTTTGCAAGGACACTCAAAAGCCTGCCATCCATGGATTCTGTCAGTGTTTTGATCTGTTCACCATCAACATTGCGTGCAGCAGCAACCACAGCCTCCCAGACACTGTTCAGAGAGGTGTACTGTTTTCCCTCCTTGTAAATCTCACATTTGATGATGGACCACAGGTTCTCAATGGGGTTCAGATCAGGTGAACAAGGAGGCCATGTCATTAGTTTTTCTTCTTTTATACCCTTTCTTGCCAGCCACGCTGTGGAGTACTTGGACGCGTGTGATGGAGCATTGTCCTGCATGAAAATCATGTTTTTCTTGAAGGATGCAGACTTCTTCCTGTACCACTGCTTGAAGAAGGTGTCTTCCAGAAACTGGCAGTAGGACTGGGAGTTGAGCTTGACTCCATCCTCAACCCGAAAAGGCCCCACAAGCTCATCTTTGATGATACCAGCCCAAACCAGTACTCCACCTCCACCTTGCTGGCGTCTGAGTCGGACTGGAGCTCTCTGCCCTTTACCAATCCAGCCACGGGCCCATCCATCTGGCCCATCAAGACTCACTCTCATTTCATCAGTCCATAAAACCTTAGAAAAATCAGTCTTGAGATATTTCTTGGCCCAGTCTTGACGTTTCAGCTTGTGTGTCTTGTTCAGTGGTGGTCGTCTTTCAGCCTTTCTTACCTTGGCCATGTCTCTGAGTATTGCACACCTTGTGCTTTTGGGCACTCCAGTGATGTTGCAGCTCTGAAATATGGCCAAACTGGTGGCAAGTGGCATCTTGGCAGCTGCACGCTTGACTTTTCTCAGTTCATGGGCAGTTATTTTGCGCCTTGGTTTTTCCACACGCTTCTTGCGACCCTGTTGACTATTTTGAATGAAACGCTTGATTGTTCGATGATCACGCTTCAGAAGCTTTGCAATTTTGAGACTGCTGCATCCCTCTGCAAGATATCTCACTATTTTTGACTTTTCTGAGCCTGTCAAGTCCTTCTTTTGACCCATTTTGCCAAAGGAAAGGAAGTTGCCTAATAATTATGCACACCTGATATAGGGTGTTGATGTCATTAGACCACACCCCTTCTCATTACAGCGATGCACATCACCTAATATGCTTAATTGGTAGTAGGCTTTCGAGCCTATACAGCTTGGAGTAAGACAACATGCATGAAGAGGATGATGTGGACAAAATACTCATTTGCCTAATAATTCTGCACTCCCTGTATATAACTGACATTTTACTGTAAAACTTAATTTTGTTATTTTCACTGTAGAGGATGTGCATTAGATGGAGAGAGATATCCACAGACAGGAATGACTTCCTGTGTCCTTTAGTGGTGCATTATGGGTAATCTTAGTCTCTCAGTGACTGACCAGCTCATCATGAGTGGGTGGGAGGTCCAGTATTGTCCTGATCTTGGACAACATCCGCCTCTCAGACACCACCTTATTAAAGTCTAGCTCCATCCCCACAACATCACCCACCCTACCTTGTTTTACCGATGGCTGTAGGCACTCACTGTTGGACCTCCTGATCCTTTCCATACATATTGATGACCACAAATATTAGCATAGTGTGCATTGGGTCCTTCACAAAAATTTGAGGAAACTGTACGAGTGACAGGATGTCTGTTGGCATCTGAAACCCTCAACCTGCTGTCCCAGCATGCAACAGCACAGAGGATGGCACTGGCCACAACAGACTCATAGAAACACCTGTGTGTTGTCCGACAGATGTTGAAAGACCTCAGATACGACTCTGGCCCTTCCTGTAGAGTGCAGTGGTGTTTTTAACCCACTACAATTTATTATCAGGTGTACTCTGAGGTATTTATAGTCCTGCACATCGACCCCCTGGATTGAAACAGGGGTCACAGGTTTCCCGGTCCTCCTAAATCCGTTGGTCTTTGCTACGCTGAGTTGCAGATGATTCTGCTCGACCACAGCCCAATACTCATCACCCTCACTGATGCATCCAACCACTGCAGGATCATCTAAAAGTAAGGTCTGTGGTGTAGATGGTGAAGAGGAAAGGGGAGAGGACAGTCCCTTGTGGTGCCCGTGTTGCCGATCACCTTGTCAGACACAATGTTGAAGACGCACGTTGTGGGCCTCCTGTCAGATAATCAACAAGTCCACAAAGCAAGCTCCATATAAATAAGCAGCTTTGATGTGGAAGAACTTGACTGGCCTGCTCCACCCCTCCCCTGCAGCTGAGCCAGAAACCACAGCCAGTCCTTCTCATCCAGCATCAGTGTCTGACTGATGTCGGTGACCAAAAATCCCATAAATACACTCAAAAAAAGCTGATGTCCAAGAAAAACTTTGAAAGTCTTTCAGGAAGCTGGAGAGCTGTTACTCAAGACCACTTCAAAAATTCCAAGAAGGTCTGTGTCATTGGAAGAAAAAAATGTAAAGACATGAGTGGGGACATTTGCACAGTACTGTGGGGATGTTGATCAACTCAGCAGCCCAATACACACATAATGAAACTTTCAATGTGAGGATATGTGACACACAGACTAAGCTTCACTTATTGTCCTCTGTAGTTTGTCTCGCTACCAGCAGTTCAAGGACTTCCAGAGGCGAATCCTGGTGGCCACCAACCTGTTTGGACGAGGGATGGACATCGAGAGAGTCAATATTGCCTTCAATTATGACATGCCAGAAGACTCTGACACTTACCTTCACAGGGTGAGACTATCCATGTGTTGTTCACCTGACAGGCTAAAACAGTAATCATGTGTGTGATCATGTATGAGTTGTATAGTTTTAATGTTTTATTTGGGAACAGAATGGTGTGTATGTGTAAGTTTGGTGATGGAGTTTTTATTATGAATGAATGATGAATATTTATGAATTATTATGTCTATTTTTTTATGTTTAAGGACAACAAATGGAAATTAGCCTTTGGCTATAATCTGGCATGTTTACATTCATGGATTTTTTTTTTTTTTTACATTTATGTTCATTAACATGCACTGTCCTAAATAAATAAATAAATAATAGAAATATATGTGAAAGCTGCACAAGGTCATATTTGTGACTTATTGGATGATGTACAAATACATATTTAAGGAGATACTGAGGAATCTGAGCTCTTTATTAGATAGACACAGGTGTGAGGCATTTATTAATGTTATAATCAGCTGAGCAGGTAGTAGCTTATTCCAAGAGTGGCAAGGAGGGTCTCTGTCCTGCACCCAGGCTGGAAGGAAGACTTCTGTTAAAAGAGGACTTCATAGGACAAACACGGGTACGGAATAGAAAAGGCAGATCAAATACTCTGGGACAGCATTTATTCACTAACATTAACCTATACAAGAAAAAGACAGAAAAACACGGAGAGGGCTTCTATCAAAGCCATACTATATTGTCTTATACTTATCCTGTACTGTGATTAGTTTGCCCTACTGTGCTGTAATCAAGCACCTGTACATGTAGTCTGTGATCCTGACTGAGTAATGTGGTCGGCTGCACTGGTGTGTCTTGGTGTAGGTTGCTCGAGCAGGCAGGTTTGGAACGAAAGGCCTGGCCATCACATTTGTGTCTGATGAAGGTGACGCCCGCACACTCAACGATGTCCAGGACCGCTTCGAGGTGAACATCGGCGAGCTGCCGGAAGAGATAGACATCTCCTCGTACAGTAAGTCTTCTTTCGTTTCTTGAATTATTGTAAGGTTCATCCAAACTAACAACAGTGTGTGTGTGTGTGTGTGTGCTCCTGCAGTTGAACCAGCACGATAAACGAGCCAGACGCTCCAGTTGGATTTCGATTCACTTTGCAGTTTTACTCTGATGGAAGATGCAGACTGTGTTTGTATGAAACCTGGCATGTCCAACAGCAGATATTTACCCAAGCCTGTGCTTATTGAAAGGAAGAAAGCAGGGGCACAGCTCCCTCTGCAGGAATGATTCAGAATAGACTTTGTATGATATTATTTAAGTTTCTAATGTCGGTATTTGTTAATATATAATTCAAGTTATCTGTTTTTCTAGGTGTGAGTGGAAGTACCAGAGGTAGTTTAGTACTGACAGTAGAAAGGCACTGTTTACTGCTGTGGATTAATAAAGTTTGCCTGGTAAGGTCTCCTTTATTCTTCATCTTCTCCTTTTTTAAATCCACATCCACAATGTGTTTGTTATCGTCTAACACTCAGACTTGTCAGGATGGCAGCACAGTTTTCTTTAAAACCTCTACATACCATTAATGGTGCTTTCACCAACATCCACGGCATAGGTGTAAATGGAGCCCCATAATATCACGCATGTGGGATTTTTAACTGCTGACAGGAAGTTTGATTCCTTCTCTAGAGCACACACCCATCCATCATTTCCAAAAGGACTCTCTTATGTTTAATATCATTTGGAGTTAAAATGAGTTTAGATTCGTGAGTCGTTGTGATTTTACTTTCAACATTTTAGTATGATCTGTTGTATATTTGTTTTTAAATCCAAGCCTTGTTGAAGACATATTGGACCATGTATAGTTGTGAACAGCGCCTTTTAAATTTGAGTATCTGACAGTCCTGCATACAAAGGTTTTTTCACAGCGCGTCGGCCACCTTAACTCCATGAATCAACTGAATAACTGAGGAAGCTGAATGAAGCTGTCTCATCACAGCTCATTTGGCACAGCACACAATAATGTCTGTATTTCTTTCATTCTTTAGATGTGGTCTGGTCACATAGGGTGTAGTGCCCTGTGTGCTTTTTAGTGTGATCTTCAGTCAGTGCAGCTATTACGCTCCAACTAAGGAGTGATCACTGTGGACACGCATGGATATGAGAACTGAAAATTTCCTTCAATATATGGACAAATATCAAAATAGTGGATTTTATTTGTAATGTAATAAAGTTATAAACACATCAGGCAGTGGTTTTACACATCACCATACAGAAGTGGGTATCAGTCAATCATGTAGATAATCTCCCAAAGCTAATTACAGTACAGTGATAATCATCTGTAGCTACCTCAGACTGCCTGTTGCAGAAACTATCAAACACTGGTTGCTTTTTCTACAAACTGCAGTTTGAAGCTGTTTCAGGGCGATCATGATGTCAGTGAAATTTGAAGTTAATTTGCAGCTTTACTTCCTTCATAAACCTACAGCTTGACACACCTGAAGGGAGCGTGGTGGAAAAATACTGTAACCCTCTGAAATGTAGTGTTTTTCAGTAAAGCATGGCTGTGATTCACACTGGAGTGACAGGTGGTCTACTCAATTTTTTTCTTTTTAAGATTAGACGTCTGCTTGAGCAGGACTAGAGCTCCATTTTTAAGCAGCTTTCTGAACCAGGAAAGCCACTAACCATCCCCACAGACTAACCTACGTGAGGGCTTGTGGGCAGGTATCACTTTCTTCTCAAACTACACTTTAACATTATTCACACAAGTTCAGAGTTCGACAGGATGACGGGCTCTGTGGAGTCTCGTTGTCTATGTTGGTTTGATAGTGAAGACTTCGTGCACTTACACACCTGCTGTTTGTCCCGTGTAAATGCTTCTAACAATGTCACCTCCTCACTAAAACAGCGGTTTCTCACCAAAGCTTCATTCTTTGTGGAAACAATATTTAGTAGATTCAGGTGTACACTCTTGTTTTCTATCTGAAACCTATTATTACTGTTATTAGACTTCAGACCTTCTTCAGACTACATCTGGTTATTTGGCATCCACACCTCTGTATTTGTAGCACTCATGAGTAAAAAATGTTGTGCCTCGTGACTGAGAGACAGTAAAGCAAGTACTGCACTGTTGTCAGTCAGTCCTCAATCCAACCTACTGTTTTGATCTTCCTAAACTTTGAAAATGGCCTGTTTACTACCACAGACTGTATATAAAAGATGCACGTGTTGCCTGCATTCTTTCCCAAGGCCAGCAGGGGGCAGCTGCACAAAAACTTGAAAAACCTCTTTCTTGATTTAAGGACTCAGTAAAAACCTTCCTGATGATTCTGAGGAGGATAAATCACAGCATGCTTTACTTGTTGGGTTACCTTTTGATTTTCACATGAGCCTGCATTGGTCCTCAGTTTCTCAGCAAGATCTCTAGCCCAGAAATCAAGGGGAAAGAAGTAAAAACAATTGAAGCTGTGTTTATTTACTTCAATCGGTTCATGGTCACAAATCATTTTCCCCTGCTTTTGTCTCTGTAGTCACATCTGTGAGCTGTAGGAAGGCGGAGGGAAACACTGCACAGTCAGATTGACCCCTCACTTTGTTCAGCTGGTGTCTAAAATGGTCAGCTCGAGGCTTCAGTGTGTCCATCTTTTATATACAATCTAATGCGTGATGCCTTCTACAAGCGTTACAGAAGTTACAGAAGAGGTGGATAAGAAGGTGTTACATAGGACACTTCTTTCTCCCAGGTGTGAACGGTGATTAGTGTGCTTTCAGTGCAGAGTCTGACCGATTCTAGGATTTCACAGTATCTGCTTACTTTTTGTCTAGTATGTGCAAATTGATAATGTTCATAGCAAAATGCTTGGGGAGTCATTACAAATGTGTTATCATAGTTTATCTAGCAGAGTGCTTACTCTTTCTGCATCACAGACTAGCCAAAACTAAGACCCACCAAAAAACAAAACTGCATTGATCCAATACCTGTCAGGCTCCACTGCAGTGTACCATCACTCACACTGTTGATAATGACATGATTACCAGTAGCTGCTGCAAACATCTGAAAGTGATGTCAAGTCTATATTTGGCCAGTTTGTCACAAGAAGAGAGAATACACCAAACAAAATGAGCCCAGAAAGCAAGGCACGCCGACAGCAGCCGTTTAGTTTAAGGATGGAATGGCTTCAGCCAAAGTGGGACCGCTCTGAAGTCTGTGTGGCCCACACGTGCCGATCCTCAATGAGCGTCAGTTTTAGAAGCTCGGCCTTCCAGCTCCACGTTTAACTTTGAACTCCTGCGTCCACCGTATTCTTTGGTCTGAGAGGGTGTTCCTCTGATTAAGGCTCTGTCCCCTCTTCAACACCATTTGGACTGCGTCTGGGTCTCTCAGCTCCAGCTGGTGTCATACTGCGACCAGCCCTCTGGTGGAGCTAAGAACACCCTTCGACCACGGTACAGGAAGTTGACCACACCTCTATAACCTGTACGAGGAACTCCTGATTTTAAGTCATCCATTACTCCCAGATTTCGAGCAAAGACTTTAAAACTGTCCCTGGTGGAGTACTGCACCCTGTACGGCCCAGGTCCTCTTAAACTGCCCCCTTGTTGCAGATCCTCAATCTTTACCAGTGGGGCGCTATAAACCTCTTTAATAAACTTTTCCTCATACTTCTCTTTTAGCAAATAAGACAAATCCAGTTTGGTAAAAGGCACAAATTCAGTGTTTAGCTTAATATAACGAAGGTACTGGTCAAAGAATTGACCTAAGCTCACACCTTTCCGGCCAAAGGTGATAGTCCGAGAGATTTCTGGCCGAATGCAGGAGCGGCCGTTACGCTGTTCCGGCTGACGCATCCAGTCGTCCCAGAAGGCCGATGGCCATTTGGGCTCCAGTTCATCCCACATCTCTTTCAGCAGCATCCAGCCCAGACCAGGGAAGAAGTCTGTTCTGTAGAGGAGATCAGCTTTCGACGAATCCACCAAGGCGTCTCTGCCATTATCGTTCCAGGCAGAAACGCACCACAGGGTTGGGTCAGAACGCAAGATTGGATACAAGGCTCGGAAATACTCGAAGAAGTCAGGTGCGACCTGAAAGAGAGGAGACAGATGAAGAGTAATTCTGCTGCTTCAAACACATAATCACTGCCTCAAGTGTAACGATCCAGGTATTATTTACCTATTTATTAGACATTGTTTTACTATCTGTTCTTCTCTGATGGTCACAGACAAGATGCCAATCCAAATGTCCTTTGTTCTTCTAGTCTGTTAGCCAACAACAACAACTACTGTTCAACCTGAAACCATTTAAATGTTTGCTCACCACAAAACGAACGGGCCTGAAAAAAGTATTCTAGTGTACGACAGCGCATGTTCTGGCTTTGTAGAGTCATATTTGTGAAAGTACTGTAGCATAAACAAGCCAACAAATACAGCAGACAAAAGCTGAAGCAGGGAGCTGAGTCCCATCATTTTCATTCCCAGCGTTACCCTACAAATGCTGTTATTGGTTTGTAGTTTGCATGCAACATGTGACATTTACATTTTCCCTTCCTCCATGTTAATTGTTTTTTCGGAAGTCGAGCGTTCACTTTTTGCTTTGCCATCTGAGAAGATCTTGATGTTCTTGATGTTCACTTCAGGACTGATTTCTGTGACTTCTTAAATCAGTTGATTTTCATGGTTGCAGTCCTACAACTTTTTGATTGTAATTCTTGCATAATTTCTCATGCTTGAATGTCCTACACGAGGTCCTTAATAATTCTACAAAAAACTAAAAAACAAACAAACTGATGAGCGTTCAGTTTATTCAAGATAAAGCATTCTGATTAGTGTTTAGTAGAACGAGGCTACCTGCAGCCGAATAACAAAGGTTTGATTGCTCCGTGACAGAAGACTTGATCCTGGCATGATGTACCTTGCCTATACTGGTCACTTTCGTGATATTCATGCAGTAGAGGTGTGCCTGTCTGTTGGGTTGGTATGTGCATAATGCACACCATGGAGACATTAAGGACGCATATGTACAAATGTGTTTCATAGACTTCAGTTCAGCATTCAGCTGGTATTAATTACCAACTATTAATTTAGAGGACTGGGTAATGAATTTTCCCAAGGAAAACAAACTGTTGTGGAGGGCTGCACCAGTAAGTTAAACTCAGCATTAATAGTTCAATAATAATTTTATCTCTACTGGTGTTATTGGCAGATATTGCAGTTAGACAATGAAAATAAAAAATAAAAATAGTAAAAACACCAACAATTTAATTAATCAATGAATAAACATTCCCTTTTTGTCCCATTTCAGCCCCAACCTATCTGAGCATGCAGCTCTTCCAGTCCAAGTCCCACCTTAATCTCCAACTCTTTCCCTATCCCATGTACAAAGATCAGTAACTGGGCTGCCTCAGACATCACATGCTTGTTATGTAAATAGTTTCCCTGCCTCACAAAACAACTAAAGCAGATTTTAATGGGGGGAGTCCTAGAGGAACAAGGGTCTCTGCTTTGAGACCAGCCTGGGACCACAGCATCATTCCTGATCATTCATATTCACCTCTGAGGTCTATTATTAAACAGAAAAGTCCACAAAACACTAAAATCTGAACGATACCTGCCGCACATACAGTGTGTAGTAATCCAGTGGTGTGTTACACCAAGTGTAAAAGGTCCATTCACTTAAACTCTTTATTCTTAAAGACAAAGCATTCAGCAAAACACAGACTCATTCCACGACCTGCCAGAAACATGAAAAGAGCAAACTGGTAGATACCAGCTACATAAGTAAAGCCAGATTTTTCCCCAGGGCTCAGTTTCTCCAGAGCTGCTGGTTGAAATTACTTTATACTGCTGTAACTGCAGAGCCTCTTTTTACCACAACTTTTCTGTGTCACACGAAGCTTTTTACTTCAGAACGGATTTGTACTTTAAAGCGGTCAATTCTTAAGAAAGAAGTTCTTAGCAGGCCTTACGACTGGATAAATACAACCTGAAATGGACAACAACACATACCACGACATACTACATAGTGTCATGATTTATTTAACTAAAACTGAACCAAAATGCAAAAACAATGTGTGAAAAACTGAGAACACTCCACGGATCAACAGCATGCACAGAGCTGGTAATAATTCTGTAGAACAGTCTGAAATTTCTATGGTAGTTTCATTTTTACCGGAGAGAGGCAGAATATCAACCAAAAATGACATAAAAGCCATCAAATGAGTTGCATGCCATTGAGTGAAATAAGCATTTGATCCCCAAGCAAACATGACTTAACGCTTGAGGGAGAATCCCTTGTTGGCACCACAGCGGTAAGACGTTTCTTGTAGTTGGTCACCAGGTCTACACACATCTCAGGAGAGATTTTAGATCACTCTTCTATACAGAAACTCTCTGAATCATTTAAGTGCGGTCATACTTAGACCACTGTGTGCTTATGGACAACAAATTCAATTAGGCACAAGTGGCACCAGTAAAAATGTAAAGGAACAACATTAGAAATAGGATATACCAAGTTGTTTCCCACCTGAGGTTCTGAGTAGTCATGTAAATATAACCCTCGATTCCAAAAAGGTCGAGACACTATGTAAAATGTACACAGTAGATGCTCTATAAGCTGCTCAGAAGTGCACAAGGATGAAATGCTTTTATCTGTCACATTTAAATCAATATGGGTTTTGGGGTGTGACCACGGTTATAACTAGCATATGCCACAGATCATTCACTGTGGCGACCCCTAATAAAGGGACTAGCCAAAAGAGGATGACAAGTCTACTGAAGTCTTTGCTGCTAAAATGATACAATGACAGCAAAATAACACTCATCATCTCCAAAAGTTGACTCTGTTCATCTGGACGTAGCGTTTTGTGGGAGAAACGTTTTGTCACTCATCCAGGTGACGTCTTCAGTCTCAGCTGACTGCAGGTTTCAATCTTATAAACAGTACATTTGCATAATGACTGAAACCAGCCCAGTGAGGAACAATGGGCTGGGAGGTCAGTTCCTTAATCTTAATTATGCAAATTCTCATGACCATTGATCAACAACAACTGACCAAAACCCACTAATCAATGGCCATGAGGCCCATTCACAGAGAGTTGGGGAATGGCTGCAATCACAGCATTGTAAGATGGTGACAGATGTAGCCTTAGGCCCCTCCTCCATTCAGAGATGGTCTTTCCCTTTTCACGTAAATGGCCTCCTTGACTCCGCCCTCAAACCAGCGTTCCTCCCTGTCCAGGATGTTACATCCTCATCACTGAAAGAGTGTCCACTGGCCTGTAGGTGTGAATAGACTGCAGAGTCCTGGCCTGACGAGGTGGCTCTTCTGTGTTGTGCCATCCTCTTGCCAGGACTCTGCAGTCTATTTACACCTACAGGTCAGTGGCTGTTGATCAATGAGAGTTTGCATAATTAAGATTAAGGAACTGACCTCCCAGCCCATTGTTCCTCACTGGGCTGGTTTCAGTCATTATGCAAATGTACTGTTTATAAGATTGGAAACCTGCAGTCAGCTGAGACTGAAGAAGTCACCTGGATGAGTGACGAAACGTTTCTCCCACAAACGCTACGTCCAGATGAACAGAATCAACTTTTGGAGATTTACTTACCTGGATGACTGAGCATGCATCAAAACACTCATCATCAATGCCATGACAATAATGTGGATGTCTGAGAGCACTCACCTCCAAGTCATCCTCCACAATGACCACAGTAGACTGCGAGAATGTGTGAAATACTTGGTTGAGTGCCCAGCGGTAATGTCGGGCGATTTTGTAGTAGCCCTGGAACTTCCTGTGTTCTGGCCGGACTCTGATGTCCGACAGGTCTGGTTGGCTTATGTGCGTTACTTTTTCTCCGTATGAGCCAATCACACGAGCCGTCTCAGCATGGCCACAGTCTTGGCTGACGATGATTGGATACAGTTCTTGGGA
This sequence comes from Perissodus microlepis, assembly GCF_051167445.1. Lineage (NCBI taxonomy): Eukaryota > Metazoa > Chordata > Actinopteri > Cichliformes > Cichlidae > Perissodus > Perissodus microlepis. The sequence continues at coordinate 405,045 of NC_140481.1, forward strand.
AGGGCGGTACTGTATCAGTTTGTCAAGACTCCGCTTTACTGTCACTCTGTCACAGGCAATAACCAGAATGGGAATGATGACTTGTGGACCAGAAACAGAAGCTGTTACTTTATTGTCCTCAGCAACCTCTTCCTTTACATCAGTGGCCTGATGCCGTTCTATATTGGAGCCTGCAGCTACTGTAGCAGCAGACCTCTGTGTGTGTTTTATTTCACCTTGGTCCCCAACATACACATCATTTATGAGAGGAACTGGATTATTCTGCTGCTGGTCAACAATCTGATTTACTTCTTTGATATTATCAGTTTGCTTCTTCCCAATCTCCTTCTGCCGAGCCCACACTGCCCTGTGACTTTCAATTTGCTTTAATAGCTTTTTCTGGGTGTCAAGTTGAATTTCAACCTCCTCGGCCAGTCGGATGACCTCCCCAGCAAGGTTAACTTGACCTCCTTTACCTCTGACCATGCCCCACTCCTCCTTTCCTCCTGGTTCAGCTCCACCGCCTTCTCCTAGGTGGCCCATGGGAGGGCGACCCCAAAGGTAAAGTAGAAGCAAAGCATTCCAGGCGACAAACAGGAAAGCACCGCATAGTATAAAAGAGCTTTTCTTGCGAACCATGGCCCAATAACACTAGAAAAGGGGTGGGGTTGATAAGGAACAAGCGATACCAGTATGAATCCTACAGACCAAGGTGACTATTTTGGATGTGCAGGGAGTTAATATCCCACCACTCTGTACTTATTTCATTCTGTCCTTCAGTCAGGAGGGTGTCTGCTATAAGAATGTCTAATTTAAAAGGAATTTATATGATGTTACTGTGGAATACATGCAGTCTATGAAATCCCATAAGGTCAGGTCAGCAAGCTTGCAGCTAGCAAAACGGACTGCAGGTGAAAGTGGACAAAAGGAGAAGACAGGTCACTTTGGGTGGAGGGAGGGCAACTCCTTGAATGTTATCCTTCCACCATCCTGAAAAAAGAGAAGGGAAACATTCAGCTTGGTGACTGTAGGTCATTTGAGAATTTCACAAGTGTACTGTAAATGTGTCTCCTCTGTAAAACAAAAGCAGCTATTCTGTCAGTTAAACCCACAACAAGATCAAGACATTTCCTCGCCCAGCGGAAGAGTCAACTAGGGCATGCAGAGGGTTGGTGTCACTGCTGAGGATACAGGAAGATGGTGGGAAATAGGGTTGGGCCATATCATATCGTTCACGGTAATACCGGTATAACGTTAAGCAATGATAAGAAAATGAAATATCACAATAGAATATGGGTAAAACTGGCATGCGCAGTGCCTTTGCTTTCATACGTACATGGCGGAAAAAGCATGGCGGCGATGGAGAATGAGAAGAGCAAAAGTGGATCTTTGAATGAAACAGATGAACCAGAACTGGTTTGTAAAAATGCTGCAACTTCCGGGGTTGAGGAACTGGCTCCGCTTTTGTCCGTCAGATACACACCAAAGCACAATTTTTGGTAGAGCATGCAAGCAGGCCGTCGTTATTACAGAACCGATTTTATGTACACGGCGCTCAAAAAGCTGTCAAAAAGGTTTCAGTACGACTTTGCTAAGCTACGAAGCCGCACCGCTTGATGGATTGTCGGAGCATTACGGCTATCGTAGGCGGAGCCTCGCGGAGTGATACGTACTGTGCTTCAACATAATATTACCGTATTGTGTGTGTATAACTGTTTTTAAGTTGTGTGGATGTTATACATGGTTATGCTGAGGATATGTCGGCCAGTTTCCACTGGAAATGCCTTTTGGTTAAACTGTCAGCAAAGAGTTTGCATTTTCACTGTTAAATTTTTATATAGCTTTACTGCACGTAAAAAACAGCTGCTTGTTTAAGTGAAAATACATTGATGGGGTTTCTTTGCACTAATAAAGTAGTGGAGTTGTAAAGTATTTTGTCTAGTGTCAATTATATCGTCAGTTATGTCGTTATGGCAAATTTTCAAATGTATCGTGATAAATATTTTTGGCCATATTGCCCTGCCCTAGTGAGGGAAAAAAACCTTCAAAACAAGCTCTTCTTTTAGATTCTTGCAATATGAGCAAAGGACACAATCATGTAGTTTTAAGGTGACTTAAATCAGAAAACCTTAGACTACTCAGTTTGCAGAGGTGTGAGGGATCTTCCAGGAATGGTGATGCTATTTTCCGTAGACTTCACTAGTCAGTAGGCAGTGATTTCATGCCTGTTGATCTCTAACCTGGAACACAGCTTGCTCCAGGGAAGATGAGGATTGCAGCACGTTATCATGGTGATATACCCCGGTAAGAACTGATAGTAAAGGCCTCTGGCAGGACAGAGTGGTCACACCGAGGTTCTGGCTGATGTTTTAGGGGCTGTCAACATGTGAAACTGACCTGTACACAACTTCAACTGGACACAAACAAACAGTATTCATAAATTAAAGACATCTAAAACTAAATGTCCAGTCCAATAAACCTGAATGTTGACAAGCTTTCTCTGTTGTTATTTCAAAGTAACAAAGGGATAAATTTAGTAAGTGAGCGAGCGGATGAAGGTCACTTCTTAGCATTAGAAACACCTAAACCAATTAGCACTGACAAACATAAGCCTATGCTCTGACAGGATGAAGCCAGTTCTCTAAGGTAGCAGAGAGGTGGGTAGATAAAGGTGCTACCCATTACTGTCACATTCTCAGTTAAACCCACATTTGTTCCAGCCAAACAAGTTAAAGTGTAGTGTCATGCCTGCAGAGTGAGAAATGGTTATGGTTAGTGGCCATGTGCACTCTGTCAACAGACCCAAACTTACCACAGTACAACACAACAGACTCTTCTATTCACTTTATATTATACTGGATGATTGGATGAGCAATATTGATTTTCAAGATGAAAAAAAAAAACTATGGTTACTGAAGACCAGTTTCTTAAACTGTCATTTATTGGACAGTTTAAGAGGCTGGAAATGGGGACGTCACCCGTCTGATGGGGAAGGAGCCTGAGCTACTGCATGACATTGAGGTACTGGCTAGACACAGTCGAGTTTACTTCAATGCACAGCTTAGGCTCTGGAACCAGTCTCCAGAAGCAGGGCTGAACTCGGCCCCAGCATGGACTTGCCCTTGGTGAGAAGCAGCAAGCTGGGGTGTGTATCCTGGCATCCCCTCGGCTTGATGCCTTTACATTGGGGGTTTTTCCCAGAGAACGAAAAGGTTTGTTCCCTGTGCCTCTGGATCAGGGAACGGGTCTTGACTGTCGTCTGCACTTATGCGCCAAACAACAGTTCAGAGTACTCGGGCTTCTTGGAGTCCTGTCTTTGGGATCAGGTGGCAGGGGTAGTATGCTGGACAGACCTGGTGCCCCAAAATGTATAGTGAGGGTACACTGGGAACACCTAACAGAGGTCCCGGTGTACAACTCTCACTTCTAGCAGAGCTTCAACAATATTCCGAGTGAGACTGGGGACATTGAGTCCAAATGGACTGAGACTGCTGCACTGAACTGTGGCTGCAAGGTGGTTGGTGCTTGTCGTGGTAGTAACCCCCGAACCAGCTGCTGGACACTGGAGGTGAAAGGAGGCATCAGGCTGAAAAAGGACTCCTATTGAGCTTGATTAGCCTTTGGGACATTGGAGGCAGCCGATGGGTACTGACTGTCACGGACCTGGGTCTGAAGGACCCACGGTCTGTGAATAAGCATGGACATGTGTATTTTTGGTGCTTCTGTCCTCTGTTTCCTTATGTTTGTGTGTAGGTGGGTGTGGCAGAGCACCTGTTCTTCAGCCCTGGTGGGCATGGCAGTCAGGAGCCTGGCCACACCTGAGGAGAAGCGCACACACCTGAAGTCAATCAAGCCTCGTCGGGGAGCTATTTAACAGTTTGGCTGAGCGCTCCTCGACGCTGGATTGTTGCGTAAGACTCCAGGTCAGTGTCTTGACTAAGGTTTAAATCAGTGTGTGCATACCTGCAAGAGTGTGTTTCTTGACGGCTGCCTCTGGTATTCTTTCCCCCAGGAGGAGCGTGGAAACAGGAGGGCAGCGAGCACGGGGATTGCAAAAACACGGGACCGGAGAGCACCAAGACACGGATTTTGGGAGGAGACACTGCACAGGAGTCAAGGGAGCACACAGGGATTTATTGTTATTTCTCCTACACTGTAAATAAACGCACCATTGCGGTGAAGAGTCCTGCGTTTTGGGTCCCATCTTCCCCACACCTCCATGGTCTGCCCCGCAGACCGTGACACTGGCAGACCAAGCCACACAATGGCTGAAACTAAAATTCAGGTGGGAGTTTGGTGAAGCCATGGAAAAACAACTTTGGAAAGCGGTGCTCTACCGACAATATGTACAGCGCGGGTGAAGTGCTGCTGACTTCAACTGATGATATTGTCGGGGGTTGGAATACTCGGAGGACCTCCTTAATCCCACTGAGACGTCTTCCGTAGGATTAAGACGTCTCAGTGGGATAGGGTTAGGGAAGCAGAGTCTGGGGATGACCTAAGCATTACTGGGGGTGAGGTCACTGAGGCAGTTAAACAACACCATGGTGGCATGGCCCTTGGGGTGGATGAGGTTCACGCTGAGGTCCTCATGGCTCTGGATGTTGTAAGGTTTCGGTTGACATGTCTTTGCAATGTTGCGTTGAGATCTGGGGTGGTACCTCTGGATTGGCAGACCGGGGTAGTATTTCCCATCTTCAAGAAGGGGGACCTGAAGGTGTGCTCCAACTATGATGGGGATCACGCTCATTAGCCTCCCCGGGAAAGTCTATGACAGGATGCTTTATCAGGAACTCAATGGGGATGTTGCGAACAACACTAGAAGCCAACTTCAAGCCAATAGCACAAGTAACCATCAAATGCTTTGTCCTGTCAAATCCTAGGCCTGAACCCTCTCAGTGAGATAACTGACAAGACTGGCTACGGATACCGACTACAGAATGGAGCAAGCCACCATCATCAGCCACCTCGTCTACATGGATGACATCAAGATGTATGCCAGGAGTGAATGATCACTGATCCACACCACCAGGATCTACCAGCAATGACATCGGAATGTCATTCAGACTGGAGAAGATGGTAACAAAGAGAGGGAAGGTAGTCAGAAGTAAGGGGACCGCCCTACCAGAAGGCAACATTGCAGACGTTGAGGACAGCGACAAGTACCTGTGAATCCCACAGGCAGAGAGTAAGGCAAGTCCTGAGGAGTCAGCTGAATGGGAAGGACAAGATCTGGGCTATCAACACCTACGCCCTGCCCATGATCAGGTACCCCTGCTGGGATAATATCCTGGCCAAAGGAGGAGATAGAAGCTACTAACATCAAGACAAGAAAGCTCCTCCTCCATACAGGGTTTCACCCCAAGTCCAGAACCCTGAGACTGTGTGCTAGGCGGAAGGAAGGAGGCTGGGAACTAGTGAGTGTCAGAAGCATGGAAACCCCTGGAGGTCCCGAGGTCAAAATGGGAGACGCCCCCTAGGGTGGTCGAGAATGACTGAGCTAAGATCCTGTGGGACTTCCAGATACAGACGGAAAAACTGGTGGTGGCTAACCAACCAGAAATAGTAGCGGTGGACAAGCAGAGTAAGACGGCTATAGTGATAGATGTCAGCTACGTGGCATATAAAAACATGACAGAATGCCGTGACGGCCCTCTATAGAGCTTAAAATACTCTCACAATATTTGGGGATTATACTTTACAGTACTGTAGGTTTTTGCACTACAACGTAAAGCACCTTGAGGCGCTTGGTCTTCTATGTATGGCAACTTTAAATGGAAAAAGATGAATATTAGATTATATTGTAGTGACAATAAAATGAGAGGTGTAATATCAAACTGTGCAAAGAATACTTGATGTAAAACATGTTCTGGAAATATATAAACTATTCATGCAAATCTCTCATGAAATTGGAAAATTAGTGTATTAATTGACTAATGTAAACTTCTCATGTTTCACTTATCTTATTTCCTTCAGTAACATTTATATTTATTTCATTTCAATTTAGTTTTGCTTTAACTGTATAAAGCAATACAACAATTTTCAAACATGCACAGCAACCCTAACGTTTTATGACCAAGGTACGCGTGAGAACACAACAGCTGGAGACAGCTGGATCAAGATTAAAAGTTGATTTTGGCTGCCAGCTAGTTAGTACTAATTCTCTTTCAAACTGCATTTTAATCTCTTAAATTTTAACATTGTACAGCAATATACGTTAGTTGTGATTATCTGTAACAGTGATTAAGCCATTGTTAAATACATTTGTGTTAATAGCTTTTTAAAAATTGTCCATCTGCCTGGGACTAGAGCTGAAAACCAGCCTGTAATGGAGTAGACTGGTTCTAATATAGTGCTTTTCTACTACACTCGAGCAGCCAAAGTACTTTATACAACGGTTCTTATTCACCTATTCACACAAGCACTTTCTATTTTATATTTTTATAAACATTCATACTTCATCAGAGAGCAACTTGGGGTTCAGTATCTTGCCCGGGACATTTGACATGCAGACTGAAGACTAGAGCCGCCCGGGACTGAACCACCAGTCTTCTTGGATGAGTGACGAAACGTTTCTCCTAAGTCCAGATGAACAGAATGCATTTTTGGGGATTTGAACATGCATCAAGACATGTCTCTGCCTCATTCTTGCAATACTGTCAAGAACCTGTGTATGAAACAGTTTGCTAAGGAAAACTCGATCAAAGACGCCCTCCTATATGCAAAACAAACCAATTTAGAGTTCAATGATGTGTGGACCTGAGAATGGGGTTAAAGGTAAGGTTTGTCTCTCTAACTCTTCACCATTGCAATCTGAAGCTTTCGATCATGTACTAGGTACTTTTAACAGCACTGTGACATTAGATAGCTATGAGTATTTTTGATTCCTATAATAATGATCTCTGTAAGTTTACCTATGCTAAATATTCATGAGACTACTTCTCAGATGACTCTCTCTCTGTGTTTAATATATCAAGCAGCTTGATTATTTGCAAAAGACAGCTTATTAAAGAAAGGGTCAAGAGTCCCGGACAGTGTCAGACATCATCAGCTCAACTGAAATTAAAAAAGCCTCAAATTTGAGAGAACAGACAGACACAAACTGGTCAGAGAGACTAAGCCCAGCAAGTTAAACTCACTGCCAACTGTACCTGAAGTCGTGGTCCTGTTCAGTCATGCAGGGCTTTAAGCTGACAAGAGGAGCCGAGCAGAAGAAGAAACTGTTGCTCCTGTCACAAAGTGTACCAGCTGAAAGTCTCGGTGAATCCCCTCCTCCCTCCGCCAGCCGACGTGGAGCTGACTGGTAGGATGACAGAGAGCAGCCTGCGGCACGAACCTACTGAAGTAACGGAGACGGACCGGGCTTACCGGTGTTCGGCTCACATGATTCCTGTGAACTGGGGGCTGGCAGGGAAGGACTGGGAGGGCAGCCGACGCCTCTTAGTTTGCCAACACTACAAACTTGTTGTTCTGCTTTCAGCTGACTCGTCCACTCTGCACACAGCAGCCGTCGGTGTCGCTGAACTGTTCGCTTCATATGCCCAGTGTCGCTGAAGCTGAGTTCAAGCACAGGACGCGGTGCGTGTTAAATGCAGCAGGGCCGTGCCCAGTGTCTGTCCCCTCTACAGCGGTCTCTGAGCATCACACACATACCGATCATCCTCACAGCCAGCTAACCAGTTCACTTGCGCTGACGTGCTGTTAGCAAGCCGGCTAACGCCAAATAGCCACAATGACAGCTTTTTAGCTGAACAGCCGCCCCAGTCAACGACAGGATGCAGCGGCAGGATCCAGGGTCACTCACCTCTCTCATGCCGTGCTGGCCCGCTAAATGAGGCTTGCATTTCCAAATGAACTGAGGCTCACCGAGCTGCAGCACTAACCGGCTAGCTGGCGAGCTAGCTGACGTTAGCTAGTCGAGCCCCTCTTATTTCTTATGGTGTGACATTAAGCAGCACATTTCTGAGTGGGTTCACAGAGGCCCCAGTATCACTTTCTGCACCTTATCCGCCTCCTGTTCCGTCATGTTCCCGGCTTCGTTCCCGTATCCAGCGCCAGCAGCTGTCTATGTTAGCCGGCTACAGTGTCTGCTCCGCAGCAGGGGGCAGACTGCTAGCGGTCTGTGCTCCACGGAGAAACTTTGCAGAGGGAAGCGCTTCTCTGTGTCCCTGCAGCCAGGGGCTTCACTTACTCCACAGACCACTGCCTCCCATGTGTGTTGATGGCATTTTTTCTTTTGATTGCACAAAACTACACTTCCGGATTGTCGACTGGCTTAGAACCGAGTTGACCCGAACCGAGCCGAAGTCTAATCCCTGACAAAGTCACATCTTTCCAGCTCACAAAATCACTTTTCTCTGATCATTCCAGTCTTCACTTGTTGCCGCAGGTTTTCTTAGACACTCCATAGAGGTCGGACCTACTGTTTTGTAGGCTTCAATGTGTTAATGGGAATGTGAAATTCAGTTGTGTTACATCTAACGTCTGCGTGGTTAGCAAGGAAAGGTTAGGATAGTAGTTAGTTAAATAAATTCACAACTTGAGCAAATGTTACAAGATATACTTAAAACATTAAAACTTAAAAAAATGATCACACACAAACACAGGGGCATCACCTTAAAGATAAAATAGTAGTTGTTTGTAAGTCATCCAACCATGGTTTGTGTTTTTCCAGCTGTGCTGTACCTCTGTTATACACAGAAACTAAAAACGTGCATCCTTTCCTCTAACTCTTCTGGCAGGCCTCCTCTCTCCTGAAGATGTATTTTAGAAGTGGAGGAATGACATACTGTCACAGTAAATCATTGCACTGTTTTTCTTACAGTTTTTGTGTTTTTATGTATATGTGTTTTTAATATGAATGGTTTAGTGGCATTTTCTGGGCACACAAATTAAGAGAAAGGAGAAAAGCTTTATCACTCCAGGAGAATGGTTCACCTCCACAGACACAAAAACACAAGTCTTGCCCTATCAGAAGGTTTTTTTGTAATTCTGTAAAGGGTGTAGTGACCTCCAGGCAGTGGTGACGGGACTGTCACTATAGTACATCTGTCCAATGGGACATAGCACAGCTGCAAGGTTGTACTGCCCTAATGTGGACCCAGACTGTCAGCGGTCCAGGAACTGGCTAGTTCAGTAGTTTGGTGTTCCTCATGCTTGTGTGAGTCATTACATTTGTTTACTACACTGATAGTCAGCAGGTAATGAACTAAAGTTACAAAGGTAACATTGCTGCCTTTGTCATCAGGTGGATGACTTTAACTCATGTCAGTAACTTTGAAGCTGTTTACTAGATTGGAGAGCTGAACGTAGGCCATCACATGATAGTTACAGTGTAGCCTTCAAATCCAAAACAAGACTGGGTTTATGCAAGATCTTGGGCACAGGGAGACTTACCCACTTTATGTACTGGCAGTGGTGTTCATCCAGGAAGTCATGGACCTCCAGTTACCGTCTTGACTTCTCTTTGGCTAACAGCTGTTTCCTTTTGTTATTAACTTCCACAGACTGCAATTATTCCCAGTACTCCAACTCCAAAGCTAAATCATCACAACTGCACCAAACTGTAACCTAGATGTGACCCTAAAGCTTTGAAGTTAAAACACAGTTTGAATAAATGTGACAAAAAAAGTTTCCTCACTTCAGTGATTAAACAAGATAACCAAATACTTAACAGCATATGTTTGGAACTAGGACTGTGGCATAATCTCGAGGTTCTTTCTTTATTTCTAGGAAAGCTGATACTTTCCAGCTAAAATTAAGGCTCGCTGCTCGGCACAATCACAAATGTGCCAGGAAGTATGTACATCTGAGTGTGCGCAGCCTGTCCCAGCTGCAACTGGGGAAGAAGCTTGGAAAGGTCTTCCTACACTCACTCAGGGTGTTTGGCTGAGCACTTCTTAAGAACGGTGCAACCTGCTCATGAATAGGTAGAATCCCTGGGAGTGTTTTTACTTTTCTTTGCTTATGTGATCTAATTAAAGATGTACCGCTGGGGGCGCAGAGAAGTTCTGAGGAGTTGAGGTTAATAACTTCTGCATAGGCAGTTTTCAGAATTTGGGTAAAAGCTGTTTTCTGGCAAACTGTCACAGCTACTGACCGCCTGCATGACAGACAAACAGGGAACGTCTGCAGCCACACAAAACCAGCATAACTAGGACTGTTAACCTGTGGAAAACATGGCTGTGAAATATGGGCAGTTCTTGACGACCCCGATGAAACCCACAGGCTGAAACATGTTGGTGAAGTAATAAAGCTGATCTTTATACCAAGTGTTGCTTGAGCTTTGAACTCAGACCGCTCTTCTTGTCCATGCTCTTTGGGAGAAGGTGAAGCTGTGCAGGAAAACCTTCATTCTGTCATTAGACACGAGTGCTGACTTCCTGCTGTTTATAGCAAAGTAAGAGGATGAATTTCTGTATGAACACTCAAAGTTAGCTTTCTACATTTAGTCTCTAATCGATGTATTTAAAAAAATTGAATTTCAATGATATATTTATTTTCTATCAATAGATTAACTGCTGTTTTAGTTCACATGTTAGTTATTTAGCCTCCTTTATTCGCTCCATGATTCTTCTGGGGTCTAAATTATGATATACTCAAAAAGTGCTTTCCCACAGCAATATTCAGATTTGAAATACATTCATGGTAAAACAATGAAAATGAAAGGTTGATCATAAAAATTATTTTAAATTCAGAGTTTTTAAAAGGCCAGAACAGAAGACAATATTTTTGGAATAAGAGCAACAGATCAAATGCAGATGCTTCCACTATGCTCAAAACACCTGGAGCCAGACAGGACTGGTACTTATACAGTGTATAACGCCATTACATAATATAAAGTTCATATTTTTGACTATAATATTATAACTAATGAAACAGCAGCTTTTTTCCTACAGCAGTCCACACAGCTACTGCGAAGGCTTCAGTTATTCTGCTGTTTGCATCTCTTGCAGCAATTTCAGTTGATCCTCAACAGTTTTCAGTTCCTGCTCCAAAGCAGACGCCTGCACACACAGAGTAAAACATATGAAAATACAGAGACAGATACAGTGCTAGTATGAACTCACAAAGTGAATGTTCTCTGCACAATGATACAACAACAACTGATGACACCATTAGCATTTACATGCGTTTCCTTGCTTTCACTGTGCAAAATCTCACAGGATTGCATAACCACAGCAGGAAGCCACATATTAGCTTAAGATGACTGTGCATTTTAAAATTGAGTGTGGCCTAGGCTTAGGAGGAGATCCACCGTGTATGTGTGGCGGGGTGTGGCTCAGTTGCAGGGGAGGGGTGGAGGAGTGGTGTCAGGGGAGGTTGACGTGCACCTGATCTCCATCAGTGAACCAGCCTCCCCTGTAAGGATGGTGCCTGGACCGGAGGGGAGAGGTGTGTATGTCGGTGTGTGCAGAGCAGAGGAATACCTGCTTGTGCTTTGTGAATGAGGAAAAACATCTAAGAAATCAAAGGTACCAGAATGTGCAAAGCTGGTGTCCTCATTCTGTCACAGTGGTGCTGAAACCCAGCCGCAGCACGACGGAACCACAACCAGCCCAACCAACTGAGATGCTGGCCCAGATGATGGCTAAGATCATGGCTAGAGAGAGCAGAAGGAGCAAGCGGCAGTGTTTCACCACCAGCGGGAGAAGCTACGGGGCCAGTCTTAGTCCTGGACAAAAATACTGGAGAACCTGGGAGCTGCCTGGTTACCCGTTGAGGCCTGCATCGTAGAGCTGGTGGTGCAGTTCATCGCGGGGCTTTCCGCCGCGGAGTGGGTCTGCACCACCCAACCAGTCTGGATGCGGCTGTTGGTTTGGCCGTGAACAACTTCTTCCACTTTCTCCCTTTGATTTACTGTTTGGGAGAAAGCTGTGGGAGGCGTTGACAGGATTCAAGAAAACTGGTCTAAGCCCACACAAAAATTTAGATGTGTGTGAAGTTGGACGGAGGGAGGTACAGTATCTGAGGAACCACTTGGGGGGCGGGCACAGGTGGATAAAACGGCAGCCATCGCATCCTGCCCACGGCCTAAGACCGAAACAGAGCTGAGGCGGTTCTTGGGGCTGGCTGGCTACAACCGCCAGACTGACTGACCTCATCCGAAAGGGTACCTAATGGACGGAGCAGTGCCAGGCGGTGTTTATTGCAGGTAAAGAAGGGTCTCTGTGGGAAACCCCTGCTCTATACGCCCAGCCTTTTTCTACCTTTTGTTCTGCAGACTGATGGCTCAAAAAGGGGCTTGGGGGCTGTTTTGTCCTAGCAGGTAAGGGGGGGGTGTGGCTCAGCTGCAGGGGGCAGGTGGAGCAGTGGGTTCATAGTGTGGTGTCATACGCACCTGATCTCCAACACCAAACCACGCCTCCCCTTTAAGGACGGTGCTGGGACAGGAGGGTGGAGGTGTATGCAGGGCAGCTGAACAGGTGCTCGTGCTTTGAAGAAGGAAACAAATAAAAAGCACCAGAATGTGCAAAGCTGGTGTGTGGCTCCTCATTCTGCCACAGCAGGATTCGAGGTTTTTGTGTGGAAAGAGTGGAAGAATGTACGTATATGTACGAGGGTTTCATATAATCTCCTATTTTAAATTGTAATTTTTATTTATCAGCAACATGTCAGTATCAGTCTTTGAAATGTTCAGTGCACCACTCTACAACCATCTGTTGGTTAGAGAGCGACATAACAGCAGTGCCATTCCCTGAGCTTTGATTCTCTCTCTCCAAAACATAAAGCTGACTCAGATACAGTGAAGCAGTTACAAACAAAGCTGCTGCAGGTCTCCTTCACCTTACTGTCCATCTGCTCCCGGACATGAGAAGGAACCTTGGTGAGGTAGCTTGGAGACTGGACTCTGGCAAGGACTTGATCCAGCTTTGGGACGAGCCTGTCTCTGCGCTGAGAGAGCTGCACGATCTGTTTCTCAATGTTCATTCCACTCTGAGAGACACAACACAGTACGTTAGACATGACCAGCATCCTCATCACCACTGCAAAAACATCCAACAGGAACAGGATGGGATTCTCATCACAATGCAAACATGACGTGAACAATGTGTGCTTCTCTGAAGAGTTATTAGATTTGCTTAAGCAAAGGTCACATGACATTTAATATTCGTTGATTACGTGCATGCATTTATTTATACACAACTCTCATAAGGTCCCGCCACAGCATTTCAATGGCGTTCAGGTCCACACCGTGACTGGGATATTGCAGCACCTTGACTGTGTTTGGGTACATTGTCCCGATGCATGACTCCAGTTTTGGCTGTGGGACAGATGCCCTCACCTCTGACTCGTCTGTGTACAGAGGAGCTCATGGTCTTCAGTGGTTTCACCTGAAAGCTCTGCTGATGATCTAAGAAGCTTGGAGAGAAAAACGACTGGACTTCTCTAAGTTTCTTGAAGACGTTTTACCTGTCGTCTGAGAAGCTTCTTCAGCTCTAAGGCCAAAGGTGGCGGGTCCCAGATATTAATATTATAATCTGTACTGTGTAAGAGGGTAGTTGACCCACTACTGATCATGTGCCTATTCACACAAGATGTTGATCTCCTTGGCTCATGGTGTTCGTGCCAGCAAACTGCCAAAACTGCACACTTGGCGATGATCAACCAATCACGTTATTAGCGTAACCTGACTGCTCCTTACTTATTAAATCCTGCGCATTACAGATTGGGTTCATATCTTAGAGTAAATAATTTCATTCACAGTATGTCAGATGATAATCCCAATGCTGACAGACTAAACTGTCAGTCAGTCCAACACACAAAGTTAATTCATTAACAATGAAGTTCATTGCTTCGTGCAGAAGAAGCCCGATACATACTTGAAAGTGAAGATGTAGCTGACATGTGTGGTCCACCACACCAACGAGGCTTGTTTTGGGTGGAGAAGTGGAGTGTACAGGCGGGGGGATACTGCCTCTGTCAGAACAGCAGATGTGAAGGTCGGAGATTCTGCTTAAAGTCCTAATCGCTGACCCGAAGCGAAGGAGGACCTCGGCCTGGCTGGGCGAACACACTGCCCACACTGAAACCATCAAGATTTAAATAAATTAAAGCATTAAATCATTTTTATTCTTTTCTTAAAGAATAAAGGTCCTGCCACAGCTGAGTGTGGCTCTCAAGGAGCTTTCAGAAGACTTTCAGAGTTTTGGCTACTTTGTTACACATATTCAGGCCAGTGCTCATACCTGACCATTTTCAAAGGAATGTTTTATGTTTGTTTGTTGAACCTCTGACCTCTGAATAATTCACACATTTAAAAAAAAGAAGAAGAAAAGTGAAGAACCAGTGTTGTGTCTACACATAACAGGCAACTTAGCAAAGAACCAATTTTAAGTGAAGCCTTTGGCACTTTGTTACAAGTGTCAAAAACACAGTTTGTTCCCATTTTTGAATACCAAGAAAAATACCAAAGATACCAGTTTGACAAGCATTAAATAGTATTTTTACACAAACAAGATGATTCCAAAAAAGCTGTAAGTTAAAAATTTGGCATATGTTAGTGTGCAAAACATACTGCACTAGCAAAGAGCTGAAACAAAACCTGAAAAATCAGCTATTTACTGGTCCATCTACTGTCAGAAATGGTCTCAGTGGAAGTGCAGCTGTCAAGAAGCCATTCTTAATGAAGCCGAAAAAAAACAAACTGAGGCATGAAAATTATGCAAGACGTGCACTGATGATCAAAACGTGTCTGATGGAGAGAAATCCAAATCTGAAACTTTTGGTTCAAATCATTGAATTGTTCAGAGGACATCAGGTAGAGGTGAACAGTGCGTGTCTACAGCCATCTGTAAAACATGGCCCTCGACCTCTGGGGCTGCGTTTCAGCCAGTGGTGTGGACACCAACATTAATGGAATTGTAAAGGCAGAAAAGTACCATCAGAGTTTGATCTACCGTACAATATCATCCTGAAAGTATCTAATTGGCAAGAGCTTCATTTCAGCCTGACAGTGATCCCCAAAAGACTGGTGAGGCAGTGAAAGTCTAACAAATAAGAAAAAAAAAGGGAATACAATCGGACACCATCGGTCGTGGACTAGCCTCCTCAGATCCCAAAGCAGTGTGGGATCATCCTGACAGATAACAGAACAAGAGGCAGAAATATCCAAGGAAAAATTCTGAATGTCCTCCAAGAAGCCTGGAGAACTATTCCTGAAGATACTTTTAAAGAGACCCGTCTCAGAGAGCTCAGGCTGTGAAGAATAAAGCTGGTCCTATGGGAAAACGGGAAATGGGTGCAGCGATTTTTTTTTTTAAATATCTGCAAACCTTTAACTTCTGTGCTGTATCTCCATAAAGTCAGAGTTTGTGCAATATTAAAAAGAAAAAAACCGCTGCACCCATTTCCCATTTTCCTGGCAAAAAGTGAAGAAATCACGGGTGACTCGAGACTTTTGCATAGTAATAAAACTTAACTTTGTTGCTATATTTGCTTTCAAGCATTTGCCAGTGGAAGAGTCTGTGTGATAATGGTTATGCCTTCTTGTGCTGACTTACTGTCAGGTTTTGCTTTGGTTATGCCACACTGTGCTCGTAAAGAACGGGCCACTCGGATCACTTCCTGTACCAGCAGGAAATCTCTTTCCTCTTCGGCAAAATGCCAGTGTGCCTGTGAGAATGGAAAGGACCGGGAGGTTAGAAAACTAACACGTCAGCTGAAGTCCACGGACAGTGTTGTATAGAGTCTTTTAATAACTCTGGGCCAGTTTTCAGTCCTGGACTAGGAAAGCATCTCAGTGTCCAGGTTAGTGTGGAGAAAACCCTCGGTAAAAATTAAAAGTGTAGATGAAGCTTGTTATTCTGGCTGAATCATGTGACCTTAGTTATGCCACAGTAGAGCATTTTTCTCTCTTTTATCACCATGCATTCATTTGCAGCTGCTGGATGTTACTAAGTTTGCACCTTCTCTTTCCCCCGGTTTGTGCTTCCTCCTCTTTGGCTCTTTCTCTCTGCAGGCATGTCTGACTCCACTGATTTGCGTTTGCTCGTCCCACAAATAGGTTTTTTATCGTTTGCTTTGTGTAAGTTTTCATCTTTTCTTTTTCAGGTCATGTTGTAGGACTGTCTTGGTTGACACGCCTCTGCAACATTCACTCTCCTCAGGCTTTGGGAGGGCCTGTGCCAGGGCACTGGAGGTGTGAGCCTGTCTTTTCATTGTGGTTGTGGAATGCTGGACCAACTCTTCCTCCTCGCATGGATATTCGAGGTTTCATGGGAGTTTGCCGAACTAGTTTACATGTGCTTTGTGGATTTGGAGAAGGCATTCAACCGCATCCCTCTGGGTATCCTGTGGGGAATTGCTGGGGAATTGGGAAATACGTTGTATTGGGCTTATCCAGGCTCTGTACAAGTGTTGCTAGAGCTTGGTCCACATTGTTGGTAATAAATCAGATTTATTCTTTCTGTTCATCATTTTTATTTGCTGAATTTTTCTTCTCAGAGTTTGCAGCTGAAATCGAAGCAGCTTGGCTGAAAATTAGCTACAAGTCCAAGACCATGGTCCTTAGTCAGAGAAGGGTGGAGTGCTCAACGATTTAAGTAAGGAGAGCAGGAGTGACAGTGCACTCTGAACTGGTCTGTTGTATTGTGGTGACACACTCACATTCAGAAAGAGCCAAATGTGAAAGCAAAGGTGTTGCTGGTCCATCTACATTCATACCCTCACCTATGATCAGGAGCTTTGGGTAATGACCAAAATAATGAGATGAGAGCAATCCTGGGTTCAGCCTTAAGGAGAGGGTGAGGATCTTGGTGAGGGGCTCAGAGTCGAGCTGCTCCTCTTCCAAATCCAAAAGAGCCAGATGAAGTATTTGGCCACACCAGGCTTGGGTGAGGTGTTCTGGGAGGAGGCTCAGTAGCTAATTAGATTAGTGCCAGAAGAGGGATGGACAGACATTTAAGACTTCAGGAGTAATTACTGGTGAACTCTCTTTCCCAAACGTTCAGAGTTTATTTCCTGCTATAAATATAAGATCATCTAATCTATGTTATTGTGGGGAGTTGATCTTACAGCCTTGAGATTATGGCTGTTGTCAGCTGGACCTTATTTACTGTCCCTCAGTCTGTGGGCGTACAAACTGGGCAGTGTGATCAATATTATCTGCTTCTCCAGTGATATTTGTCACTGAAATATTATTAAAATCTTGAATTACAGTATAATGACAGTAAATGTCTCTGGGTGAAGCTCACCTAATAAGCAACAACAGTCGCGTTCTGTTTCCTTCTGCTTGCTGTGAGTTTTAGTGTCTCAAGTTTGCCTGAACATGGTTTGGATCCGTCTCTGCTCCTCATCTCTGACAGGAGAGAGGTTTCTGCCAAGCTTGTACTTGGTTTACTCCGACTGGAATAATTTGAGATTGGTAGAAATTTGGAATTTTCCCAAATCCAGATATCAATGCACATTAGCAGGGTTTTTTTTAGCGTTATTTAAGACAAGAAGGTGCTTTCCTGGGGGGCTACAAACACTTGAAAACCTCAGAAAGCCCTACCAACTGAGCGGAGCGGGGGTACGGCTGTAAACACAGGCCGGTTTGTGCAGCAGCTTCGGGTGCAAACGGCTGAAGTCTCTGCCACAGCTCCTCAGTGATGAACGGCATGAAGGGGGAGAGCAGGGCCAAGGACACAGACACACAGTGATAGAGAACAGCGATGGCCGCCTGCCTCGCGTCATCACTGTGCTCTGCGTCGGTTGTGAGGACGACTTCCTGGTCCCGCTGGGTCAGCAGAGGCTTTATATACTCCTGCAAATACACACAGAGCAAAGTGACAGCAGCTCATTCAGTGCTGGGCTAACTGCTGGCTTAGCGCTAACACTTTAGTCTTAATTAGGTTAATCTCTTTGCATTAAGCTTTGAGCCTCCACGTTTCCATGGAGAAACCAGATAAATATATCACCTTGTGTTTTTTTAGACAGAACAGTAAGAAGATCAGTGGAGATACAAAGGAAACCAGTAACCCTCCTATCTGGTCTGTTGGGATGATCACAGTCTACGCATGTCCTGGGACAGTTGTGCTCCTCACCATGTAAATGTCACACAGGCTGTGGACCCAGAAGGAGTACAGGGCAGACGTGACGGTGTGGAGCTCATAAGCTTCAAAGGCCTGCTCACACTGCCCAACCGTGCTGTGTAGTCTGGAGCAGATCCAGCGGTCCATGCTGCTCAGAGGAGCTGTCTGCAGAGAGGCAAACACTGTGAAAGAGGCGCCTCCAGTGTACACAGTCAAGTTTATGATGCCAGATTAGAAGAAGATGATAAAAGTAAACATTTTTCAGTGGAATTCAGATGTCTTTTCCTCCGCGTTGTCAAACAGTGTGTGAAACAGGCACAAACAGACATGTCAGATTTCCCACACCTCAAACCTCTGAGAGACTGCACAGCTGTTTGTAAAGTGGGAGTGTTCCTGTCAGCGTGTCATGCTCTGACTACGTCCACACTGGCCCGGATGGATTTGAAAACGGCGTTTTCGTCTGAAAACACTCTGCGTCCAGCTAGCGTTTTCAGCCGTTTTCACAGAGTTGTGCGTCCACATTGAAACGGCCCAAAACGCTTGCGTGCAGTCCTGCGCAAAAACGAGTGAGAACTAAAGAATTTGAAGAAAAGCTATCTGATATTCATCTTTTTTTAGGGCTGTCAAAATTGAAAGCAATCAAAACAGCTGCTGTATAATGCCCTCCGCTATCTTTGTTGAATTGGTCACATGACTGCATCACATGACCAACATGCGTCATCGTTTTAGAAAGTCTGCGTTTTCGAGTGTCCACACTGCGCCGGGGCAGCTGCGTTTTGAAATGTGTGCGTTTTCGAGAGCGTTTTCCTTCAGCGTCTCAGTGTGGACGGGAGACCAAAACGTAGAGAAAACTACGAGTTTTCAAACGCATTAGTGTGGACGTAGCCTCAGTGTCCACGCCGTTAAAACAAAGTTGAGCTGTCAGGATGTATTTTGATATTTGAGAAGAACTGTAGTTCATTTTAACCTGGTGTATTTCCCTCTGTTGTGAAGAAAAACAACGAGTTTCCTCCAGCTTTGGATCCGACTCAACGAAAAAAAACAAAAAAGATCTTTTAGGATCAGCAGATAGCTAATTGAGTCAGAGAGCTCCATGGTAACTGGTCAGCTGACCTGATCACTCTGTGCGAGTCAGCCAGTGCTGTTGTATTCGTCTGCTTTTATGTTTTGACAGGACCGTGGAGACGCCCGGGACTCCAGCCCAGGCCTCTGCAGTTGTTCTTGGACGTATCAGGTTCCTGCTCAGTGACAAACTGTTCTTTTCCCTGAGTGCAGACGTGGACGTCGTGTAAACTTTAAATATTCCTGTCGCTCTCAGAAAGACAATGCCGTGTTTATAAGGGACAAACTTCTTTCCCTTGCTATAGAGAACCTCTGACAGTCTTTGTACAAAAACACTTTCCTCTCTTTTTACACTTTTTCACACACACACACACACACACACACACACGCTTAGCCTTTTTCAAACAACTACAAGTCTATAAGGTAAGAAGAAGCGCTCCAAATGTCCGTCTAACATCGTTCTTGCTGTACCTTTGCTATAGTTTCCAGTGTTGCTCCGTTCTCACTCAGCACTCCCAATGTGAACCTTAAGGTCTGCCACATCTTATTACAGAAGTGTCTGCAGCTCAGAACCTGAGCGACAGACAGACTGATGTCTTCTCCTGACAACAGGCAAAAGTGAAAATGTTACACACAGTAAAAAGACAAAGAAGCAGCCCACCGGTCTAACATGGATCACTTGTTTGATTGTTCTGCTCCCCAGCAGTTAGTTACTAGTTAGGAACCTCTGACTGTGATGAAAGATGAGATGTTATCACCCTGATAACATCTCATAAGCTACTTGAAGGTACCTGAGATGGTTTTAACCTTCTGTGTTGCAATGACGGCTGGCTTTTATGTGAAACAGGGATCAATAATATGTTATGCAGTCACTTTTAACTCTAGTGAACATATGCATCACATCTTCTTTCCCGTGACGCTGTCTTCCACATTCATTCGCTCTGACAAATTGTTTCCCGTCAGAGGAGGGACTCACTCACCCTGCATTTTGTGAGAGCAAAGGGCAAAGCGCAGAGCATCAGTCCCACACTCTGGGATCCCCACGGGGAAGTCCTTCCTCTGTGGGGAAGCAGATGTAGCAGACAGATAAGAGTGGGAACAAAGAGAAAGAACGAGTCGGGAGGGAGGGGAGCTGACCTGTGCTTCCATGGCAACCAGCTGCTCCCTCGGATCCAGGTTCCCCTCCTTCACTTTTCCTTGAAGTCTCTAAGAGGACGGAGGAAACCACGGGAAGACTTTCACAACACATCGTTTAAGGTGAAGAACAGACGGCTGTCTCTGTGCCGCGGTGACAGCTGTACAGCTTACAACTCTGCTATGCATCTTCTCAGCAACTCAGAGGTTTGCGAGATAAAATAAAAATGCAATCTTTCGCCAGCTGTTGTTAGCTCTCTACACCGCGCTGTAGCAGTAAAGACAAATCAATAACTGCTTTTCTTTAAGACGTCTAGAATGAGCAAAAAAAGTGAATAAATGTAACCATTTCCTTAAAACAGAGCGTAAAAACAACAAAACAGACGCTAACATGATGTTTCTGACACTAGTTTAAAGATGCCGAGGCGCTTCACTGAGTGAGACGGATGTCAGACAGTCGTTACGGCCTTATTACCTCCAAAGAGACTCCGTGTATAACGTCTAAGGGGTCGATGACATTTCCCAGAGATTTACTCATTTTTCTGCCATATTTATCTCTCACTAGTGAATGAAACAGGACCTAAGAGACAGGAAGGAAACGGGATGAGAGACAAAAATAAAATAACAGGATACGCTGAGGCTGTAGTCCATTTTCTCATTATTATAAGTAACCTGTTTAAAGGGTAGCTGCCCGGTCAGCTCTGTTCCAAGCATCACCATCCTGGCAACCCAGAAAAAGATGAGGTCACTGCCCGTCTCCAGGACAGAGTTAGGGTAAAACTGCTGCAGGTCAGCGGTCTGTGGAAAGAGTGGGTGGGTTAGGGATGAGGGTTGCTTCTTTTTACATTCAGTCAGAGGAAGTCCAGTACCTGATCTGGCCAGCCAAGCATGGCAAAGGGAAAGAGCGCAGAGGAAAACCATGTATCCAAGACATCTGGGTCTGAAACAGGGAACAATGTAGCTGAACTCTGACACACCTCACATCCTTTTAGTTTATCTCAACATCAACAGTCCAGCTCAGTAAACCACTAACTGGACTCATTACACTGAATTCTAATGTGACACATTTGGGTTTTTTCTTGATTTCTTAGTTTTGGGGATTTTTGTCACACGTTTCAGATCAAACACAGTTTTATATTAGACAAAAATAAGTAAACTTAAAAAAAAGACTTTTTAAATTTATTACAGGAAAAAAAAAAGCTATCCAAACCCAGCTGTTCAATTAAGAAATGCAGACAAAGTGAAGTAAGCCAGAAGATGTCAAAAACCAGCACACTGGGATCCAATCACTGACATCTGTGACTCTGACACGAGTACAGAGGATTTACCAGGTGAGAGCCATCAGTCATCCACACATGGAGAAAACAGTGCGAACCTTCACAGGAGCGACCAGTCTGACAAAATTACTCAAAGAGTGCACCGACGACTCATCCGGGAGGTCACAGAAGAACCTACAACAACATCAAAAGAAGACCTCGGTCGTCTCAGTTAAGGTCAGAGCTCGTGATTCAACAACCTGAATGAGAGCAGGCAAACATGGCCTCCATGGGAGAGATCGAGGAGGAAACCACTGCTGACAAGAACAGGAAGGGTCGCCTCACAAAAACACCCTCAATGTAGCCGACTTAAAAGAACTCTACAAAGAAGATTGGCTCAGTGTGAAAGACTCATTAGCAACACAACACTCAAGTTCTTACAGCGAGGGTGGCAGCAGGTTTCAGGCTCCAAACGCCTGCTGCCACCAGGTTATCTTAGCCTGACATAAAACCTGTTTGACAACCTGAAACGTGTGACAGACACGCACCAAAAAAACCTACCAAACAATCAAGTAGGCAACTAATACTTTTACGCAGCAGTGTGTAATAATCATGAACATGTTCAGACCCGTATCGTGTCTCATTAGATCAGCGAATCCTTGTCCTCGTCATTTAGCCGGCTGTAGCACAGTCATTAGTGGTTTACAGAAAAAACAACAGCAACAAATAACTAGAAAAAGTTGCATTTCCTGCAAAAATGCAGTGTAAATGCCATGTAGTGGAATCTGAAAACAGCAGAACTATCTGCTGAAAAGAGGTGAAGAAGCTGAAATATGTGTTGAAAAGAGTTAAAAAAGTTGAAGTGTTAACTGAAACTTTTTATGTCATAAGCGGGATTCGAACCCTGGCCTCCCGCTCTGAGAACGGCTGCTCATCTCATGTGACAACAATGTGTAGATAACAATGTGGTAACAATGTGTAGATACAGCAGCAGGTTAAAGGTCAGGAGGGAGGTGAGTCACCCCGAGTCAATGTGACGGCATCTGGCTTCAATCCATATTTGACAGCAGCTCTCTGACGGGCCTCGTCCTCGCTGCGTCCCCAAACCCAGTGCTCCTACACGCACGTGCGCGCACACACACACACACACACACACACACACACACACACACACACACACACACAGGAACAGACTGACACTGGTGTACAATGTAGGCATTATCAGATAATTCACAAAATAATCTACAAACTCTGTGCAGTCCTTTTGGTTCCTCTGCATGAAACTGTCAATCACAGGCAACACAAGCGTGCTATTTTTGGAAGTTTCCCCACACACTAACCTCTTCTTGTCCCTCATAATTCGGAAGCATCACTTTGTAGGCAGGGATCTGATGACCCCACCAGAGCTGCCTGGATATGCACCAGTCACTGCACAGCAAACAGAGGCACATTGTTCACAACCCACATGTTCTGTGACAAGAGCTGCATTATTGTGAGAGTGGTGTCATTTCACACATGTCACTGACGACACACGCTGCCACACAACCTGATGTTGGACAGCCAGTTCTTCCACGTCTTTGTGTAGTACTCAGGAATGATTTCCAGCCGTCTTTCCTCGACAGCCTGACCGGGAAAGACCACACCTCTGTGACGATAGTGACCCGGGAACTTTTTCACAAATTTTACTTTTGAAAGCAAGTCATGGAATCGATACAGCTGTAAACTGACCTGCACAGCTTTTTTTGCCATTACATCACACCGGACAAACCATTGGTTTCTTAGAAGAGGTTCAATTATGTCTCCTGAGCGGCTAAAACAGAGAGGAGAGTGGGAAAAAGAATCAGGAAAGAGAAACCACAAAGAAGAACATCTGCAAATGAGCAGGAAAAATAAATAATAATCAGCCCCATCTTATCTTAATGACCTTGTAGTACCATATCACCCTATTAGAGCACTTCGCTCTCACACTGCAGGCCTACTTGTTGTTCCTAGAGTATTTAAAGTAGAATGGGAGGCAGAGCCTTCAGTTTTCAGGCCCCTCTTCTGTGGAACCAGCTTCCAGTTTGGATTCAGGAGACAGAAACTATCTCTACTGTCAAGATCAGGCTTCAAACTTTCCTTTTTGCTAAAGCATATAGTTAGGGCTGGACCAGGTGACCCTGAATCCTCCCTTAGTTATGCTGCAATAGACGTAGGCTGCCGGGGATTCCCATGATGCATTGAGTTTTTCCTTTCCAGTCACCTTTCTCACTCACTATGTATTAATAGACCTCTCTGCATTGAATCATATCTGTTATTAATCTCTGTCTCTCTTCCACAGCATGTCTTTTATCCTGTCTTCCTTCTCTCACCCCAACCAATCACAGCAGATGGCCCCGCCCCTCCCTGAGCCTGCTTCTGCCGGAGGTTTCTTCCTGTTAAAAGGGAGTTTTTCCTTCCCACTGTCGCCAAAGTGCTGCTCATAGGGGGTCATATGATTGTTGGGTTTTTCTCTGCATGTAGTATTGTAGGGTCGACCTTACAATATAAAACACCTTGAGGTGACTGTATAAATAAAACTGAAGACTATTTGTACATGGAAACAAGCGAAGCATTCAAAAATCTGGTGATGGATATAAAGTAAAGAGGCAGACAGCTGCGCTCTTCACTTGTTTAAACAATTAAACAATTTATTCTGAAGAGGACTGAATGTTTTTCTTGGCTGATCGAGTTGATCGAGCAAAGCTATAGACAGGTGACAGGTTAAAGGAAAGAAAGGCATAAAAAGAACTACTTCAGTGCACATTGGCATTATTTCAAGTCATGGGAAAGCTGTGGAAGCGCTCCTTTAAAAAAATTAAACAAATTCTCTGATTTGGTGTTTTGATGATGGTGATGAAGAGTAGTGGCTATTACACTGGTCCAAAATCCCTGATAGGCGAGATCTGGTGACTATATTGACAAGAGGTGGGACCTTCAGGCCTCGAGGGCCGGTGTCCTGCAGGTTTAGATCTCACCCTGGGTCAACAAACCTGAATCACATAATTAATTCATTACCAGGCCTCTGGAGACCTTCAGGACATGTTGAGGAGGTCATTTAAATCAGCTGTGTTGGATCAAGGACACATCTAAACCTGCAGGACACGAGGCCTGGAGTTGGACACCCCTGATGTAGACCATTACAATTTCCACTGTTTACTCTGCATCAAGTCCTGCAGTGCCCCCTGCTGTCCTATGGATGAATTAACTGTGATCATAAGGTTCTCATATAGACAGCTTTGTACTGATTTGGGGTCCGGGACCACGTGAGAGACTGAGGGCTAATAAGCTTCATATAAAGAGATCAGGATATATTCGTGCGCCCCTCACAGCAGTCCCAGCTTCTCATGTGGCTTTGTGGGAAATTAATTACTGACCTCTGCTCCGAGGGGACGAGTGAAGCTAACCCACGACGGCAAAATTCCCCAAAAGCAAAACCGAGCCCTCTGAGCTGGTCACTGCGAGGGATCAAGCATTCAGGCTTTCCCTTTAATCGATGCACCAACACAAAAACCAGTTCAAACTCTGTACTGTGGTGTCAGCTGGCACAAAACGCTCTAATGGAAAGAATCTGCACACAACACGGTCCATCCAGTTCCTTTAGAGCAAACACTCAGACGTTGAGCGTGCATGCGCTGCTGTACCTGCAGACGGGTAAACTCATGGCATGATCTTTTCTTCCTCTGAACAGTCTTTTCTCAACCAGAGCATCCACAACGAGCTGTCTGGCATCAAAACGCTTCACTCCCTTCACAAAGAAAAAGAACAGTGAAACCCAAAGACACACCAAACCGCACCAACAACACACAACACACTCACACATGTATACAAACAGGTAACACAGCACCTCCAGCCACTGTCCACAGGACCCTGTCATCGTCCCATCGCCAGCAATCACAGTCAGGCGTGGAAGTGAGTGTCTCTGTGAGAGGACAAAGTCTGTGTGGTCATGAGCAGGAGTCACCTTCACTGCACCTGCAAAAGACAAACAGGAAGTGGGCGGATACCACGGGTCAGAGGGCCGAACACATCCACAGGAACAGTGTCACGTCAGGTGTCAGGTGTGGTCGTCACCAGTTCCAAGCTCCACGTCCACCATAGAATCCGTGATGATGGGTAACAGTCTGTTGGTGAAAGGATGTCTGCAGTGCTTCCCATGAACAGTCTGGAAGAAGCAAAGACACGCTCTGTTAAACAAGCGTCACGCTGCTCACGTGGTTTCCACTCTTCCAGCCTGCAGTTCATTCATTTGGCCTCCAGGCTTCCTGATGCTGTAGTGCAGGGGTGTCCAACCCCAGGCCTCGAGGGCCGGTGTCCTGCAGGTTTAGATCTCACCCTGGGTCAACACACCTGAATCACACGATTAGTTCATTACCAGGCCTCTGGAGAACTTCAGGACATGTTGAGGAGGTCATTTAAATCAGCTGTGTTGGCTCAAGGACACATCTCAACCTGCAGGACACCGGCCCTCGAGGCCTGGACATTCCCACCCCTGATGTAGTGTCTCACCGTTGTGTTACGGCGCTTGCTAACGGCGCTTGCTAACGGCGCTTGCTAACGGCGCTTGCTAACGGCCCTTTTAAAGTGTTTTCTGTGAACAGTCGTCGTGTTTTCAGCTCACTAATGTTACAATACACTGAGCGGTGTAGGAGAGCTGTACTGTTTATTGTCGCTTGTCCTGAAATATTGTCAAACACTCCCACTGAGACACTCCCAGAGTATCTAACATAAACAACTGGCCTGGTATCGAGGATCATCAGGGTGAACAGCTATGGCCACGTCTCCCAGCATAGTCTCTGGACGGGTGGTGGACACCACCACCTCGGTGTCTAAAATACAGAGAAGAGGATCAATGTACAAAATATAGGACACACCATGTCCCAGGATGGTCCCGGACACGCACCGTGGCCTTCTACGGGGTACGCAAAGCTCAGCATCGATCCAAACTCCACCTTGTGTTCATAGCCAGGAACAGACAGCATGGTCCGGCCGGAGAGCTCCTTCGAGTCCACCTGATGATGAGTTCAGGTGATATTATATCAGAGGGACACTCTGCTCTGTGGCTCATCTAAAAAACGTACAGCGAGTGCTCATGTGAGCTTCACCTGCATCAGGTCACATTATCAGACTGTAGCATTAGACATGCAAACACATGCTGAAGGTGTTATTGTTCACGTGGAGGCAAAGAGCAGGTTTTGTACTGTTTTCAGCACACAGATGGTCTCTGAGTAGAGTTCTTCCCATAACCTTTAGTTTTAGATATGACGACATTAACGTCCACGTGCTAAGGAACACCAAGCAAAATCAAACCTTGTACACGTTCTTATATAAAAAAGCCACTTATATACAAGTGTCTGTGAAGGTTCTCAGTCATCCAGGTCATCGTAGTCAAAGGAGCTTGCGAAGAAAAGCGTCTGGACTTCTTTAAGAAGTCCAGACGCTTTTCTTCGCAAGCTCCTTTGACCACTTATATACAAGTTGTTAATCAATCTGAAAGCTGTCTGGATCCCTGGATACGAGTAAGTTTAGGTTGGGGAGAAGACACATTACTGTCTCTATTATTCTGTCCACTTGTTGTATTTGCTATCCATTTATGTGAAGCTGTCTCACCTCTATGTCAGAGATGGCAGATTCCAGGGCACAGCTCCAGCTGACCAAACCCTCTGAGCGATAAATTAGACCAGAGTCACACAGTCGGACAAACGCTGCAGTTACAGCTCTGCTAAAACCCTGAAATCAAATCACAAAAGCAGGATAAACAGTTGAAGGTGCTTTCCCCCATTCACCACTGCAGCTTTACAGCTCAACTTCAGTGTTTCACTCTGCAATTCTTACGGCACTTTCATTTTCCTGGAGAGAGGCCACAGGCTGGTGCGATTTCTCGTTTAGACGAGCCTGCGTGTGCCGTGGTGAGGAGGCAGAGATGGCTACAAATAAATAAATCTGCCTTACTGGAAACAGGGACGCTAGGAATGACTTATCACCTCTACCCATCGTGTATATGTGGTGTATGTGCTTACATCGCACCACAGTTTCATATTCGTCTCTCTTTGTACCGCTGCTGCAGTTATTTGTACAGTTTCATAAATCAGCTCGTTAGGATGGTTGAGATTATCTTCCTGGGGTGGCTTCATACATAAAACTCCATCAACACATTGAATCGTAGAGTAAGGAACCAGAGCAGGAACATGTGTGACTCGACTCTTACTGGGTCCATAGTGAAACAGGCTCTGCTCCAGTCCAGAGAAGCTCCGAGCTTCCTCAGCTGGTGGTAGATCTCGTCTCCTTTCCTGCAACAGAGGCTCAAAACTCAGCAAACACCGCGCAGGCCACACAGCAGATGTGCTCAGGAGTCCAGATGTGAAGACTCACTCGTTCTTCCACTTCCACACCTCGTCCAGAAACTCGTCCCTCGTAAAGTCTCGTCTGTGCTTCCCTGTTTGCCTCAGCAGTCTCCTCTCCACCACCGTCTAAAGCACGAGCACATCGACACTCTCAGCACTGAGCATGTGCCACAATGATGATATAAATGAGTGATTTTTAGCAGTTTCCATATTTTGATGTTACTCTGAGAGACACCTGAGAACATGTGAGCCAAACCGTCATTACGCGTACCTGCGTTGCGATACCTGCATGGTCACATCCAGGCACCCACAGCACTCTGCAGCCCTGCATCCGTCTCCTGATGGATACAAACCATCAACACGTGAGCTCAGAGAACAAAGACAACATGCTGCTCTGCTGTTGATAGTTACCATCGAACCAGCGCATCCTCTACAGCTACTGTCAGAGCGTGGCCCAGGTGCAGAGTACCAGTCACGTTTGGTGGAGGAATACACAGAGAGAAGGTCTGATCCACAGCGTGGGGCAGCCGTTCCTGAGAGCAGGAAGGGAAACATTACTCGCGTGCATGTGTGCACACTCGCTCTACAGAACAACTTTTTCCTTTGCTGTAATCAAATATATCGTAGTACTGTTGCTCGTGCTGTAGTAACGTATACTTTCTAATTATTGAAAATATTGACTTGACTTCTAAACCCAAATAAAACAAAAAACATGTTCAGATTCAAATGAAACCGAACATTAAGGTGGACTTTTGAGACTGAGTGAAGTCTCTTTTGCTCCTCGTCGTGCCACCTTTACCTGGATAACTTGAATACAATCAGATCACTCTGACCAAGTCTGAGGTGGTCAGGCTTGCAGTGTGATCACATCTCAGGAAGACGCACTTTTCTGTTGTTACAATCACAATGATTGTCTGAAGGCCCAGAAAAATGCACAACAGATTTATTTTCCCAAACAGATCGTTATGTCTTTTACCATACCACATGATTGTCATATTTTATTCGACCTTTATTATTATTATTTATTTATTTTAAGTTATTGCAATTAGAACGGACAGGACCGAGGGACGGGAAAGATGAGGGACAGAGAAGTTGGGGAGAAGAGGAGGAAAAACTCGAGATGAAGAGGGAGAAAAAAAAACACTGAAAATCTGCTTCATCACCTGCTGAGAGAAAAACAAAAACAACACAGGAGGAAATCACAGCAACCTGCCTTCTCCTGTCAAAGGAACAGAAGAAGCAAAGCAATATTTTTTCTACAATAAAAATAATTATTGTAGAAAAAACAAACTGCTTTACAGCAAATAAAGAGAGCACTGCTGGCAGGACAAGGTCAGAAAGTACATAAAGTTCACTTTTGATGCCTGAAAATATGACCAAAGTAGAAGTAATTGTATGTTCTGAAAACTGTCTGTGACAAATACAAATGTATGTTTTCTGACCAGTGCTCTCAATCAGTTCATCCATTTTCTGCAAGTATTTATTTGCTATTATTAGCATTAGTATTAAAGCTTAGCTGATTAGCCACTTACTCAGTTTGTTTCATAGAAACTGCAAAAAAAAACTGCGTTAAAGTGAATTCATTTCTAACTGCAACAGTAATAATTTAACAAGTTCACATGTTTACATGTTGCTCAGGACTGAAGAATCCCTCTTTCTCCCACCACTGATACCAGCTGGACTCCACATACTCCGGACTGTAACAAGACGGGAACGGTAAGCTAGTGTCTGTAGGGAAAAAGAAAAAGGACTTTCAGAGCCTGTGAGGAGAAGAGACAGCCGAGCCAACAGAGGTTACAGGAGAGTCACCTTTCCTTGCCCCAGGAGGTGTAGCAGCAGTGTAAGCAATCTTCTGCTTCTCACTCCACTTTACTGCTTTACCTTCAGCACTCTGCAAACAGAAACATCAGAGCGTGTCTGACTGGCAGCTTCAGCTATCGAATTTATTCTCTCATAACTATATTTATGACATCATGGAGTGCATTAGCACAGCACTGAACAAGTCACAAGTCAACACGGTTGAAACACAAAATGTGTAAAGCAATTGTCCCCTAAACCCAATAACTGGTAGTGCTACCCTCAAGACGTCCAATCAAGTGTTTGAGTTAACAGCCAATGACTCTTTCACATCACTGTGGAGGAATTTTAGCCCACTCTGCTTTGCATGATTGTTTCCATTCAGACACATTGGACAGATTTTCCAGCATGAACAGCCACTGATTTTCACAGATGGCTGTGTAGGTTTGAATAACTTTAATAAATGAAAGCATCATTTAAAGACATAAAGACCTGGATGGCCGCTAACTTTCTGCTTCTTCATTCAGATCAAACTGAGGTTATTGTACTCGGCCCTGAAAAGCTTAGAAATATGGTATCTAACCAGATTCATACTCTGGATGGCATTACCTTGGCCTCCAGTAACGCTGTGAGGAACCTTGGAGTCATGTTTGACCAGGACATGTCCTTCAACGCACATATTAAACAAATATGTAAGACTGCTTTCTTCCATTTGTGCAACATCTCTAAAGTTAGAAATATCCTGTCTCAGAGTGACGCTGAAAAACTAGTTCATGCATTTATTACTTCCAGGCTGGACGACTGTAATTCATTATTATCAGGAAGTCCTAAAAACTCCCTGAAAAGCCTTCAGCTAATCCAAAATGCTGCAGCAAGAGTCCTGACAGGGACTAGAAAGAGAGAGCAGATTTCTCCTGTTTTGGCTTCCTGTTAAATCCAGAATTCAAAATCCTGCTCCTCACATACAAGGTCTTAAATAATCAGGCCCCATCTTATCTTAATGACCTTGTAGTACCATATCACCCTATTAGAGCACTTCGCTCTCACACTGCAGGCCTACTTGTTGTTCCTAGAGTATTTAAAAGTAGAATGGGAGGCAGAGGTAACTAATGAGTGCAGCATTAAACTATTACATTATTATTGTTATTATCAATACAACGATGCCAGTATAGCTGTAAAAATACACACAAACGCACTAGTACTCTTTCCTTGGGGGATTTGGCAGAGAGCTTTAGCCTTAGTGCTTTGCCTCCCTCTAACTTACACCATGCTGACTCGATAGGATGCCCTCCTCCCGCACTCGTCTGCGCCTCTGCTTCTCGGCGTGGGGCCGTGCAGTGAAGTTTGTGTGAGAAGCTTTAGGTGGGGTGCTGGAACAGAGTCTGGCTGCCCTCCTCAGACTCGGACCAGGACCTGTCCTCCACATCCTCGGTAACTTTACACGCTAGAATGCCCACGCATGCCAGCCACAGCCGTGTAACGTCACTACGTTGTCCCTGCCAACCTGAGGAGAGACGTTTGTATGGAAGCTTTACACAAAATTAAATCCGTGACAAAACGATGTCCAGTATGGTTTGGTGCTGTTTGTTGACGGGCTATTATATCTTCACGGACAACAGGAAACGCACTTGGTCCGTCTGGAAATATCTTCCCCACAGCGTTTCAAGTTAAAGCTAAGAGGAACCGGAACATCCTTCCCGAGTTTAAAAATAAAATAAATTGTGGAAACAGAGTTTTCTATCCAGTTAACTATCTAAACCATTTTAATTCCACACATAATATAATGATATAGCCCAGCGACTACGGTCATGTGATTATTTTTGTGGGTGATGATGGTTCCCATAGCTGATAGTTGTAACGAGGAGCCGTACGTTTCCGTTCCGACCCTGGCTTAACGCGTTTTGTGCTTTGACTGTAGCCACCGCTGTCCCACACCTCGTAACTGTGGGTTGACATTTTTTCCATTCAGTGCGATTGTTGGAGTTAAAGAGCGGAAGGTTAGTCGGTTAGCTGTCGACTAACGCGGTGTCGCTCATTGTTGACGCTCTGCTTCGTTTCTTTTGGATCTTTAAGCTAGTTAACGGTAGCGTTAGCAAAGCAGCTGCAGGGATGGCGGAGGTTCCAGGAACATCCAGTGAGACCATAACGGAGACCGTTCAGACGAGCACGCCGCCGCCGCCCCAGCAGGTAAACGATGGGCAGCTGTTCCTGAGACAGGTGGACTGCTCTGGCAGCCAGTGACAGTGTACATTAAAGATACAGCGTTCATGTTCTTACGGGGGAAGCTTCGTGAGGCCTGATATGTTAGTTACGTTAGGCTTATTTAAATGACAGGGCTGCTAGTAGCGCGGTAGCATTATGGAAAGCCGATAGCGGGCTAAGTGCTGAATAGCTCAGCGTTGCTGTGTGAAAGTTAAACAGCTTTCAATTAACAACCCGAATCTGTAGTATTGTTGCATAATGTCTAAAGTAGCAGGAGCATCCGGTTTACATGTTAAATACACTCTGTTCAAATCATATTTCAAGTTGTACTGCTCAGATAAACAGTCAGACCTCCATTAACTGAAATCCCCATAGTCGGTTAGAATGGGCTTAGATGTAGCGCAACAGGCCCATCTGTAGGCACCATGGGGCAAAGGGATGGTCTCTGCTAGCATACATGCCCGGTAACCCCAGCTTTGTGTCATTTCTGAGGCAGGTGCTCTTTAATAGTTTGTTTTCTGTACCTTAACCCCCCTAACCCCTCCCAACCCTCACGGCTTGACTTTTTTTTAAATTTGTTGCGCATTTTTATTTCTTTTTAAATATGTGCATAGTCATGTTTGACTTTTAAATAAGAAGAAGTCTTAAAGGATATTAAGAGGCATACTCGTGTTTGGCTACAACATACTTTGTGTATCATTTTACACAAATCTTCGTAGTCCTACTGATGCAGACTGTTTACTGCAAATGTTGTCGTAATTAGAAGTATTTCAATAGTTGCAATTTATTTTAAGTTAGGCCTTTAAAATATTGTCAGAATTTGCCTAACTGATGGTCATGGTACATAGACTGGTTCTTATATAGACGCTTCTGCTCTGAGCATTCAAAGCACTTTCCACAACTTAGCCAATTAGCACTTGTATCTGTCTAACATTCAGAGTCTGATACATCAGAGGAATAAGTCCTTGGGGTTAGTATCTGGAGCAGACAGGGATCAAACCACCAACCCTCTGATTAGTAGGTGACCTGCTCCATCACCTGAGCAAGGACGTGTTTTACTTTTCAGAGAGCAGGAAACGATAGCATGCCCATGACGCCATAGAGACAACAAGAAGGTCCTACAAATGATAGATGTCATTGAGTGTGACTGCAGGATTCACAGTTCACACTGTGGTTTGTTTGCGATGTCTCACAGTAGACCTCTTACATGTTACAGGAGGGACGAAGCTTGACAATCAAGTTGAGGAAGAGGAAGACTGAGAAGAAGGTGGAGTGGTCCAGTGACACTGTCGACAACGAGCATTTGGGAAGAAGGTCTTCAAAGTGTGAGTTTATCTTTCTCCTTAGCACACAGGCTGAGAAATGTAATTAAGCATTTCGAATATGTCTGCCACCAGTTTTCAGTGTTTTGCTCTGTTACATTTTAGGAGGAACAAATGCAAACGTATTGGATGTACTTTTTCTTTTACTGTTTAGGTTCAGTGCCAAAACTTGCACTGTGGTATATTTTATGATTGTGGTGGTTTCACAGTGGGGTTGTTGTTATCAGTGGGATTTTCTGTGGGCGTCCAGTGGCTCGTCTGTTGGGATTCTGCAGAATATGAAATAATTGAAAGTCATCATAAAAAAATTAAAACTAAATCACAAAAACAACACAGCTGATATTTTACTCTTATGCTGAGTTTGGAACAATGGAATATTTGGCCCCGGGCTGCAGAGTCAGTCCTGAAAAAGCTGTTTCATGAAGTTTGTCCTTGAAAGAAACTCGATTTGGACGTGTTCCTCTGAACTGTGTGATTTTATTATCAGGAAAGAAAGCAAGAAAAAATAAAAACTAGTTTGAAATGACAATAAAGTACACTGGCTATGCTGCCCAGCAGCGTTTGTACTGCCGCGCTGCACCCCTGGAATCAGTGCTTTCCATATGATTCTTTTTATTTATTTATTTTTGTATCATTAATTTCCCCCTCAGCATGGTTGAAACTGTGTGTCCACAGCAGAGACTGTACTCAGTCAAATGATGCACACTTATTTATAAAGCTGTGGACATAAAGCCTGGACCATATACACCTGCGTACCACGAGTGACTGTACAGTACACGTGGTTTTCCTGTTTAACTGCAGTATATGACACGCATGAAGTAATTACAACAAGTAGTAGCTGTACCGAACGTGCTTCAGCGTGTCACGGTGCATTGCATCTCATTAATTTGCCCATGACATAATCGAGGCTCAACTAATTCATTTTAATAGCCTTAATCTTTCTCAGCACCGTGCACATGTGTAACGTGCACTAAAATGGAGCTAAAGCCCCGAGTAGACCACGGACTCCTGCCTCAGCATCCGCCTTCTGCACACTTACTACATCAAAGACACAGTATGTGTTTAATCACATGCTCCTGCAGTTACTGTTTCTGAAGTGAAAGTATTTTTAATTTTCAAATGACGAACTTGGAGCTTCATCTGAGCCTGTGGCGTCATGAGCTGCTTGTTGTGTTTCAGGCTGCTGCATTTACGAGAAGCCCCGACAGTTTGGAGAATCTTCCTCCGAGAGCGAGGGAGACGACGACGATGAAGGCTGCGGCAGCGCTCACTGTATCCTGGGCCACGGCAGGAGAGGCCATGGACAGACGGGGGGTGGGGGGACTACAGTACCCCCAAACTCTGGGGGGTCACACTCGCACTAACAAAAAGCAGGGCTGATTGTGTGGTCTGAGGGCTCTTTGGCGCCACGACAATGACACATTAAAAACAAACAAACTGCACTCTTGTTTTAGTTTAGTTTCATCACTGAGGTTCAGGCCTGACAACCGGGCTTCAGCCCGAGTCTGAAAGTCCCAGCTGCTGCCGCACGACGGCAGCCTCTGTGCTGCTGCTCCTCTCGGGGAAAGTCATAGCCACGTCACGGACTCGTGGAAAATACTTTGCCGACCTCAAAGCGTGTTTGCTATTGTGCCAACTTAAATATGAAGCATAGACTGGCAACACGTTCAAATCGCATTGTGATTCTAATTGAAATCAAATGACAGTTTCAGCGTTTTTCCAATCAGCTCCACTCAGTGTGCATGACGTCACTGCTCAGCCTTATCTGCCGACCTAACACACTAGGAAAATAAGCTCTGAGCTTTGAACTTTACTCTTTCCTTTATTTGATTTTATTGAGTTGTGCTGGCAGGTTGGGCTCCTTTATGATCATCATCTAGGTGATGCGTATCAACCCCATGATGTGGAGGTTTGAAAGGATTATTTAGAAAATAAAAATAAAACTTTTAAAATCGATTTTCCTTTTTCCAGAAAAGTTATTTCTGCAGATTCCACAGTGCACCCAGAAGAGCTTCACAGCTCTATAACAGTCTATACGCATTACTTCCTGTTACTTCCTAGAACTTTAAATCATTCCAAAAGTAGTCATTAGTAGCAATGTGATTGGTTCTGAATACATCAGATGAGTGCTGACTCTCCCCAGCAGCATGTGGGACTTTCTGACTGCAAGGCATCAGTTTGGAAAAGGTGACAGCAGAAAGAGGCCATTAAATGCTGTCTGCTCGCAGAGTTAAATGTATATAATACAGCATATTGTTTTTTTAAAATGTAGTTTTCTAATTTATTTGCTGCTCTTAATTCTGAACTCGTCCATATTTGACATGTACCTGAGCCCAGCGGGTTAAATACTGGACATTTAGATTAGCTTCATATTTGTCTTTTCTGAGCTGTTCACCAGATTTACAGCGAATGCTGAACATATGAGCCAAGGCTCTGAATACAGTTTGGTTCACTGAGGTGGGCTTGTGTGAGCTGCTTTTCTATATCTTCACTGTATGGAGAGAAATTTGCTTCTGTGTACAATACGATCCACAAGCGTAAACTAACATTTACAAATGTGTACAATAATTTGTGTGCAACTTTTCAGGAGCACCACAGACAAATATGAAGCGATCTGACCACATGTAAAACCATTTTACAAATGCGTATACCCAGACCTGAATAAATGCTGATTATTTATGCACAGTTTATTAAGTTCAGCTTTACGAATCCAATAATTTTACTTTTCAAAAACCTTTGTGTGTACAAATGTCTACACGTAACATCTCTCTCACTCATTTAAAAACATTACATATGTGTGGAATCGCCTGATATGCACAGATCACCTCGCACGCCAACGTGGGGTTTTGAGACAGATTTAGCCGTGCCAGCTTGGCACAGATCCACAAATATGAGATGCACCAAGCTCCCAGTGTAAAACTGCTTCAAGTGTAGACCTGCGTTTCTTTCTCTAAATAAACAGAACAGCTCATTCAGTTCTGTTCAGTTTTATTTATACAGCCCCAAATCACAACAACAGTCGCCTCAAGGTTCTTTATATTGTAAGGTCGACCCTACAATAATACATACAGAGAAAAACCCAACAATCATATGACCCCTATGAGCAGCACTTTGGCGACAGTGGGAAGGAAAAACTCCCTTTTAACAGGAAGAAACCTCCAACAGAACCAGGCTCAGGGAGGGGCGGGGCCATCTGCTGTGATTGGTTGGGGTGAGAGAAGGAAGACAGGATAAAGACATGCTGTGGAAGAGAGACAGAGATTAATAACAGATATGACTCAGTGCAGAGAGGTCTGTTAACACATAGTGAGTGAGGTAGAAACACCCAGTGCATCATGGGAATCCTCCAGCAGCTACACCTATTGCAGCATAACTAAGGGAGGATCCAGGGTCACCTGGTCCAGCCCTAACTATATGCTTTAGCAAAAAGGAAAGTTTGAAGCCTAATCTTAAAAGTAGAGATAGTGTCTGTCTCCTGAATCCAAACTGGAAGCTGGTTCCACAGAAGAGGGGCCTGAAAACTGAAGGCTCTGCCTCCCATTCTACTTTTAAATACTCTAGGAACAACAAGTAGGCCTGCAGAGCGAGAGCGAAGTGCTCTAATAGGGTGATATGGTACTACAAGGTCATTAAGATAAGATGGGGCCTGATTATTTAAGACCTTGTATGTGAGGAGCAGGATTTTGAATTCTGGATTTAACAGGAAGCCAATGAAGGGAAGCCAAAACAGGCTTACCCCACATGGGCATGCGATGTGATTTGTGCGTATCAGGGGATTCATCCAAACGTATTTAAGGTTTTTTGAGTAAGTGAGAGAAATGTTACGTGTAGTTTTCGACATTTTTACACACAGAAAGGTTTTTGAAAGGTGGAATTATAGGATTCGTGAAGCTGATCTTAATGAACTGTGTGTAAATGATCAGAATGTATTCAGGTTTTGATGCATGATTTTTTAAAATAGTTTTACATGTGGTCAGATTGCTTCGTATTTGTGTGTGGATTGAAGTGTGTGCTAATGAAAAGTTGCACACAAATTACTGCACAGATTTGTAAATCTTAGTTTTCTCTTGTGGATCATATTGTACACACTGGCAACCCTTATCAGGTAAATCTCTCTCCATATCATTAGGCTATGGAAGGCATGCTCACAATAACACTAACTAATAGAGGCAGCAGATACGAATTAGTGTATCCCATTCAAATGGACCCATATTCAAAACACAAGTATTTTGCAGGATTAGTGCCTTTCTGTAAAGTGTTCCCCATAATGAGTACCACCTTTTACTGTATTAGGAAGTAGCTCTACAAAAACAAAGTGAGGGAAAAATAGAATAAAGTCAAACATTTAGATTATTGAAATATAGTAAATAAACACAGTTTAATCATGAGTACATACGCATGCTAAAACGTTTCAATTTACATACAAAACTGCTTTAAATGAGTTTCTAACTACTGTTGTATAACTAGAGTTTGCAGATTAGTCACACAAATTCATCTTGTTTTGTGTCCCATCGTCTGATTTTTATCAGAGACTTTGGCAGTGAGCTGGTTATAAATACAAATATTAACTAAGCTTATATATTTCAGAATTTACTGATTATAGGCTTTTTTTCTTTTTTAAAAACCTTTAATGTCATTGGGATTCACTTTCAAAATCGGTATTGTTTTAGCTAGTTGGATTCTTGAAGACAGTTTCATGTGTGATGAGGTTGTTTATGTTGGATGAACTGAAGTAAGCTGATTTGGTCAGGATCATGTAAGCCTGGATTAGTCAGACTAGATCTGAAGAATGGAGGCCTGGAGGAGATACACGGTCGCCTTACTTCAAAAGTTTAGCTCTCCGCCCTTCCTCTCCGACTCTTATTTACAATCACTCTGTATTCTGACCAAAGCTCATTAACTCAGAAGGAGGAGGCGGGGTCTCTTTTACCTTTAAACACTTTCATGGGTTTAGTTTTGTTTGATTGTTTAAATTCTTCGTGTCCACTGGATAAAACCAGTCTGCCAACTTGAGATTTGAGTACAACTGCTTTTTCATTTTTCTTTTCCTTTGGTAGGCGTGGTGTTCACAGGCTCAGCAGTGGTTGTCAGCAGCAGCATGGAAAAGTAAGAAGTTGTGTGTGTGCACTCATTCACTACAGTGTTCACGTTCCTGAGCTGCATGTCAGCCAGAAAAACAAAGCCTCGGTGAGGCGAGGGGTGTTTGTGCTTTTCCTGCTGTGCTCGCTAGTTTCCTCGCTGTGAGGTAAATAAAGACAGAGCTTTACGTGATTTGAGGTTCGTTGCTGACCAGAGTGTACATATGTAACTGCCTAACGTGGCACAGAGAACGGGGCTGAAGCTGCGTGAATACTGGCCCAGGCTTATTTTTCTGACGTCTCTGCTGTGACACTCCATCATCATCGTCCTCATCCAGGATGGGTTCAGACCGTGGGTTATATTCACATCATCTCCACCAACATTTCCTGTACTGCCCACACACATTGTTACATATGTACATTGTTCTTGTAACAGTATTGCAGCTTTCTGTACATATACAATGAATACACTGAGATCAGATTTAATGTGAATTAAAGTTTTGAACTGTGATTAAAAATGTCTTACTGATGTGTGCTCTGTGTGACACAGGAATAAATGTTTAGTCATGTCCCATCAGGTCTCCCCAGTGGACTAAAGGACAAATCTGTGTGTAAAATCCACTTTCATTTATACAGCACCAAACCACAACAGCAGGTAAAGACCCCACAGCAACAGACCTGACAAAGATGAAAACACCTCAATTGTAGCTTCCACACTGAAAACAAATGGTTGTCATGCTTCTCAGTCACTTCCTCAGCCTCACCTTGAAATGGCTTAAGGTTTAAAGGTTGGCCAGTAGTTTGTGCTGACAGCTGATTCGAGTTTCCTGTTGGTGAATGGTGGAGACATGTCCAACATCAACTGACAAAAACATTACAGCTTAAAGTTATTTGCAACTTTGCACTTTCAGTACTGTGACTTCCTACATTGCTTCACTGTTCTGTTGCTATCATTATTTCTTTCCAGTAGAAGCAAGCAGCTGTTTCCTGGCTGCTTTGTTTTTTAGCCTTTAAAGGCCCAATGATTGTGAACGCTCAAGTGCCACCAGTGCCACCTAGTGGTCGGTGTAAAAGCCAAACTTTCACTGTAAAGTCTTTGTTCACGACTCCATGATTTGTTCCATTTGAAGTGTGAGATGTGTGCACTAACATTTGAAATGTTAATGAAAGGTTTCTGAATGGCCCTCTCTCTGCAGTATTTATGTATTTTGACCAATCACAGTACAGGGGAGTACATTTCCTAGAGCCTAGAGACAGAAATGGGACTCGTAAAAGTGTGTAAAAAAACCCAAACTCACGTGTGTGTGTGTGTAATACTAACCAGATAAAGAGTAAGACGTGTTTCGCAGGAAATAGGACAAATAAAGATTGCTCCTTCGTGTGAGCCCTGCCTTAAAGTAGTTTGTCAGACTAGAGTCACAATCAAGCTGAGATTTAAAACTGATGTTTTTCATTCTTCATGATCTACTAAACACAGCTAACTTTGGCCTACAGACTATTACATCATCAACATCCCACAGTAAAAAAAATACCTTAGAATTTATTGTTTGAAACTACCCAAGAGTCTTTTTTAATGCAGATTTAATTTCATATGATGGCTCCTGGTGACTTTACAGCGTGATGTGGCAGGTATCAATCATCTGTTGAAACTAACTACAGGCTACAGAGGTTCACGCAGCCTAAGATGCTTTTAGGTCACTTGTCAGAGTAGCATCAGTGTTACACATCTGATTTGAAGAACGCACTGACCACTTAATTAATTCTGGCAGTTAAAAAAGGTCATCAGCTCTGTGCAAGTACATTTCCCAGCATGAATGGAAACAAATGGAAGTAAAACAACAAATGCATCAATCATTTAAAACAATCAGGTTTAGCTGGCTATTACATGCAAAGACTTCAGTGTGGTCCTGCACTCTGGCTACAAACGGTCGTTCCAGCACAATCCACATAACCAACCACCAGAGTTTCAAGATTTCAGCTGAGAAGGATGGCAGCTAGGAATCTTTCCCTGCTTTGTTTCTTCCAGGTTGATACAAGGGATCAGCATCAGGCAAGTGATTAATACAATAACAAAGAAGTATACACATAGACTTGTAAAGATTTGGTGTAACCTGTTTACTTGAACAATATTATAAAATCAAACATTTTCAAACACTTAAATATTTCATTATGTGGCCAAAAACTGGAAAAAAGCAAGATTAAGATTGTAAGATTAAGGAAAAAATACCATATCATTATTTGAATTGTGATGGACAAATATAGCATGGCCAAAGGATCCAATGATGCCCTTTAAAGCTGCATCCTCTGAGGACTCTTCTATGTTACAGTAAGACGAGGAAAAGCAGCAGACTTACATCTCCTACCTTAAAC
This sequence comes from Perissodus microlepis, assembly GCF_051167445.1. Lineage (NCBI taxonomy): Eukaryota > Metazoa > Chordata > Actinopteri > Cichliformes > Cichlidae > Perissodus > Perissodus microlepis. Next base: position 445,621 of record NC_140481.1, read on the forward strand.
TATCAGCAGACTCTGAACCCTGTTGTGCCGTGAAGTGCAGTGTCAGTAAGGGTTTGATTTTACGCTATATTTTCATCAATATAAATTCTGTAGTTTTGTTATACGTCATGCACAAATAAGACACAAATACTTCCGTTAATTTTGCCCAAAGGCTTCATCATCGCACAGGCTGATGGAGCTGAAGTCCATAAGTGTTATTGGAATAAATGGTTCAGCGGCACATACTTAAACACAGATATATATACGAGAGTAGTGGTAAATGGAAAAGCCCTCCGTGACATTTCTGTGGAGGGAAAGTGCGACCTACGTTGTGAGTATATATCATGGCACAGAAAACAACAAAAGGCAGAATCTAAGTGTACACACAAAATACTTTAAAGTCAGCTGCTGGTATTGTGCCAGTTCCCAGAACCTCACATATCCCTCACAGAAAGCAACAACGAGTGTACTGCTCCTTCAACGAGTTCATAGTTTGAATGTAGCATCGGCTGCAAATGCATGCCAAGGTTTCAGAAGCTTCTACAGCTCAGACCTGCTGTTTGATTCACCGAACATCTGATCACTTATAAACGAACAGCAACCATCTCCACGCTGAAGCTACTTCCTTTATGACTTGAAAGGAAAGATCTGAATTAGATTTCATTAATCTTTTACTCTTTGTCTAAAAAAAGAAATTTAAATCGCAGACTACTCTTGGCTTTAATACAGTCTATAATAATAATAATAATGGATTGGATTTATATAGCGCTTTTCAAGGCTCCCAAAGCGCTTTACAATGCCACTATTCATTCACTCTCACATTCACTCACTGGTGGAGGCAGCTACGGTTGCAGCCACAGCTGCCCTGGGGCAGACTGACAGAGGCGAGGCTGCCATATCGCGCCATCGGCCCCTCTGGCCAACACCAGTAGGCGGTAGGTGAAGTGTCTTGCCCAAGGACACAACAACCAGGACAGAGAGCCCGGGGATCGAACCGGCGACCTTCCGGTTACAGATACGCTTCCCAACCCCCTGAGCCATGGTCGCCCCATGTCTATGTCTATGTCTATGTCAGGGGTGTCGAACTGCAGGCCTCGAGGGCCAGTGTCCTGCAGGTTTTAGATCTCACCCTGGGTCAACACACCTGAATCAAATGATTACTTCATTAGCAGGCATCTGGAGAACTTCAAGACATGTTGAGGAGGTCATTTAGCCATTTGAATCAGCTGTGTTGGATCAAGGAGACATCTAAAACCTGCAGGATACCGGCCCTCGAGGCCTGTAGTTCAACACCTGTGGTCTATGCTGTAGTGTGCGTGTCTTGAGTAGCTATAGCTCACCAGTGGTGTTTGCTACTAGCTCGGATCTCCTGCAGGCTACACAAACATTCACATTAGCTCCCTGTTCAACTGAGTGAGCCGGTACTGTGTCCTGGATACAAACTCAAAGTCACAGGTCAGTACCATCACAGAGTCTAAACCAGGGGTGGGGACCTCCAGGCCTTGAGAGCTGGTGTCCTGCAGGTTTTAGATCTCACCCTGGGTCAGCACACCTGAGTCAGATGATTAGTTCATTACCAGCCTCCGGAGAACTTCAAGACATGTTGAGGAGGTCATTTAAATCAGCTGTGTTGGATCAAGGACACATCTAAAACCTGCAGGACGTACACACTCCTGCTATAAACAATGCAGAAGACCGATACTGAACTCTGCTGACATGGATGGTGCAGGAATAACTTCCTGATTTCCCAGCAGCCTGTCAGGTTTGCAGTGGTAGACTGTTGAACAGGGAACAAAGGTTAAAGTCAAGCAAATGTACATGGCCAAGCGGGGCCATACGGCAGATTTAAATTTGCCCCCCACACACAATGAACACGGTCAGAAGAGCTAAACATTCGGAGGCACACTAAAACTGGCCAGTGGATGCAGGAGCAAACTGTTGGTGGTGCTGTTCAGTAAGACTTCTGTTCAGAGTTTATTCCTGCTCCTCGCTGCGTTTAAGAGACCCAAAGATATTTCTGCTTCACCTAAAGTGTCTCAGTGAGGCTCTGTTCATAAATGCTGCATCTGTCCTCTCTAAGATTTGTTGTTCCAAGTTCTACTCACCAACACAACGCACTGGAGGCAATCAGCTGGTCTCAAATCAAGTGACTGTCTCATGGGAACAGTAGTCCCACAAACAAGAAGAAAACAGAAACAGGTACCTGCTGGTGATTTCCCCTTTCACTTAAGCATTCTCTGAACATTCATGAGCTCTTCTGTTGTAGATTACAACAGCAACAGTTATCAGTGAGAACATTCTGGTGACAACAGTGAGATCAACTGAACACAGATGCAGATCTGTAGTGCTGGACATAAAGTGCCACAAGTATCATTTCTCTGAATATGAAATTAATGTGCAATACAATTCTTAAGTTACGCTGCAGTCCACACGCTGCAGTCCACAGTCTGTGTCAGTCCCACCGCTGTGATGTCAGAGGGCTGGAGGTGTGATACAGCTGGAGTACTGGTGGTGCCAGCAAATTCTCTCCACCTGTGGAAGACACACACCGAATAAACAGACGATCAGGAGACTACAGCGATCACTGCACGTGTGCGTGCTGCCTGGTACAGCTCAACAATTAGCTAAGAGTTAACTGTAACACGGTGGTTGTTGCCTCTGTTTTAAAACTACCAAAAACTAAACTCTGTTCAAGAGCACAGGTTTAATGAAATCCTGTTAACTGTGAAGAAAACACGTGAGATGTTTGTCCCAAAAACAGAGCCAACCTAAAGAAAGTGCCTCTGAAACCACCCTGCTGACAGTTTGGTTAAAACAACTTCCTTTTCTGAGCTCTCAGTTCACGTCTTTAGAAATAATGAAATCTAAAATAATCAGTCTGATACACAACAAGTGTTTTCAGCCTACAAATGCAGGACAGTGACAACTAAGGTTTCTTCATAGCTTGCAACATTTCTTTCCAACACTGGCTCTGTGGACACTGAAGACACCGTTATGCTGTCAGTCAGATCCCCTGTACTGATTATTGCTTTTTTAAAAACAAAACTCAAGCCAGCAGTGTTTAGGAAGCATAGTCTTTAGTCTGCGTGGGTCTTTTATTTTGAAAAGTTAAGAGCTTCTCTTTGTTGTTCCAGTGTCTAACCTCATACTTTCCTCATGTGCTCTGCTCTGTCAATGCTACCACTGCTTATCACTGTTGCATAATGTTTGCCTCCGGTAGTTATTTGGGAATTTAATTTGAAGTTCCCATCTACACGAATGAGAAGAATGCTGGTACTTTTACTTCTCTGTCAGTGGGACATAAAAACTCCAGGTTGAGAAGTACAGTCAAATCTGATAAAGACACTTAAAAAGTTAGATGTCTTTTCCCCAAAGTAAGATTTAAAATGCTTCTTATACTGCATGTTTTTATTTTACTTTGCTTTATTCAAGACCGGGCATGAGCCAAACATGTCAAAGATCCGTATCTCGTCAAACATGAAAGTTTGCTAAACCTGCTTTGTGAAACAGGCGCATGTATTCAGTACTTTCCCATGTCACAGTAAACATAAGCTGATGATGTTCTTCCTTTGTTGGAGTTTATTCCTCCCTTTGGAGGCCTTCCTACTTGGGGGGGAATACATGGTCTCAATAGCAAATGTTTAAACGTATGTCTCACACGAAACAACATAAGGCACATTAAATACAGAGTAACACACTTTTGGTTCACATAAAAACATGTAGTTAAATCACCAATAGGCTGCAAGTAGGGCTGGGTTTAACGATTTTAGTTTGAATAAAGTGCTACTGATTCATTAAATCCTGAATCAATTTTTAAATATAAATGTGTTTAATTACAAACGACAGAATCTCAGCTTAAAGCTCATTAAAGTATTTAAACAACCAGCAAACAGCTAAAACAGTAAATGAGAGCAGGTAAACGGACTCGACACAAAGATGTAAACACACAGCGTGGATCGTTCACCCCACTGTGTTTTATCCTCAGTTACTGTGACAGAAAGGCATCTGCTGTGATGCTCACACCTCTGATCAAGTCTTTGTTTTCATACATAGATATAAAAATGTAGATATGTACTGATGAGCAGAATTTTAATATTTCTGACTGTGTCAAAATGTAATCAAATGGAATCAGTTATAAAATCAGTGAGGATTCTCAGGCCCAGCTGCTAACGCAGGCCTTCAGAGTCACTTTCAGCAGTAGCTTGCACACCTGCCTTTAGAGGGTAATTCAGTGTCCATGAACAAGTCAATTACTTACTGAATGCCATACAAGAGACAGAAAAACAGCTCTATGCAGACGGGTATTTGTTCTTGTGTGGAATGTAAACCTTTTCTACATGAATCAATCTATGCAACAAAAATGTCTGCGTGCTCTTTAACGCAGGGCTTTGTGTTGCTTTAACTCTTTAAAGTGATCCAAATGTGTAGTAATGAATTTGAGGCCACTTTCTCCTCCTTTAGAAACGCTATGATTTTGTCAGTGTGCTTTGGATCATCACGCTGGAGTATTCCTGGGAGAGCTTTTGTCAGATTATTTTGGTACATCCACTGGTGTAATTTATATCTGTCATCTCCCCCTGAGTACTTCAACTGTGGAGACGACACATTCATTGTTAACATCAGTAAGTTCATCTTGGTCTGTTCTGATCAAAGAATGCACTCCCAGTATTTATTCGATTTCATCTCATGTTCTTTAACTAATATTCATTTTTTAATAAACTGAAAAGCAAGTTGTTTTTTTTCCCTTTGGATGCAATCCATTGTTGCTGTTATGCAACCTCTTCCTCACTGAATGAACTCTCAGTAATAACTGCTCCACTGAGTCTAAAGCATTTGCCCATGTATGTTTTCAGGGCTAGACTGTGGAGGTAGCATGGGCTTATTTTAGAAAAGCCACTTCAGCTTGTTGTACGTCTCCTCCTGATTACTGCTGCAGCTCTGTGGTTTGTTTTGGCTGGTCACACACAGCACAGACTGGCAGATACACTCAGGAAGTAGAACATCCACTAATCCCAATTCAATCATTTAATCAACAATCATCCTAAAAGCAGCTCCCAACATGAGGACATAACCAATGTAAAATTATTAAATAAACCTTCAGTTCCATCATTTTTTCACGTAGTCTCGAGTTATTCATTATATTCACACATTGTAAACTCCGTCAGCTTTCCTGACTTGGATTGAAATGCTTGGATGTGAGCATGTGCAGTAGCCCAATTCAGGCCCAACGTTGATCTCAGAGTAGAAGACAGAAACCCCTCAGTGCAGCATAAAATGGTAAATGGCCTGTATTTGTATAGCGCTTTACTAGTCCCTAAGGACCCCAAAGCACTTTACACCACATCCAGTCATCCACACATTCGTGATGGCAGCTACATTGTAGCCACAGCCACCCTGGGGCGCACTGACAGAGGCGAGGCTGCCGGACACCGGGCCCTCTGACCACCACCAGTAGGCAACGGGTGAAGTGTCTTGCCCAAGGACACAACGACCGAGACTGTCGGAGCCGGGGCTCGAACCAGCAACCTTCCGATTACAAGACAAACACCCAACTCTTGAGCCACGATCGCCTCCTAAAAAAACATAAAGAGCATCAATGCTGGATTTGAACTTTTTTTTTAAGCTTGTAATAAGTGTGTAACAAAATGCGCAGCTGACATCATAATGTTTGTTAAAGTTAGTTTTCCAGCACTAACTATCTCAGCTAATCGGTGCTTCACAGCTAGACTTAACTATGAGGGAATATTAGGGCCACATTGAGAATAAAGTCAGAAGCTTGAGATTAACCTCGAAATGCTATTTTGGTGCCTGCCTTGTGACAACAACAACTTTAATCTCCACATTTTGAATAATACATCTATTTTTATTCTTAACGGGGCCCTAATACTCCGTCACATTTGGGAGAGAAACTTGTACTGAATGTGTCGAGGCTTTGTTGCACAGCCAACAGCAGCTTTTCTTACCACTGGTCACAGAATGCCCCAAACATATTTTAGTTATTTCAACTAACAGTGAAAGTAAACAAGTTGGCGCCCTTTTTCTATTTTGCTCGAGCTGACAGAGTGAACGTAGTTTGATCCTCTAGGTGTTTGCAGAAGGTAAACTCCATACAAATAACCACAGCTCTGTTTTAACTTAGCTGCAGAGTTCACGCTCAGTGAAGTTTGTTAAAGCTGTGTGAAGCCTAGCAGACAGCTGATAGTGGGTCTTACTCACAACACACAATAATTCAATCTTGACAGGGAAATAAGTGGTTCCTCCCAGAGCAGGTCTGAGCTTCGAGCTGGTTTCACACCACTCAGAGAGTGTTTTTTGTGTTTCACTTGGTAACAGGGTTAAAATAGATCCAGGATGTCCCTGCTGTGTTTGTGTTGGATGCCCAATGACAGCACTGAGCATTTTTCTCTTCTTCTTACAGTAGTTGATCAACTTACACAGACTCGTAGTGTTTAACTGTGTAACAACTGCTAGCCCCTACACTAAAACGCCTTCAGTAAACAGCTGTATTATTCTGAAGCCTGGACAAAAAAAACAACACAATGTTACAGAATAAAATTAAATCTGATAACTTTGACAAATATAACAAGAATAAATGGACTCACCTTTAATTTGTCTTTACCTTGTCTGTGACAGACACAGGCTTGTCTTTGTGTTCCTTAGTGTCTCTCATGTCATCAGTGTCCTTTCCTGTCTGGTCATTCTCTTCCTCAACACCTAGCATCACACTCTGTTGAACACTGACAGAGATCACCAACGCCTGAATGATGCCATAGATCAGGGCAAACTGCAGGAGATACTCCTGGATCAACCAGAGTAATCCTGCCATTCCAACTGTGGCGACAAAAAACATAGCCATACCATGAAACCACAGTCTCAGTGCTCCCTGGACACCCAGCACCTCCAGGATAAGCTTGGCAGGAGGTGACACAGTCCACAGGAAGCCAACAACAAACAGGTCAAACAAGTGGCGTAGGAAGTTAAAGCAGATCTCGTAGTGCTCTGGTACAATCTCCACGTTCCAGCTGTGTGCAAACAGTCGAAAAGGAGAAGTCAGCTGAGAGGGAGAAGGGGTGGGGGACGGAGGGGGGGTTCCATAATCAGAAAAGTCTCCATCAGTATCACGTTCCCGTGGATCTCCAGTCCCACCGTCACGTTTCCTGTGTCGTAGTCCACTTAGCTCAGTTTTCCTTGGCCACAGATAAGAAGTTGGAAGATATCTATCCCACCACCTAGGAACCAGTACAGTTTCAGTCTCTGGCTTCCCTGCCGCCAGATATTCAATTTTAATGGGCTGAAGCTTCTCCTGTGCCTCCCAGTACTCCTCTACTGGACTGCTTAGTTCATACTGACGTCCCCATGAGCCCCAGATCCAAGCGCTCCAAGCCTTGATGCCCCAACCACCACTGCCACGCAGCTTTTGGCGCTCAGCTGTCAAAACCTTAGTGTCCTTTGACCTGGCACCGCCGCTGCCCCATGAGCGGACCCACCCCCACGCTTTGCCCACCACAGCTGTCATGTCTGCTCGCGGAGCTTGTTAGAGCTCGGTTAAAATCGTCAGTTCTCACGTCCTGTTGGCTTCCCGAGCTTCAGAGAAAAGCACGCGCTGTCGGTGCAGTTATGAAGTTGAAATACTTGTTCAGGAGGCCTCAGGCCTGGGCAACGTGACGTCCTCGGGTCATCGCCACACCTGTGGGTGTGTTCGAGCAGTTCAGCAGACAAAAGGTTACACTCGCCCCCACCCTACATTACTTACAGGGCTCTGCTCTTAACGAGACTCCACCATTTAAAGTCCAGAAGAACAGAATACATGTTTGGTTTCAGCTGACAACCTTCGAGGGTGCTTTCAGTATTTCGGCGACACCTTAGCACAGAGGAACTGGGAAAGTTGACGAAAGCTTCAGCTCAGTGTTAGCCAACAGTTAGCTTATTCTTTGGCCAGCCCTTCCTAACAAAAAAACAAAAACTTTTTTCAGTCTCTCGAAACGCATTTGTTAACTCCTCAAACAAGTAGAAAGGTTGGTTTACGCGTGCAGTCCGGTATCCAGCTCCACGTCAACATCATGCAGCTTTGCTAACATACAGCGGCCAGCTGCCCTACAGGTTACTCACCACTGAGCGAGCTGTTTAAAGTTTACCTCACATATGATTTTTCGGTGTGAATAAACCTGTCAGTGATAAAAGTCAGTAGCTAAAAGCTCACCTTCGCCGCTGTTAGCTGCTTTGTCAGAACCCAGCTAGCGCTACTCGTTAGCATGAGATAACTCGATAAACAGACTAGTTGCTCTGCTTCAGGACGTCGTGGCTCAAATGTCCTCTGTGGAGAGAAAGGTCCGTGTCCACTTAAAGCTAAGGGAAGGCAGGTACCACTAAGAGCACTCCTAGCAAGCACAAAACGGTCGACTGAACAGTTTCCCCGCTCATTACGAGAACAAAGACGACGAACTACCGGGTCGCTTTCAGCCTTCAAAATAAAACCATGGTTACCGTCAGCGGGTCAGCCTCACCCTCTTCAGTGATGTTGCCAATGTGTAAATTAGATTTGCACGTCAGTCAATTTCACGGAGGCAGATGTTTGTAAAACATAACTACACAATTTCTCAGGTTTTGAACACACCCGATTTTATGTCAGTTCACCGTAGAAATACGTGACCAAGCCGCTTTCAGCTCGGCCTTTTATTCCTTTGCATGAGATCGTTTAATGATGTTGGATAATTTTGCCACATCACTAACATTTAATTCCAGTTTAGCCATGTGCAGCACTTTAATACAGCATTCACAGTCACCCATCAGTAAGGTTTCACACATTTATATAAGTAGAATGATGTTGCACTGATGTGTAAGAGACAGTAAACCCCAAAGCTGCTTGAGGATTATACAGTTACAACCATCTGATCAGTGCATGAGAAGAACTTATGGCAAAACTGTCACCCACTGAGATTAGCTTCCAAAGCACACTGCTCGGAGTTTACTGTGATCATCCCACTGAAGAAAATAGCCATTGGTCGTGTGTAGTCAACCTTTATTGTCCTTAAATACAGTGGTTTAAAAACAAAACAAAACCACATTCAACATTCACACAGATGAAGACGCGTTGCTTAAAGCAATGGAAGATGTGCACTGCTCCAGCTTGATGCTTCCATCAGATGACAGACGAGGATCTTCAGTGTTGGGAGTGCCACCTCTGCAGTTACACACCTGTCAAAGGACAAAAATGAGTTGAGACATTTAAGGGGGTGGGGGGACTCATTGTCACACAGAGTGTAGTACATCTCCAACTTACAGCACACACACTGTATCTCATACTGCAGCAATGATCATTTGAATAATCCACCTACTCACACCAACCTGCTTTCTGTTCATGAAGGTCATCCAGCTGGAGCTGCTACAGTCATGCCTGACAAGATAACAGTGATGAAATCACAAGCTCTTTCTCATCCATATATTCAGGAAACGCTCCAGTCTGAGTGTCTCAGTGCGCTGCGAGTAGACTTCAGTTAACATCAGTAGAACCGAATAACTGAATCATCATCGACCAGACTCAGAAAACAGCAGCTCCATTTCAACAAGCTTGGATAATTTGAATATGCAGGCTTAGCTCCGATATCTTAGTATAACCTGTTCATGATGAAGTATGGTCACAGAGGTGACCCAAAATGAACACGTTTCTTACTTACAGACATGGAGACCAGCTGTGTGCAGACGAGCTACAAGACAAAAGAAAGCACCATTAGCACCTAACTTATACCAGTGAACACATTCAGGGAAACCATGTATATGGATGCTTTACCCATTTACTGCAAACACTTCAGACTTGTTACATGACTGTACAACTTCTCCCTATGAGAAACTATCAGTAAGGTCCCAGATGACTGGGACACTTTTGTTTCAAACATCTGAAGTATTAAAATGGTAAATGTTTATGTTTTACATGTGCTAAAGTTTGGAGACGGTTAATCAAGTGCATACTGGAGTATGACTACCTTTACTCAAAGCAATGAAACACAAGCTTTAAGTTTGTTGGACAGATTTGAAGAAAGCCCAGCCATGATTTAATGTCTGTGTAATGTGCAGTAAATGGGCTGCTTTGGGTTTTGTGGTCAGTGCACTGTGAAAACAACTTCATGCTTCTCAGAGACTCTAGTCTATGCAATCATCATCCCACATTAAGGCACAGAACAATGTTTAGAGTCCAGGCTTACCCAGAAGAGCTATGTCCAGCAGATAAAACCATGCTGAGGTGCCTGCAGAGTACAAAGGAGAGTTTTAGAACCAGCTCTGATTGTAGCATTCACATTTTAAGAAGTAAAATGCTGTTCAGTGCACTGTGAAAGAGCTTCATTGTGTATTCAGAGACTCTAGTCTTATGAATCATCATATCAGCATACTACTTTCTCCATCACATTAGAGGATCTTTCTAACACTCACCGTCAGCTCGCAGCTGCAGACTCCACACGGTTCTGCATCTGCTCTTTGCAGCTTTCTGGAAAGTAGAGGATGCAATTTCCAGTCAGTTTAATTTTTATATGGTAAACGTTCCCTTTAGAGCCATAGTCCATCTTCAGAAAGATCTACTTCACAGCGAGGCCTTAGAGCCCTACAATATTTATTTCCAGGGCTTTAATACATTTTAAATATAACAGCTTCACTGTGCTAGGGCAGGTAACCGCATCTCACCAGCAGAATTACTATGTACTGCTCTAATTTGCTTGCTTTGTAAAATGGTATTACCATACCCCAGTTAACTGCTACACATTTGCACTGATTACAATTTAGATGGACAAAACGCATATTTCACCTGCTTTGCACCACGTTGTGTCAATGCGGACATGAGCTGTTAGCTGGACAATTTAGCATTTTAATACTGCCCGATTATAACGCTTTACTCCAGCATAGCCTAAAACTGCGGTAGAGTATCTGAGTAATAATAGAAGATTACTCATATCTACTAGTAATTTAAATTAAAATTGACACCGAAAACAGAACCTTTGATGTAACACTCACTCTTCCTCTAACAGCTTCTCCGGAGGTAGGCTCTGCAGATTCACTACCCTAACCCCACTTTTTCTGCACAGAAACGAACAGGACCGCAACGAGGCCAAGCTCCTGGCCACGTGCTGAGCACCTGACCCGCGGATCACGTGCCGCTCGTCCCTCGCGCTCTGCAGCATGACTCTGACCAGAGCTCTCCAAATAAACCCTCCATTATCAATTCAGAGGTTAATCTGTGTAAATGCTAAAGCCTTGAACATCAGCTCCTCCTTCCTCCACAGCCAGGACCCAAAGGCTGAGCACGAGCGCGCCCAAGGCTTATATATCCGGGTCCTTCACCGCTACCGGACTTTTGGTGGCCGGAAAAATGCCTGTTTTGGCCTGAATAATGCCTGTTTGGAAGTCAGGCCCCAAAGAAAATGTGAACACTTCATAACGCTGTCAGTTTGTGTAAACAAGCTATGATACACAGATACGATATATTTAAAATACTATACACAAGAGAGCAACGAGATTAAAACAATACACCAAATCTCTCTCCCTTTCTCCCCCTCTCTCTCTCTCTCCCACACACACACACACACACGAAATAAATAAACTTAAAAATGAACAAATAAATAATCACGATGGGTGGGTTAGTCCACGCTGGGTGCACTCTTTAAGCTTTTTTCCACCTCCTACTCCTTCAAATAAGTTCTATCTGATTTCACTGTAAAGTCAATAATGTGTAAAAGGCGAGATGTTCATAATAAGCGAACTTCTTAGGCTACCAATAAAGCTCCGTGAAAGGGCTTTACTGGTGAAAGGAGGAGGTGGCCTGCTGCACCAAACCTATTTTTCTTAATGAAAATGGCAAACTACAGTGACACTGTGATTTCATCTGATACCCACACACTAAGAATTAAGTTAGAAACAGGAAGTTTGAGCCATGGTTTGTGTGTATTTGTGTATTCAGCTGTCTGCACTTAAATCTAAACCGTGAAGTAGAAACAAGTTATTCATGTAGTCCATAATGCAGACTTTTACAGAAGAAAAAAAAGACTCTCAGGTGTAAAAGTCCGACTAACTCTTAACCATGTGACGTGCGCCTATTGTTCACACAGCCAGTGACAGTTGCAGCGACCCAACCGGATTAAACTACAAGTACCACGCATCACCACGTCTGTCTCAGGGTGCCAGGTTCGCTGGGCTTGGCGGGAAAAACGTGCACTTCAGGCCCCGCGCCTGCTCTGTGTTTCACACCTCGTATCTGGCAACGCCTGCAGGTCCTCGCATTGCTGTCGTCACTGAGGTCGGGTAGAAGGAGCGAAGATGGCGACTTGCTACGAGAGATACAATTTGTAAGTAGTGTTCATACGGAAGAGCGTAGTGTTTCTGTCTGCGGCTTTTCTGCTCACAGCTCCGGTTAAAGACACATAAGACGAGTGGCTGTCCGTGAGAGGTGAAGCAGCTGCGGGGGCTCAGCGGTGCTGGTGGGGTAGATGACACAGCGGCTGAAGTTTGCTGACAGGCTCGGCCGGCGGAGCAGGAACCAGCCAGGTTTCTCTCCACTCTCATTCATAATGAACACTTAGCCAGTGTCGCTGTGTGGAGCCGGCAGCAGCGAGTGTGGCCGTGGGTGAGAGCGCCGACGGGCGCCTTTGTTGTTCAGGGAGGCTTCATTCACCCAACGAGCTGCTGCACAGCTGCTCCCTCCGGCTTTAATGGCACTCCACGGCTGGCAGCTCCTCGACGCGTTTTTAGACGTGCAGGGTTTATATTTACTTGTGAATGTCTGTAAGTGAGCCCAACACTGATAAACGCGGACATGTGACGTTAGCCGTGCGGCAGCTGACAGCTCAGCCCCGGCACACCCTCGATCATGCCCTTTATTTAAAGTACCCAGCCCTACCGGTCCTGCCTCTACCTGCAGCGTGTTTTACTTACACGAGTGAAGGTGTTGGGTGTTCCTCAGCCTTTCCCAACACGGAGCAGGTAATAAGGCACACCTCTGTAGTACGTCACATGTGAGATAAATGGACCCTCGGAGTTTGGGCCAGTACAGTGAGCACTGGCATAATCTAACTGGGGAAAGCAAAACAAACAAGAACTTTGACAAAGCATCTTTTCAAATAAAGTAAAGACCTAACATTTCTTGGTAATTTGTAAATAATTGTCCAGTTATTACTGACAATAATGCCAGTTTTTCATTTAACCCTGGAGTGTTTAAGGTGCCTCTGTGTACAAAGATGGTGTTGGGTGCACCTTAACCTGATGCATCCCAGCACTGCGGGCCTGGAAGTGTGATTTGGACCAGTCCAGTCATGTGTTACTCATCACACGACTGGTCATTCTAACACTGACTAATGAAAAAGTTACCTCAGAACAAAACCGGCTGTTTGAAAACTCGTTTCCTGTTTGGTCCACACTGTGGTGTGGGGTCAGAGTTCACCCCCCCACAGTTAAACAGTACTCTGTCTATTTTCTGTGTTTTCCACCATGGGGTCACGTTCACCACCTGATTATTGTGTGTGTGTCTTATTGTGCTTTTGATGGCATAGTTTTCAAGGACTACAGATCAAACATGTCCTGATTCACACTTGCCTGTTGTCCACGCTGTGGCTCCTGGCTGTGGGACCTTGTTCTCTTTGTTCTTGGTTTTACACCGACTGTCAATCACAAAGCATATCTCTGCTTATGGCAGCATTAAGTGACCCTGAAACTTTCTTAAATGTGCGTAGGTGTAGATATGCTGTGTCTAAACCGTGGCCTGTTCTGTCCTCAGAACAAACCAGAGCAGCGTCCAGTCTGAACCTGTGTGCTGCTCTGGAGGCTACCTGGGGTCACAGAGCAAACATGAGACTACAGATGTGCTCTTCTCTCAGATTTCCGTCGTACAGAGTGTGGGTGCTGACAGTCTGCGCTTTAAATAAAAGCCTCAATTTGCTACATTTAGAAAGTTCACTGAAACATTTCCTAATACACAGCATGAACTAAATCTTTAGTTTTGATATTTGTATTTAATACTGGTTTATCACAACATCGTGCTCCTGGCATCGTAGGTTTTGGTATCAGTTGAGCTTTTGTTTAAGAGGAAGATGGCTGGAGTTCCTCTGCCAGCGTGTTTGTCATTATTTAATTAATGACAAGTGGGAAAGTGTCCGTCACAAAAAACGAGCATCGGAGCTTTGTAGAGTGAAAGATGACGTCAGACAAGTTGTTTGTTTTCAGCTGACAAAGGCAGAAATATTGTGTTTCCAGGAACATGTGACTAAAAAAACTAGCACTAAAGGACCAAAGGGGTCGTTTTTGACATTTCAATGATCTTTGGTTGTAGTTGAGTGATTGTTTGAAGCATAATCAGCATTAACAGTTCATGCTGTTGAATAATTGACATTATTTGTTGACTAAACACCTCCTGGCTATATTTTCATGTGCGACTGAAAATTTCCTCTTTCCTCCCGTTTCCCTCTCCCAGGCACACGACCCCTGAGAAGTTCTTCATCGAGGCCTGCGATGAGGGTGCCGATGCTGTGCTGGCAATCGACAGGGTCTCGAACGAGATGACCCTCACAGGTAGGCTGTGTTCGAAAGTGCTGAGCATCGCTTATGATCCAAAGACCGGACGCTGTCGTTGAGACGTGCCTCAGTTTGGACTTTGTTAGCTAATCACATCTAAAGAACTTTCTGCCATTCTCAGGCTGGCTGAGAATAACAAACTAGGTGTCCTGACACATGATGTACATGTTTACAATACACAATTCAAGAGTGTTAGCCTGCATGCAGTAACTACATGTCACTGTTACAGGGATATAAGAGGCTTAGACGGTCCACTGTGAGCCTTACTGCCCTGTGTGTGTGCATGTGTACATCAGGACTGCTGTCCAAGCTAAGCTCAGTCACACTCCTGAGCCCGTCCTCAGAGGAAGTGGACAGTCTACTGGATAAGATGAACTCTTTTGACGCGCTCTGTGCGATCTGTCCCTCTTAGTCGTCCCCATATGGGAAGATAAAGGAAACGAGGTGACGTTAAAACTAGTAAAGACCGGTCCAACTGCATTACATGTCGTGAAAACAAGACTGTGCTGCACATTTTTGCAGATTATGTTAAATAAGCTGCTTTTGGGGTTTTCATGTTTTTGCCTTTCCAATGTTCCAAACTCTCGTCTGATGTTTTCATTATGGATGTTTAGATATGCTTTTTAATTGTTTGCATTTAGCATTCATTTATACTATGAAGCAAGTTCAACACAGCCGGGCTTTCTTTGCTTTAGCTGGCTCAACAAAAACCGTTATCAGTTTTCAGTAAATTAACAGTAAAATGCAACAAAGTTACAAAGCATCAGAGATTAGCACACAGAGCAGTTAAGTAAACATTTGGATTGAATATAATTATATAACCACTTGAGTTGAGCTCTGAGTGCGTTGTTTATTTCTGCTCTGAAACTTTAAACTGGATCCATTTAAACATCATGGCCTGGTTTCCCGTGCAGGATTCGTTCCAGTCTAAACTGCACTTTAACCCGGGACCTCACTGAATTGTCCTTCTCGGTCATGGATCAAAGTCATCTCAGGTTTGTCCTAGTTTGGAGTTCTGTATCTCCTCTCGTGAGTGAAGCCTCGAGCTAAATCAGGTACACCTGAGGACTTAAGATAAACCTGGTCAGAGCCCGTTGGCCTGGACGTGGATCGTATCAGTGCAGAAGGAATAGTAAACGTGGATTTTCACAAAAGTGTGCACGCTCCCTCTGTGTACTGTGTTGAAAAGTTCAACTAATGATTCCAGGATTTTCCAGGACTCTGTTCTCTCAGTTTGAAGCAGGACGGCAGGTGAAAGTGGAAATGCACAGACAAACTTGGAGTTAATTCCTGAACACTACAAACACGCTGCTGTCCACAAACATGCTTGACTCTGCTCCGGCTCGTCTAATATCTGGTTCAAGCTCAAATCGTCTTTTTCTAGATAAGACTTCAGAGTGGAGACGATTAAATATTCTGTATTATCAGAGTGCTGAAGATAGTTTGTGCTAAATTACCGAGCACTGAACCAAATTGTTGGGTCTGCGCTTCCACAGGCCCCGCTGGTTTAGAAACGTATTCCCGTTAACGAAGCAAGACGAACAGCTCAACCGGTTTTTCACATGTTAGCAAGGGAAGCATCTCAGAGCAGCGCTCCTGCCCTCAGTGCCAGACCACTTCGAAGAACCAGCTTCCCCTGCAGCCTTTTATTTCTGTGACACACACTTTAACCCATTGTAACCCCTCCCCATGGTGTCAGGCTGTGTGTGTGTGTGTGTGTGTGTGTGTGTGTGTGTGTGTGTGTGGTGTGTGTGTGTGTGTTGGTGTGTGTGTGTGTGTGTGTGTGTGTGTGTGTGTGTGTGTGTGTGTGTGTCCCCTCCTGCTCACCAAAAGGGTCATAAAGGCAGGAAGTTTACTAAACAAGAAAACAGAAGCCTCACATAGGACGTGCCTATAATAAAACACTACAGCCTCCCCCACCATTCAACCGGCTGGGGAGGGGGTCAGAAACACAGGAATGTCTTTGATCCTACAGTTTGAACTAAGACTTACACATTTAAGTACAATAATGGCAACATTTAACAATTTGACTCTAACACAAATGAGCACTGGAGGTTTTTGCCGTCTTGGCTCTCCAGGTGGTTGTTTAATCATCCGGGTCCAAGCGTGTCCCTGTCCGCTCACTGTCCCTGTCCGCTCACTGTCCCTGTCCGCTCACTGTCCCTGTCTCCCCTCACCTGTCCCTGTCCCCTCACTGTCCCCTCACCTGTCCCTGTCCCCTCACCTGTCCCTGTCCCCTCCCTGTCCCTGTCCCCTCACTGTCCCTGTCTCCCCTCACCTGTCCCTGTCCCCTCACTGTCCCCTCACCTGTCCCTGTCCCCTCACCTGTCCCTGTCCCCTCCCTGTCCCTGTCCCCTCACCTGTCCCTGTCCCCTCACCTGTCCCTGTCCCCTCACTGTCCCTGTCCCCTCACCTGTCCCTGTCTCCCCTCACCTGTCCCTGTCCCCTCACTGTCCCCTCACCTGTCCCTGTCCCCTCACCTGTCCCTGTCCCCTCACTGTCCCCTCACCTGTCCCCTCACCTGTCCCTGTCCCCTCACTGTCCCCTCACCTGTCCCTGTCCCCTCACTGTCCCTGTCCCCTCACTGTCCCCTCACTGTCCCCTCACCTGTCCCTGTCCCCTCACTGTCCCCTCACCTGTCCCCGTCCCCTCACCTGTCCACTCCCTATGAGAAATGGCACTCGTTCTTCTTTCCAGTTGTTTTAATGTTTCTCCAGGACAGTTTAAAGGTAAATTAGTTTTGTTATTTGAGCACAAACACAAATCAAAGTGAACGATTAGTGAAAGCAGGAAAATACTTCAAATGAATATTACGTGACGTTGTCGGGTTGGTCACTTCTTGTCTTGAGCTCCGTGCTTTCCTTTTTGCCCCTGAGCTGTACGTTACTGACTGAGTGCTGTTGGACACGCAAGTTTATCCATGTGATACGTCGAGAATGAGGCGACACTGGAGCGTGAGGGTGATACCACGTGTGGGAGCGGCACAGCAGACGACATTACTGTTTGCTTTCAGTGATACTGTAGACCTGCTTTGAAATGGTTTCCTTTGAAGTGTCTTCGTACTTTCACAGGAGTTTTTTGAATGCTTCACTTTTGCTTTGCCAATTCTCTGATTAAGTCAGGGCTCAAACTCCAGACACACACACTCACGCACACTTGCACGCACACACACACACACACACACACACACACACTGCTTCTAAAGGTTGAGGTCAACTTTGTAGAACACCCCTCTGGTCTTGTATGTTGTGGTGACTCGAGTACAGCATCCAGGTCAGGTGTACTTTGTTTGAATTTAAAGGCCTCTGATGCTTCACGAATGGCCGTCACTTCTTTGTGATGAAGAGGTTTTCTCTTCAGACAAAAGCAGCTGGCCCTTCTGTGTACTCGTCCACAAATACGAACAACATGTTGCAGTGAAGCTGAAGCCTTGTGTGTGCAGGCCCATGTCAGCCACTGAGACGGAGAATTCAGAGGAATAAAATGAAACTTTTGTTCCTGTCACAGGTAAAAAGGACGTTCCTCCCTCTGCAGTTACCAGGCCTATCTGTGGCATCATGGGAACTATCCGCCTGGTAGCAGGTATGTAGCACACGCACATCACTGCTGTCCGAGCTGCTCTTTGAACCTGTGCAGTAAAACGCTTCTGCTTCCACCGCAGGGATGTACCTCGTTGTCATCACCAGGAAGAGAAATGTCGGCAGCCTTCTGGGCCACGCTGTGTGGAAGGCTGCGGACTTTGACGTGATCTCTTATAAGAAGACAGTGCTGCATCTGTCTGAGATACAGGTCAGTAAGAATGGATCACTGACCCCGAAGGAAATCCAAAAATTCAAACGTGCTGTGGCAAGAAAACATTTATGGAAAAAGAGAAAAGCTCATTAAAAAGCATACGTCGTACGCTCGTGTGCAGCAAACATTTAGCATGTTCTGTGTTTCTTTTGTTTTTCTTCTGTGCGTGCTCACTCGCTCTGAGTGAGATTAATCCACACACACGGCTGGTAACGCAGCCCGTGCTGCTGTCGCCGTAGTCTGCTCATTTTAATAGGACGCCTTGTTTTGAAACAACACCAATAAACTTTGTTAGTCAGTGTAGAAATAGCAACAGGGACAGACGGTGGTAAGCCAGTAACACTCTTTGTTTCCGTAAGTAGCTTTGCTCTGACATCAGCCCAGCTGTGATGCAGCGATTCAGAAAAACTAAACTGGAGGCGCCCCGAACGCCGTCAGGCTAAAGCAGAGCCTAATCTGGCCTGATTCGATGACCTGACCTGTAAGAGAGACAGATATGCATGCTGTTTTTAAAACAGAGCTGAAATGTCCGTACCTGACAGACTGTCGCGTTTGGCTGGTGAATCGCCTAACAATCTAGAATTTGTGACCTGCGGCAAAGTGACCTGTCATGAGTTTTCCTGCCATCTAAACGTGTCTTTCCTTGTCTAGTCTCAGGAGAATAAGACCTTCCTCTCTATGCTGAACAATGTGCTGACCACGGACGGCTTCTACTTCTGCACCGACTTCGACCTGACGCACACGCTGCAGCGGCTCGCCAACACCAGCCCTGACTTCCAGGAGATGAGTCTGCTTGAGAGGGTGAAACATGTCGTCTTAATAGCCGTTAGCAGCCGATGCACTCAGTGTAACACAGACAGGTGACTTTGAACTGGTCTAGTGGACAATATGAAGGCTCTGTTATGGTTAATAAGAGAGGTAACGAACAGCGACAGCAGTGCAGCTTCAAGCTGAGACACAGCTCTGCAGATGTGACGTTTGCTCTGAGGGAGCAGGTGAGGTGGAGATAAAATGAGCGTGACAGAGTGTGTGAGTGAACATGCAAGGAGCAGTGGCAGTGAAGGCAGGCGAGTTTAAATACCTGTGACACTATCCACTGCAACAGGTGGTGCACAAGAGAGGTGAAGAACAGAGTGCAGGCAGGGTGGAGCGGCTGAAGTCTAGTGTCGGGGTGGTTTGTGACAGGGAAGGTTTACAACCTGCTGTGATGGCGGATGTATCGGACGAAGGAGGATGAAGATGCAGCTGCCAGGCAGGAGGAACAGAGGAAGACCTCAGAGGAGGTTCGTGGATGCAGTGAAGGGTGGAGTGACGGGAGCGTGCTGGGATGGGAGGAGATGGAGGCAGACGTGGAGACCCCTAAAGGGAGCAGCTGAAAGAAGATTTCTCAAAATAAAATCTTTTGTGTTTTTTGCTGTATTTATTGCTCGAGGTTTTTATTTATCGGTAAAGTATTCACAGTAGTATTTTAGTTATTTTTAAATCGCACATCCTTAATTTGACATTTGTGTCCAACTTAAATGCAACATTAGTGTAAAGTCTTTCTCAGTGGTCATGTGTTGATGCTTGTGGTTATTTTCAGGCTGATCAGAGGTTTGTGTGGAACGGGAACCTGCTGAGGGAGCTGGCTGGGCAGCCCGAGGTGACCTGAGCCTCACTTACACTGATGCGTGTGTTTGTACTTGTTGTGCTTAATTACTGACCTTCACTGTCTCTCCATAGCTTCACAAGTTTGCCCTTCCCGTCATCCATGGATGTATCCTTTGCACTGAATGTGAAAGTTTTTTTTCTTCATAAAATCGTAAGCGAAGCCTTTTTTCTTTGACCGACCCGGTTCAGTCATCGTCATGAAACCGTGCCGTATAAATGGGAAGATCTTTGAGTGGATCCTCATATCGAGGAGAAGCTGCTTCCGGGCTGGCGTCAGATACTACGTGAGAGGTAAAAGCCTCGGAGCGTGGCGCTGAAGCGTCGTCTCAGTGCAGTGTGCTGTTACTTTTTGGCTGACAGCCGAGACTTTTCTTAAAGAGCACCTGTTCTGCTAATTTTCACACCCATCATTTTATTCGCTGGGTGACCTAGAGGGGCTTTGCATAACCAGTTCAAACTAATCCTTCTTTGTCACATACTGAGCACTGGCGCATCATCCTCTGTCTAATGTTAGCTGCTTGGCTGTTCCTTATAAACTGTCAGTACGAAGAATGAAACCTTTGTCCAGCCTAAACCCTGGGCTTGCAGCTCATAGGGATTACTTGCACATACCTCCTGACCTCATTGTTTCAAACTAATGTGACCAGTGTAACAGTCTGCACTGAGTGGCGGACAGTAATGAAGGGCACCCTGTGTCCCTGCTGTGTGGCAGTATCACCATGCTGCACTGTGCAGTAGCAGACGGTGCTCCTGAGTGTGGCTGCTGACTGATGGTGTCTGTCCACAGGCATCGACTCTGAAGGCCATGCTGCCAACTTTGTGGAGAGTGAGCAGATCGTTTTGTATGAGGGAGCAAAGGCTTCATTTGTGCAGGTAAGTTTAAGGGTTCATCATATCATCGATGTTTTTACTGTTTGCATCGAGGATCATTTATTAGATGTGTTAGCCCTGCGTCACACTCTGTGCTGCCTCCTATGGCGGCTGGGGCAGAGTCCCGCCCCCTGCGACCCTGCTGAGGACCAGCTGATGAGAACGGATGGTATTTCACAGCGTTTTTTCTTTTTTCTTTGAAACAACCAGACACGAGGCTCGATGCCCTTTTATTGGAGTCAGAGACCCAACCTCAGATACAAACCCAAACCTATAATCAGCAAAACCACAAATCATGTAAGCTGATCTTTCTGCACATCCGCATGTTCGTTTCAATCACGTGAAATGGAAATCTTATGCTAACGTAATGGAAATGTTGTACAGATGGACGGCTTCCAGAGGCATTTCGACTCTCAGCTCCTCATCTATGGGAAGCAAACGATTCTGAACCTGGTGAGCCGTCCTCCTTTCCTTAGTCACTTACTGGTAAATGGAAGCACTCAGGAGACCAGTCTGACCAGTCTGTTTGTCTTCTTCCTGCTCAGGTGAATCAGAAGGGCTCAGAGAAGCCACTGGAGCAGGCCTTTGATAGGATGGTGTCTGGCATGAATAATGATATGCTCAAGTAAGTGTCACCCTGTGTTTTTACTGGTCACTGAGTCGCCGTTACCTTAGTCAACCAGCTTCAGCAGTTTGACCTTCCTCATCAAAAGTGCTTGATAAGAAGAGGCTGCCTTATATAAACTATTGTTTTATTGATTAACCTTTTTATTTACAGAGACAAGAACGACACTGGTGCTACATCAGTTTTAGTTGTTCGACAAACCTTTTCAGTCAGTGTGCCGTGACAAGCTTTCAAAGATCTAGTCTTCGTTTTGTTTTTTAAAGCAGTCTGCCCTCCAGTTGTCTCCTTTGTAATCTACCGTGTGACCCACTCCTCTGTCCACAGATACATCGCCTTCGACTTCCACAAAGAGTGCAGCCACATGAGGTGGGACCGTCTCCAGATCCTAGTGGATGCTGTTGCTGACAAACAAGAGGAATACGGGTAACAAAATGAGCAGCTGCTCTTTGCTAATGTCGAGCAGTTCGCTGTGATGACGTGCGTGTGCGTGTGTAGGTACTTCATGGTGAACTCGGAGGGAAAGACGGTGGCCCAGCAGAAAGGCGTATTCCGCAGTAACTGCATGGACTGCCTGGACAGGACCAACGTCATCCAGAGCCTGCTGGCTCGACGCTCGCTGCAGTCTCAGCTCCAGGTATTTAAGGTCACAGCTGCCAGTCGTACTGTGTGGTGTAATGCCGCAGTGCAGGACGGTGCTACGCTCGCACGTCTGCCCCGTTGGTTTGTAATGGTTTTAGCGTAGAGAGCAGACTGTATGTACATGTACATGAAATAAGCTGGTGGACTTGGCCAGTTTGGGAAGGTGCAGTGTTAGAAGAGTCGCACAGGTGTTGTTGCTGTGTCTCCACAGAGGATGGGGGTTCTGAATGTGGGGCAGCGCATTGAAGAGCAGGCCGAGTTTGAAAAGATCTACAAGAACGGTAGGATACTCTGTTAGCACAGCTGCATGTGCAGTGTGATTGGTAGAAACTGTAGCCTCATGTTGTTTTTGTGTGTGTGCTCTCTAACCAGCATGGGCTGACAATGCCAATGCATGCGCTGTACAGTACGCAGGAACTGGAGCCTTAAAAACAGACTTCACAAGGTACCGTAGCATCCACACTGACTGACATGTACTCAGCCCTTGGTTCTACTGCTCTGATGACTGCTGTTTAAGTAGAGTTCATCTCTTTCAGGACAGGGAAGCGGACCAGGTGGGGGCTGCTGATGGACGGCTGGAACTCGATGATCCGTTATTACAAAAACAACTTCTCTGATGGATTCAGACAGGTGTGAAAGCTATTACACACTTTGTCACTTAAGAAATAAGTTTAGTGTCAGAACAACAGACCATTTTAGTCTTGATTCTGAAAAAGTTTGGACTCGGTGTAGAATATTAACGGTCTAAGGTCTAAGGCATCATCTGAGACATCGCTAACTCTGAACTTAGAGATGGCACGATACCACTTTTTTATGTCCGATACCGATATCATAAATTTGGATATCGGCCGATACCGATATGAATCCGATATAGTGTTTTTTAATCAATAAAACTGTTTTTTTTTAATACCTTGCTGCATTTTGTATAAGTTCATACTCGAGTTTAAATAAACAACAACAACACTAAAGCTATTCTGTTATACCTGTATGTAAAAAAACACACTGCACCCAAAATATTTCATAGTTCAGCAAAACTGATCAATCTAATAAACTTAAACCTGCTCCATCCTCCCTATTCTGGTATTTTAAAGAGTACTTAGCAGAAATCTTAAACAACCTGACTAATAGGGTTGCAAACTCCCAGCAAATAAATAAATAGGGAACCACCCCCCACCCTCCACCTCATGATGATTAATCAACTTTAATTTAATGCACATGTAAAAAAAAAAAAAAAAAAAAAAAAAAAGCACAGAAATAAATTATTTTTCCACAATAATTAAACAGATTCAACATCTTTCTTCAACAGAATTGCAGAATTCACAGATGGTTCCCAAAGGAAAAAGTACTATAGCTTACTAGGGTATATTAGACTTAACAGTTACTATATACAGTAATGGACTTCTATACATTTTACATCAGATTAAAACTTTGGGTGTAAGATTCAGATAATTATTTATTAAAAGCTCAACATTTTAAATGAGAATAAGAAAGAAAAGTACGTCTTTGTGCCCCTTTTCCCTGTTCATGCCCTATCGGCCCCCCTGGCTACACTTTGCTAGATCCGCCCCTGCACAGTTACCAGCCGTCAGCTGCGTAGAAAAAGATCCTGGTGTAGAAAGTAATATTAAATAAATTCTAACAACAGTTTAAGCTTAAACGTGCTGCTGTTGTTCAGCCGCTGGTTTCTTCTTTCTGGTGCAAAGTGGGCCAAAAACAAACAAGAGAGAAAAGCCGATCAGCTGATCATTGATCAGTTTCATGACTGAAGTAGCAGCAGGAGAGGGAGGGGGAGAGGCAGTCGCTCCATATATCGGCTGTTAAGCTTAATGCTGGAATGCTTTACAAACATTCAGAGATGAACTTACACACTTGCTTTACTTCTCTCTGGGGTAACTTCCTCAGAGATGAAATGCTGGTTTGGTAGCGAGGCTACAAATACACACAGCCGCTCTATCACGTGACCACACTGCTGCGACGTGCTGCGGTTATGAGCTGAGTTACGCCGTGTCGCAGGTTTTGTGAGGTACTTTTTTGATATTTAATGGATCGGATTACATTTTTTATTTCTCTCTGATATCCGATCCAGTAATTTACGTCAGTATCGGACCGATAGGTAATATCGGATCGGTCCATCTCTACTCTGAACCCGAAGTTCAGAGGAGACGAGCAGAACGTTCTCTATGGAAACACATAAATGACTGTTGCCTCACAGCAGGATGGTCCTGAGTTCAGTTCCTCCAGCAGGTCTTTCTGTGTGGAGTTTGCATGTTCTCTCCAGCTTCCTCCCACAGTCCACAGACATGCAGTTAGTGGGGACAGGTTAACTGGAAACTCTAAGTTGCCCATAGGTGTGACTGGTTATCTGTTAGCCCTGCGACAGACTGGTAACGGCGCCCATGAGACTGCTGAGATCGACCCTCCATCCACCCCCCGTGACCCTGGATGGATGGAGGGTCGCACTGGTTAACGACAGACTTGCCTTCTTAAATACAACTGGGTCCACATGAAGCCCACATTCACCGGCTCTGCTTTGGCTTATTTGTTGCAGAAATGAGGTGTAATGCAGCCACGTTCAGATTTATGCATGTGCGTTGTTGCTGGTTTCAGGACTCCATCGACCTGTTCCTGGGTAACTTTGCTGTCGATGAGTCGGACGGACCCACTCCGCTTCGTGTGCAAAAGGACTGGAAGTTCCTCACAGTCAGTACTATCAGCACCGTGTCCTGTCGTCACCAGCAGCAGGACGTTGTGACTAACTCGTGTTTTTATTTTTGCAGCTGCCCATCATTATGCTGGTGGCATTTTCCATGTGCATTGTCTGTCTTCTCATGGCTGGTATGTACAACTGCTGATCCTTAATCCTGTTTAGTTTGGTGTGGACGAGCACTGTCCAGTTCCTGAAGCATTTATGTTTTATTCAGTATGAAATGAAGTGAGTGACTGAGCTCATTGAGAACTTTGTGTAATTCCCAGGCTATAGAGATGAATCCAGGGTTTAACTATAGATGCTATAAATGATGGACGTAGTTTTCAGATCATCATGCAGCTTGACCCAAACTTGCATTTTAATGGCTATCAAGGGGTGATGTGTGTGCTCTGGTAAATGCATGGGCGTTTTGAAGCACTCGCAGCACTTTAACAACAAGCCCTTCACTTCTAACCTGACACTGAGGCACTCCCATGGATGCCCAAGGACACTTTGACATGCAGGCAAAAGCTGCTGGAGATTGAGCTGCTCATGCTCTGATTGGTCGTCCACATCCTGAGCCACAGCTGGCCCGTGGTTGCAAAAAGACTTCTTTTGGAAAACAGCACCCTGACTAAGTAAACAGATAAAGTCCAATGATCTAAGCACACCATCATCCTGGTGTCAGGATCAGTCACAGCTGCTTGCAACAATGTAAACACTCACCATCAAAATGATACTCCGGTGACGTCACACTAGCTACATCCATCTTTTTTACTGCCTGTGGATTTATCAGAGATACTGACCTTAAACAGGTCAGTATTAAAGGACCGACGTGTCTCGATACAACTGAAAGAAGCACAACCAGTCAGCACTGAAACATGCATGTTGATGGTGCAACATCCAGTTCTCATCAAATAGTTTTATACATCAGAGACAGCCGTCGTGCTTGTTTAGGAAAGTGTTTGTCAGCCCTGCCCTGTGTAATATGAGTATCAAACAGGCCTGGTGTGAAATGAATATCTTCAGGATTTTGGTAACTTTATCTCAGATCTTTTTAAGTTCAACCAGAACAGCTTCACAAGCTTTGTGTTGCTGTTGTTTCGTAAAAGTAGTCTCCAAACTACACGTTGAAGCAACAATTACAGCCTCCATGTAAAATATGGACCAGACTTCTGCAGCTTCAGGTTCCGTTTCTGTCTGGATAAAGTCTCTCGCTGCCTCCTTTTTTTTGTCTTCTTTTTCTAGATTGCACTAATTGCATCATACTTTTAAAGGAGAGCTTAAAGAATATTCCTGATATTGGTTAATAATTAATATCCTTTTATTCTTTGCTTTGAATTTGTTCTGCAAAACATTTCAGGGTGAGAATCCAACCGCACACTTGGCCGAAGGGATCAAAGCTGTGTAGTGAAAGCAGCTCGTTAGAAGCTGCTTTGTTTACAGAGTAACAGCCTAAAAGTGCTCCTGATGATGATGATGATGATGATGATGATATGTCTGCTGTCTGCCTTCCAGGTGATACATGGACAGAGACCCTGGCTTATGTGATGTTCTGGGGTGCTGCAAGTGCAATTACAGCCACTATCATCCTGTTTAATGGCCAAGACTTTGTGGACGCCCCCAAGTTGGTTCACAAGGAGAAGATGGACTAAGTGTGCGCTTGTGTATGTGAGGATGAGCTGGGTCCGGCGGGCTCGTATACCTCATCATCTTCACCTTCTGGTCTGGAGTCCAGGTTGACCTGCCGCCTCCGTGTTGCCCTCTGGACTTTCTCATACAAAACCGTGTCTGTCTTCTGTCTGCAGCACATTTGACCACCTTCAGTTGTACTGCACACACTGCGTACCGTGCATTTCATCTAATTTCGTTTCCCTTGGTCCCCAGGCTTTAGTTTGCCGTTGGTTTAGCTAGCTTGGTTTCGTTGGTGTTGGTTGTTTCCATGACTACACTACCACTGTGTTTCCCTTTGTTTGGGCTTGTTTGTGCTTTCTTTCCCCGTACGTTAGCTTCAGCAGTCGTGGCGATGAAACATGCAGATATTAAAACCTATGTTGTATTGCAATGAAAAGTATGCACTCTGGAAGTTTTGAATGTAATGAGCCTTACTTGTGTATTAATTATATAACTATGTGGCCAATCTGTCTTCCTATGAAGCGACCTTAGAAAAGCGTGGGTGACCTTGTTCTTTGTAGAAGCACAAACTGTGGCCGCACACACCTGTAACAGAGCCGTCAGTGGTAAACGTTTGGCTTCAGTGTTACAGGCTTGATTTGCTCCATTTCAGCATTGTACAGGGTCAAGAATGAGGGTCTCATCTGAGCCACCTGCAGGTGACCACAGCACACTACAGCGTACTGCTTTATGTGTGATGGCACGATATCATCATTGGGTTTGGGCCTCCATGGCTGAGGCTTGCCTTGGTGATCAAACGTGCATGTTTCGCTAGCTTAACTGAATGCCAGGAACCAAAGTTTCTGGCAAAAGTTCGACGGTAACCAGGCGGTCCTGTTGTCCTCTTCACCTGCAGTGGTTTCAGGTTGACCTGCAGCAGCATGTCTGCATCGCTGTTGCAGGTTTTCAGAGTTGGTGCTGGATGTAGCGGAAAAATGACAACCTTTTCCCAAATGCTGTCAGGTGTGACAGAGTAAGGTTCTTACTGTAGTTTGAGAATACCAAATAATTTAGTTGTTAAAACATTCTGTGGATTTATTCTTAAGGTGCAGCTTTCTTGGTCATTAACCCAGGACACCATCTTAAACCAGTCGTTACCTTGGTTATGGTCCTCGTTCGTTCGAGATGAGGCACAGGGTCGCACCTCATCATGTGTCCACGACCCGAGATCACTCGTTCCCGTGGAGCTGCCAGTGAGCTCAAATGTTCGGTCTAGCTACTTCTTCACCAGCTTATACGGTATGCAATCAGCTGTGAACTCTGAACACATCCTTGTGTATTTTGAAAAGGACATTTGTATTACAATAGACTGAGCGATGGTTTGATCTGGACGCTGCAGCTCTGTCTTTCCTCTGACCACCTGCAGCGATCTGAAGGGTCCGTACTTTCTTCTGTCCAACAGTGGAGTCAGTGACAGGGGCTCAATATGTGGTTCGTGTGTTTTCACGGCTCGGCAGCGAGTCACGCTCGTTTTCTTTATTTCATGTTGTGGTTTTAGAAAAATGCACATTTCAGAAGCATTTGTCATGTTAGGACATAATAACAAGATTCTCTCTTTTCTGATCTTTAATACTCTGTAAGCTCTCTGAGTAGTACGCACATCGTCTCTCCACACAGACGATGATCTCTGTGAAGTACAGCTGACTTTGGTGTTTATGTCTGACTGTTGCTGATAATCGTCACATATTAGGAACACTGGGAGTGTACGACTATAAACAACACGTCCTGTCTCTGTTTTGTGGTGGAAAATGATCTCGTGCTTCTTCAGCACTCTCCTTCCAGGACCAGACTTTATCTTTGTTAATAAACTGAACACGCAGATGTTACAGCACCTTTGTGCTTCTGGAGTTTCATTTATCGTTTCTTTTCTTTGTGAAATAGAAAGGAAAGCAGGGACGGACACATGGGACGCTTTGTACGGGAGCTGAGCTGGTGTCCTGCTCTTTTCCACATTAACATCAGATCAGGTGAAAGTACTTCTTACTAAGGGTTTTAGGAACAGACTCACTCAGTGTCTGTTTAAAAAAAACAACCTTTATGGTTCATTTACAGGCTCCGTTTACGTTTGTTGGGGCTTCCATCGTTTAAAAATGGAGCACACAAATGACTGAAGATGAAATCAGCAGCCTGTAAAAAGGTTCTACGTTTGTAAGCAGCAGCAACAGAAATGTAGTTCATGGGGCTTGAAGGCCGATGCCTCTGTGGGAACGCTGTGTTTGAGCAGAATTACATGTAGTGTGGAGGTACTGTGAGTTTTCTTGGATCTCTTTATAAACAAAATCAGGCCATTTTCACACAATCTGATAAAAATAAAAGTCAAAAAATAGGTTACAATACAGATGTGTCAGTGATGGAGGAAAGTCATCTCTATAATACTTACATATTAAAAATAAAGGGTGAATAAAGTGCACCATGTTTGTCCTCACAGCTGTTTTTATTTCTGTTATGGAGCAAAGATCAAAATGAGAACATTATTATTCACACAAACAGGAATAAGGTCATGGCTGACTGCGTTAAATTATTCCACTGATATGATTTTTTTAATGGAAAAGTATTAGTTATGGATCATGGACAATCAAACGTAGACCAACAGATGGTTTCAATGATTTCTCTGATATAACTGCATTTTTGATTTTACTGATTTTAGCAGAACGTAATGGGAGAAATCCCCTCTGACAGGGAAACAATGAATAATAACATTAGCTTCTGTTTTTATCTCATTTATACACTTTAAATAAATGCGTCGTTTAGCTGTGCCATTAAAATGACAGATTTATGGATCATACAGAAGAGGACTCAAATATTAAGCTGGAGTTATTCCTGTTGTGTTTCTGCTGGCAGTGAAAACCAATAACTCGTTTTTGAGTCTGCTTGGATCACACTGCCCAGTGTCTGTGGGTTCTCAGTCAGGGTCATCTTAAGAGCTTGGAAAAGAAGTAGAGCTGGACTTCTTTAAGTCTGTGAAGATGTTTCAGCGCTCATCCGAGAGGAATAGTATTTAACTCCCAGTGGGGGGCTTTGGTTCTGAGGGATCACTGACACACTATTGATCATGTGAGTCATCACATGAGCCATGGTGTGGAAAAAAGAAGAAAGAAAGGACGTGGGTCATTATGTCACTGGGGAAAGGGGATGAAGTCACAGCGAGACAAGGCCTCACCCTCTCACGTGACGTCCTGAGATCACCTGAGGCTCGGCGAGCTAAAGCTCCTGGGTGCAGTTCCCTTTCTTCTTTCAACCTCTGAAGACACTGACCAGGAATCTGTTTACACCAGTTTAAGGAATGTTTCTCAATGTAAGGCCTCTAGATGAACCAGTCAATGATGGGGAGGCATTTTTATCATGGCTGTGTCCAAATTCAGGGGCTGGAAAGTTGGAAATAGCAGGAATAGGCGTTAGGATTCAAGATTCTTTATTTGTCACATGCATAGTTCTACAAGTACAACACGCAGTGAAATGTATCCTGACACGCTCCTCGACTGTGCAAAGGGGGAGAGAAGAACATTATATACATTAAGTGAATATATGCACACATGTATTCATGTTATGGTTTAGGGCTCGGATGGCTCGGGGATAGAAGCTCCTCTTGAGTCTCTCTGTCCTTGCCCGGATGATGCAGAACTTTCTGCCGGATTGCAGAAGTTGGAACAGATTGTTGCCAGGATGGGACGGGTCCTTCAGCAGGGGGGGCAATCCTGCTCAGGGGTTAAGCTAACCCTGAACCCTAATGAGGTATTTAATAATATAGATCAATCATTATTTGCTGATGATGGAGTCATTTGGATTATTTTTACAGAGAGTAGATTAGCTGTTTAATCTCAAATTGTATGGGAATGAAATGGAACAGGTTGACTGCTTTAAACATTTAGGTATGTGGTTTGATAAAAGGCTTACATGGAAAACACATATTGGGGAAATAACTGAGAAATGTAAAAAGGTTTTGGATATTTTAAGAAGTTTAAAAGGCAGCGAGTGGGGTGCAGATAGGACAGCATCAAAAGCTTTATATAAAGATTTCATTAGCTCAGTTCTGCTTTATGGTTCAGCGGCTAAAACATTGTTAAATAACTTGCATAAAATTCAGTATCAAGCGCTGAGGTTGTGTTGTGGGGCCATTAAAACTACACCAGTGTCCACACTGCACGTTGGAATGGGTGAACAACCATTAGAAATCAGAAGACATGAAATAGCTTTAACTTACTGGGCAAAGTTAAAGGGACACAGTGAAAATCATAAAGCTCAGAATATAATTAAACCTTGTTTAAGAAAAAGTAAAAAAGTGAATGAATAAGAAGTTTTGGTTGGATTATAGGGGAAAAATAAATGAGACAGGAATTAGTAACGAACATATTAGTCCAGCAGAACCATTTTCTGCCATGGATATATGACCAGACAACCCCTGCTTTCATTCATTACACAAAGGAAGAGCCAGGCATATGATCATGTAAGGGAAAAGTATTCAGAACATGTGGACAGAACATGTATACTGATGCAGCATAATTGTTAGATAATAAAGTGGGTGTTGTGTTTGTTATTCCAGAAACAAGCTTTGTGATGAATAAAAGAATTACTGATGTTTATACTGGAGAACTGTAGCAGTGTTAATCACTGCAAACTGGGTGGAGGAGGCACCAGTAGGAAGTATTTGATTTGCTGGGACTCTGGTAGCGCACTATTGAGTATATGTCATATGTGTTTGGATTCTAGACACGATATTGTTTTTTTAATATAATTTGTTTAATCTGTAGAATCAAACACAGAGGAATAGAAATACATTTTTATGGATTCCTGAACATATCAGTGTAGATGGAAAGGAAGAGGCCGGCAAGTTTGCAAAAGGTGCAACGAGAAGAAGTCACGTAGATATGGATATAAAATATAGTAAAAATTAGGTTAAAGGACGCGTGTCAGGCACAATGGGACAGAAGGAAAAGGTAGATATTATTATGGTATTCAGAGAGCAGCTGGACACTGTAGAAGAAGTCATAACAGTAAGAGAGAAGACGATATAATCTCAAAAGTAAGATTTGGTCATACAGGTTTAAATAACACTCTAAAAAAGATGAATAAGCATGAGACGGGGAAGTGTGAAACACTAGAATGTGGTCAATACTCCAATCTGAGTTACAGAAAAATAAAATTCAATCAAGTGTCAAATAAATATTACAGGAGTCCAGGTGACAGGGACACAGCCACTGTGTTGGAAGGAAGAGTGCTACGAACCACACTTAAAAGCAGCTCAAAAAAAAAAAAAGGACGTTATAGAGACAGATTGCGACCGGATGCAAAGAGACGGTACTTGCAAAAAAATAGCGTGCATTGAAAATGTGGACCCGTATGAAATAACAGCAGTGGAGTAGAAACCCTGAAGACCAACCGCCGTTGACGTAGCCTGATCTATTCTCGTACCTGTGGAGTCAGCGCATACACGGCGAACCAATTTCGCAATTATAAATCTCTGGAGGCGCACATCCAATTCACCAAGGACTGGGTACAAGATTTGGCTATTTTTAAGCCTCCACGTCGTGAGTACGCCGTCATTCTAACAAGGGTAAGTCAGCTCGAGTACTGCGAGTAAAATGCGTTTGATTTCCCTCCGAACATTCAGGTTAGTGCAGCATAACTTCATTCATGAGGGGAAACTACAGTGAGAACATGTGGAGGCTGTTAGAGGGATAACATAGTGAGTTCAGTGCATTGATGTGACATTGTCCTAAAGGATTTAGTTATTCTTTATGGTTAAAGAAACTGCAATAATTTATTAATGTTTATTATAAATAATCCTAATTATACACTTTGCTTCTGTGTTTGTATCCTGTGTCACTAAAAATACATTTCATTGTGGTTTTATACATTGATTAATGACCTGCAGAATCTCCTTATCATATTAGGTGATTCATAATTGTCACTTTATGCTTTCTCCATCTCTAAAGTGATGACATCCTTGCATTACATACTTTAGGTTCATTTTCTGCAGGCAGGTTTACACTATAACCTGCAGCGTTCTATAGATGGATACATAAAGAAATGAAAAATTACATGTATGTGCTAACTTTCTAAACACTTTGTTACATTTGTGATAAATGGATTTGAAAGTAGATAAAACACATTTGTGTCGGCCTTGGCTCATTAAAGTTCTTGTCTTTAAATGAACTTTGTGTGTGTTTCAGGTCCTGCACTCTCAAAGACTGAATGAACCAGCATTGCAGCCATGGGTCACTGTGAGCATCACAGGGAAGGTTGAAGCCGCCCACTGCAGCTGTAAGGCCGGAGTCGCGGAGACCTGCACCCACGTCACTGCTCTTCTGTTTAAAGTAGAAGCAACAGTGTTGATCTGTGGCACAAGACTGTTACAGATGAACCTGCATACTGGGTTTTGCTGGGTAATATGACCAAGATACAGCCAGAGGTTGGCCATAAAATGGACTTCTCCTCTTCAGCTGCCCAAAAAAAAGGTTCTTGATCAAAACATGAACAGACCATCCATATTGAAAGGTAAAAGAAGCCGTCCTCAAAAAAGAAAAATCCCACCTGCTACTGTGGAGGAGTTGGATCAACTGATGGGAAAATATTTCTCCAAGCATAGTTCTGTTCTGACTAACCCATAATGTTTTATTTAGGGGTCTACATTTGTGCCTGAAGTGCACTGCCATGTAAGTAATTTGGATTTGCTGAATGTGTACTTACTAAGTAACAGTTCAAAAGTTGAATAAAGAAATAAATGTTTGCCTTTTAAAACAAATTAAAACCACTTTGTTGAACATCACATCAGTAACAATGTAGAATCCATGTCATGTATAGTTTACAAATGACAAAATGTTCACATAACATCATGACAGCATTTAAATAATATCGCCCACTATAGCATTCTGTAATTTACTGTCACTACATATACAGCACAAGACTTTTAAGAGTATTTAACAAGAGCATTTCCCCTGGTTTTACTGCCACACTGGGGCACATGTTCACCAAACGCAGCAAACCTTCACCATCTTATCCAGGAGGGTCACCTCTTCAGCCTCACATGGAAGAAGTAATCTGATTGGCCTGGTGGTTTGTAGCATGTGGTTTGAAGCAGGGATTTCGGAGTGGCCCTTGTGTAGCGCTGGAACCCAGTCAGGATGTGTTTCATCCATTTCATTGGCTGCTTTGCTGCAATAATGAAAACCAATTAGCAACTCTATAAACAGAACATAAATCTACAAAATCACTCATTAGGATGTTTGTTCTAATTTGCTACGACCTCAGAGCGCATTGAAAATAACACTAATAGGCTATAAAGAGTGATATGAACTTATTTAGATCTTACCTTAATGAAAATGTCTGGAGCACCAACAGATATCTGTGGCTGGTAGAGAGCTGGATATCAGCTCGTCTCACAGCTGCTATCCAGGCTAGACGCTTCTTTTGGTAACATCGATACACGAGCTGCCTCATGATGCTTCCAGGTGGGGAAAGAATGAAAACAGAGCCCATTTTCCAGCTTATTCCCTTCACGATCGTGCGATCTAACATTACAACCGACAACACAGCAAGTGCGAACCATTGCTGACGCCATCCGTGTGCTTTCGCTCCTTTGTTTGGCCTGCTAAAATGGCGCCTCGGCGGCCACGCCCCCTCCCGTGACATCACGCTCCGAAGCCCTTTTGAGTGACGTAGGACCTAGCGGTGGCGCGTGGTCCGCGTTAGGCTAAAGCGTACAGGAAGCTTCGGTGTAGTTTAGCAGTTGGACCGTAAACTGTATTCGTGGTCGGATCTTCACCGCGGCAGCGCCATGAGTACGCTATGGATGGGAAACGTGAGTTGCTTCCAGCTTGTTGTCGCGGTAACTTGTTTGGTCTGACCGTGAGTGTTAGCTAGCTGTAAACGAGCCGCACACGCCAAATGAACGTAACTTGACTTCATGTAATGTTGCGTTGTCGCACAAAACTTTGTGCGGAGTTCCTGTAAGACGGTTACTTTGTGTTTAATGTGGCGGTCAGCGGCCAACACCAACCGTGGACAGACCAAAACACGCTTTCTCGTGTAGCATACATTTAGCATACATCCGCGTTCCACAGCCTAGCTGTGGATAAACCCAGGACACGGTTTTAACCGGTCTTTACTCATAACAGTGACTTTTCCTTATCAGACCACATCTACTGCAACAAACTCCTGCAACTCGCTGGCTGATACAAAAAAGCGATTTCCAGTCTTTGTTGTAAATATCTTGCTGGTAATATGTCAGACAAATCTCTCATGAATGATCTCAAGTTACTTTATATCCTTAATGCAGTAAAGAGTCTCAATGGCAATAAAAATGTTTTTTGTTTTTTTGTCCGAGATTGATCTGGCCAAGAGGGCAGCAACACATATAACAGCTCTATAAAGTGGACTCGGTTGGTAATGATGCTGTGGGTACAAAACAGGAAATTTCTTTATTTTGTGTTTAACACTGTCACAGATCCTGCTGACTACAGTCTGTTTATTAATGCAAGAAATTTCAATTTGGTTTTATTTATACAGCACCAGTAGGACTGGGCGATATGGACCAAAATTCATATCTTGATATTTTTTAGCTGGATGGCGATAAACAATATATATCTTGATTATTTTTTTTAATCCCATAAAGTAAGAACAAAAAGAGTTCTTAGTCAAAGCTACTTGTCCCAGATGTCACACAGGCACTTTTATTAACATACAACTGTAGATGTACATGAAAAATTTGTCACATATAAATTGTCAACATTTATTAAATAATAATGCTCCATAAATAAAATTTAAAAAAAATTCTTTTCATGCATAACAAAAAGCTCACAATTGTAAACTAAATGTAAACTAAAAAGATGCAGAGCAAAAATGACCAAGGCAACTCGGCCTTTGGAAGTGGCTTACACTGAAGTATGTGTATTCCTGAACAATCATCTGGTACTTTGTGCAAAAAACTAAACATGTAAGCAGACTGAACGAAATTAACAAAATTCCATCCTTTGGTCAGTGGGTCTTCGTGCAAATCTCCAATGCCAATAAAAATATAGCAAGAACACAAACAATTGGCAAGGCCAGCTACTGTACAGCTTACAGATTTTGTGCCAGGAAAACTAATCTGTCAACAGTATCAGGCTTCAAGGATGGCCTGTGGCAGGTTACCATGTTTCCACTGCAACTAAAAGTCCTTTCAGAAGGGGAGCTGGTAGCTGGCACACAAAGGTATTTCTTGGCCAGGCGGCTCAGTGCTGGATAGGCAACTTCATGTTCCTTCCACCATTTGAGAGGGTCAGCATCACTCTACACAAACTGACAACAGGTAGCTAGAAAATTCATTTTCGATTGCCTCCCTCTTTGTAAAACCAGTGTTGGTGGCTGTGCTGTGCTGGGAGAAGCTTGCCAGTGATCTCTGTATTTTAGCTGTGTGTCCTACTGCTGCTTCTTCACGGTCTGCAGACTCGGGCACGGCTGGATCAGGCAGCTCAGACAAACACATGCCCTGATAGCTGAGCAGAGACTCTGCCTCCAAGATGAGTTTATGTTTTAGTGCATTAATTTTCTCACTTGGGATGTATTTCGCCCTGAACCGTGGATCCACGAAAGAAGCCATGTCCAACAGGGCACCTCTCCAGGTGCCAGGAGACTAGTGTTAAACAGGTGTAGCACAGGTCTGACAAAGGACAAGTAGGGACTAGAGGTCTGGTTTTCATGTCGACAGAGGACTTTAGAAAGTGCTCTTTCCTGCTCCAGAACCCTCTCTATCACGAGAAGCCTTGATCCCCAGCGAGTTGTTGCCTCTGTGAATAGCTGGTAACTTGGAAGACCCAGCTGTATTTGCACTTCAGCCAGCTCTCTTCTCTTCCTCCAGCTGTAGGAGAAGCTGCTGACGACTTTCTTACACAGAGAAATAACCGGGTAATGCGGGCATCATCCATACCATGTCCTGTGACACACAAAATGCAAACTTTTAAAATCACTTTAATTGTTATGTTAAGAGGCAAATCGCTCAAAGGGAAACTAACATCCATCTCAGTTATATAAGATGTGAAGCATAAGACTTAACAATATTTGCAAAATACATATCTTGGTAAAATCACCAGCAAATGACTGGAACGTGTATATTTTTGCATCTTTTCAATCTCACTATGTATTTAAAAATCTGTCCCTGTGTTGTCTCAGCTGTGGTCCTCATTTAGTGTCACAATCCTCAAATACAAGCACAAATACACTCCAATAGGTTTACTGGATTTAATAGGGATAGTTTATTTATTTATTCAACTAAACTTTTTAAGTGATAGATGTATATGCTGGCTATGACTTATAAAGGTATTTGTCTTGTGGTCCATAGGCATGTTTAGCTCTGCACGTGACTATAAACTTTTCATTTATTAGCATTTTTTTCTTTTTCAAATCATCAGATTCAGTATTGCACTCACCAATGGCCAGATGAAGCCTGTGACCAAAACACTGGATCCTCGGCCACTTGTTCAGTTGAACCGCCTTGACAATATTAGCCCCATTGTCAGTTGTTATAGCAACCAGTCCCGTTGGGTTGAGCTTCCAGGTTTTGAGGACATCCTGCAGGGCTTCAGCTATATGCTCTCCGGTGTGGTCTTGAGGAAAGTAGCTGGTCTGGAGACAGGCAGTTTTCAGTTCCCAGTCTTCCATGAAATGCAGATCGTGGCGTTTAAACCTTGTGGCATGATCCATCCCAGCTTTCATGCTATTTATGCCAAATTGGGACCCTGTCCCCAAATGTTGCAGCAGAAATCGAGACTTGTCAGACTAGGCAGCATATTTCCAATTGTCCAGTTTAGGTGAGCCTGTGCAAACTGTACCCTCAGTTTGATAGGAGTGGCACAGCTGTGATAAGTCACACTTTAACTAGACCAGCATTACTTTGAGCCCAGATTTGTGACAGATTCATTAGAAAAAGGGGAATTTCACATTTTTATTTCTCACTGTACAGTTCTGTGGACCAAAGGAGATTTATCTTCCCTCTCTTGTTAGAAACATTTGGCTGAAACCCGACTCGTTCCTAATAGTAATCACTACAGTGATCACATAGCTAACTGTTTTTGCTGCTCTGCAGCTGGAGACCTACATGGATGAGAAGTTCATCACCAGAGCTTTTTCCACCATGGGCGAGCAGGTGGTTAATGTCAGGATCATCCGCAACAAGATGACAGGGTAAGAGCTGAATTCACATGCAGTCTTCTTATTTGCAGTTATTCTATATTGACGTTAAATAGTGTGTCGTCCCCCAGGGGTGCTCTGGGTTACTGTTTTGTGGAGATGACAGACGAGGCCACAGCCGAGAGGTGTCTCCGCAAAATCAACGGAAAACCTTTACCGGGAGCCAACCCGGTATGGAGAACAGCAGTTGCTAACAGCAGCCTTATCTTTTGTTTTGTTTGTTTGTTTATCATTTCAGAGATTTTATTCATTTATTGATTGATTGGACTTTATTTTCTCATAGCCCACAAGATTCAAGTTAAACCGAGCGACCTTTGGAAAACAGGAAAGCGGGTGAGTCCAGGTGGACAAGCAGAATTATCCAAGATGACAGGAACTGTCTTAATGACAGAACCATCACGGAGCGCTGCTCTGACTTTCTCTTCTTGTTGTAGGCAGATGTATTCTCTGTTTGTCGGAGATCTCACTCCAGATGTGGATGATGGGATGCTTTATGAGTTTTTTTACAATCGTTACCCTTCCTGTCGTGGTGGAAAAGTGGTACTGGACAGCATGGGCAACTCCAAGTAAGTATTAACATGTCAGAACACATTTGGATCTACAGATTGGCATTGCTGCACTCAAATCATCCAGTCATATTTTCACCCTCACTATACGTGTTGGTGTGGCAGGTCTGTCCTCCCCCGCCACCTGGTCCAACTCACCACCAGGTGGTGATTAGCTGACAACTCAGTCCTCCTCTCACCGAGTGTCCAGAACATACGGCCGTGAATCTGATGATACGATTACACAATCAGTCATCAGCCTGCGGCCTCGGGCGACCTGGTACTGCGATCACTTACGGACACCCCTATGTTCAAACATGGCGTTTGTTATGGACAAACTGACAAACAAAACTCCGGTAACAACACTGCTTGAGTTCAGGTCAGCAAGGCCATCCCTCCCAATCGCGCCTCCAGGTCTCACTGTCAGTGCCCACATGAGCGTTGAAGTCCCCCAGTAGGATGACAGAGTCCCCACACAGGGACTCCCAAGAAGGCTGGATACTCTGAACTGTCCTTTGGCGCGTGCAGGTGACAGTCAGGACCCGTTCAGGGAGCAAACCCTCTCGTCCACTGAGGAAAACCCCAAGGCAAGTGGATACCAGGATACCCACTGCAGCCCACTGCCTCTCATGGCCCCCGGTATCCCGGGCAGGGTGAACTGTTCCCTTGATGTTGTAGTCATGGGGGTCTTCTGAATCGCTCTTTCTCTGGTCCTTCATTCAGGACCAGTCTGCCACAGGAAACCCTTCCAGGGGGCAAAAAGCCCCTTACAGCAAACAAACAATCAGACCCCTTCACCACAATAAGGCAGTGATTCACTGACGGGGACCTACACACATATTATCGTAAAAGGGACCATTACTGACTGTTGATGAACTTTGTAGCGATGAATTTGACAGGCAGTATATGAACATGTTACAGACACTGCTCCTCTCCATAGCTGCGATTGTTCTGCTGCGTGTGCTGCTAACTTCAGTCTAACCCTGATTTTTCTGCAGTGTTTTGTGTAACTGTGTATAAAAAGACTTTTTCCACACTGACCATACTGCCTGTGAATTTAACTGGCAGCCAAAATCCACAGCACCACGAATGTATAATTAAGTGTTGGCAGCAAGTGTTGGTCTTTATCTGTGCCTATCCAGACTCAAACATGATCCCAGAGTATCCAAACTAAACTGAATCTAGAGCGTTTTCTTACCCTCTGTTTTAAAATGTGGTGTAAACGTAAGAAAGGTCTTCTGGTGGTCCTAAGACGAGTTGCTCCCTCGTGAGTTTAACATCGCCGTGTTTCTCTGCAGGGGCTGTGGCTTCGTTCAGTTCCCTGATGAGCGGCTGCAGAAGCGGGCGTTAGAGGAGTGTCAGGGTGCTGTGGGGCTGGGTGGCAAGCCTCTGCGATTGAGCCTGGCTGCTAACAAGTGAGTTCTTCTCAGAATCTTACCTCCCTTTGTCAGGACACGGCTGTATTTGTGCCCGTAGTACAGCCCCAAGGACTGGCTCAGTTCACGAGTGTTTCTGTGCTTTCCTCTCTAAGCTTAAAGAACAAGCAGCAGCAGTCGGAGCACAAATCATGGCAGTCCACCTCTGGATACAGACAAAACTATGACCAGTACACCCAGTACCAGCAGCAGACCTATCCTGGCTTTTATTCTTCCTGGGGCTATGACCAGACTGGAGGAATGTATGGCTACAACTATCCGCAGTATGATTACTCACAGTATTCTGCTGCACAGGTAACTGCTGTCTCTGTTAAACCAGAGTTGCAGATATCAGTTATTGTTAAACAGATGGGAATCATTCTAACTTCTTTGTTTGTTTGTTTTAGGAAAGTGAAACCGTTCAGGAGGACGAAGGACTGGAAGGTTAGCGTTTAGCCTGGGTGGCAGCTGCTTGTTGTTGCTTGTCATTATTTTCACATGCCAGACTTAAAAAATAAGAAAAAGATGAGCAGTAGTTTCCAAAAAGGTTGATCCTGTTCATCTGGCTGCAGCGTTTTCATTGGGAGAAACATTTCATCATCACCAAGTGACTTCTTCAGTCTCAGCTGACTGCAGGATTCAATTCAATTTTATTTATATAGCACCAAATCACAACAAAAGTCGCCTCAAGGCACTTCATATTGTACAGTAGATACAGAGAAAAACCCAACAATCATATGACCCCCCATGAGCAGCACTTTGGCGACAGTGGGAAGGAAAAACTCCCTTTTAACAGGAAGAAACCTCCGGCAGAACCAGGCTCAGGGAGGGGCGGGGCCATCTGCTGTGATTGGTTGGGGTGAGAGAAGGAAGACAGGATAAAGACATGCTGTGGAAGAGAGACAGAGGTTAATAACAGATATGATTCAATGCAGAGAGGTCTGTTAACACATAGTGAGTGAGAAAGGTGACTGGAAAGGAAAAACTCAATGCATCATGGGAATCCCCGGCAGTCTACGTCTATTGCAGCATAACTAAGGGAGGATTCAGGGTCACCTGGTCCAGCCCTAACTATATGCTTTAGCAAAAAGGAAAGTTTGAAGCCTAATCTTGAAAGTAGAGATAGTGTCTGTCTCCCGAATCCAAACTGGAAGCTGGTTCCACAGAAGAGGGGCCTGAAAACTGAAGGCTCTGCCTCCCATTCTACTTTTAAATACTCTAGGAACAACAAGTAGGCCTGCAGAGCGAGAGCGAAGTGCTCTAATAGGGTGATATGGTACTACAAGGTCATTAAGATAAGATGGGGCCTGATTATTTAAGACCTTGTATGTGAGGAGCAGGATTTTGAATTCTGGATTTAACAGGAAGCCAAAACAGGAGAAATCTGCTCTCTTTCTAGTCCCTGTCAGGACTCTTGCTGCAGCATTTTGGATTAACTGAAGGCTTTTCAGGGAGTTTTTAGGACTTCCTGATAATAATGAATTACAGTCGTCCAGCCTGGAAGTAATAAATGCATGAACTAGTTTTTCAGCGTCACTCTGAGACAGGATATTTCTAACTTTAGAGATGTTGCGCAAATGGAAGAAAGCAGTCTTACATATTTGTTTAATATGTGCGTTGAAGGACATGTCCTGGTCAAACATGACTCCAAGGTTCCTCACAGCGTTACTGGAGGCCAAGGTAATGCCATCCAGAGGAAGAATCTGCTTAGATACCATATTCCAACCTTATTGTACAAATGTCCTGTTTATAAGTGAAACTAGCACCACTGAATGAACAATGGGCTGTGAGGTCATGACCATTGATCAATGTCCATGAGTCCCATTCACAGCATTGTAAGATGGTGACAGATGGACCCTTAGGCCCCTCCTCCATTCAGAGATGGTCTTTCCCTTTTTCACGTAAATGGCCTCCTTGACTCCGCCCTCAAACCGGCGTTCCTCCCTGTCCAGGATGTTACATCCTCATCACTGAAAGAGTCCACTGGCCTGTAGGTGTGCATAGACTGCAGAGTCCTGGCCTGACGAGGTGGCTCTTCTGTGTTGTAGCCAGAGGTTGTTTGGTTTCGGGCGATATCGAACATTTTCGTTGTATCGCGAGTTTCTCCACGTACAATGGCTTTATCCTAATCATCGAGTATAAGTTGCCATGGCAATATTAAGCTGTCTGCATGTAATTTTTCTCCTACATGCTGCGAATGCATCGTTAATCCCCCCCCCCCAACTGGAAGATTTTCCACCCGGCACACTGCACTGAGCCTGCATGTTTACATCCTACCAGACAGGGAATAGTAGGGCGACAGCGGGAGTTTCTGTTTGGATTTTACAAAGAGGATGTCGAATAAAATGTGACAATTCGCAAACATGCTGTAAAACTATTGATGCAAAAGGAAGCAGCAACACGAAATTATCCCACCAGCTGAAAAGTCCAAATGAAGACAGTTTTACTTTGCATGTGAACGTCTCCCCACACACCAGAGAAACCTTTAAAATCCTTTGTTAAAGGTGTTGACCACAGACGTACTGTGGCAGCATCCTCTGTGTGCACCTGATGGTTAAAGAACGGCTAAAATAAATCATTCAGATTTTATTTTTATTTTTTTGTATTCAAAGTAGAAAAAAAAACCATTGAATGGTCGATTTGACTGAGTATAGCAGTGAAATTTTAGGTTTATATGGTTGAAAATAACATTTGGAGGTTATTTAAACATATGGTGATATGTATATAAAGAAAATATTGTGATATTAGGTTTCCCTCATGTCGCTCTGCCCCGCTGACGAGTTAGTTCTTCATTGTTGTAGCCAGAGGTTGTTTGGTTTCCCCGATATATAAATCCTGGCGCTGAACAGCGTACACTATGTTACTCTGTTTGTGTCGGGGTGGACCAGTTTTTGGCGCAGCGTTTTTTGGGGTTTAAAAGCCACAGAGACCTGGTGTGTAGTGAAAATGTTCCGATACTCCTGATAGGGCTGTGCGATATGACCAAATTCTCATATCCCGATATAAGACCTCCATCGTCCTGATAACGATATAAATCACAAAAATTTTACATTTTCTGTGACTCTCGGGCAGCTCGACGTGCGTGAAGTGTTTCCAGCTGCGCGTCCTGTAGCTGGAGTCGAGTGTTTTAACCGATGCATGAAACGATACATTTTTAGACATAAGTTGTAACGGCGCCGTTTTCTTTGAGTATTTATTCCACGGCGTGCTGCGGGGAAAAGCCTGTTCTAACGTTTGAGTCTAAGGTTTATTTTTTAGCACCTAACGGCTCTCTTTTACTTCTCATCTGTAAACTCTGCATACTCTTTCACGTGATTCAGTTTATTTTGAAAAGTCTCAACAGGATCTTGAGCTTTATTGTGAAAGGTTTATATGGAAAATAAACAAGCGGACACGCGATGCTGTTACCATTTTGTCCGTCCGTAGTGTGGTTATATTAAATATAAGAGAAAGACAGAACTTTAAGAAATGAATATAGCCGCTACAGTGACCATCAGAACCATGAACAAATATTGCTGTAAACAGTTTATTTTGCAACACCACGAAACAAACGATAGCGTAAAATGAAACGATGGACGTTTTTATATCGTCATGCGATATATATGGTTACATCGAACAGCCCTAACTCCTGACACATAAGGGATCACTACGGGTTTGGAGCGTTCTGTAGGCGCCTTCCCTGCTTCGACAAATGTCCAGCTGGGATAACCACATTTACTCGTACTTACTCGCACGTGCTCGTACTAGCTTCAAGCAGTCGTGGCCAAAGTGGGTTCAAATTTCTCGACGCATGCTCGATCATCTGGGTAAGGCAATTTCAAAAGGTTGGTTGTGTTGATCTGGACATTTACAGTGGAAGAAACGTTTCATCTACTAACAACGTCAGACAAGTTTGAATGTCAGTGACCTCAAACTAAAGGTCAGAGGTCATGTTTTCTGAAAGTCTTGTGAATGTGATAACATGACATTGATATCATAGGTGTGTCTCCTAGGAGGCTGAGGGGTAGCACTAGCAGTATTCCTACTTATTTATTCTTGTGTATGCAGTTTGGCCCATTGCTGATGTTTTAAACAGATAAAGCTGGTGTGGTGTTGTGGTCTTCAACAGGTCATCCTGCTGCCTTGTGATTTGGCAAAACAAATATTTGTGTTCTTGAGTGGTGGAGGTGTACCTAATAAAGAGGCGTGTGTGTAATTGCAGTGCATATACCTTCTAAGTGGATGTTTGTGTTTCGCAGATCCAAGTGTGGAGGTGGATGTGGTGGAGGCCAACAGGAAGTTCATGGAGCACAGTGAGGAACTGTACGATGCACTGATAGACTGTCACTGGCAGTCCACAGAGTTACAGCAGGAC
The DNA here is from genome assembly GCF_051167445.1 of Perissodus microlepis. Lineage (NCBI taxonomy): Eukaryota > Metazoa > Chordata > Actinopteri > Cichliformes > Cichlidae > Perissodus > Perissodus microlepis. Next base: position 489,560 of record NC_140481.1, read on the forward strand.
TATGTGACATCCAGTCTGCCAGAGCCCATCTACTGCTGAACCGGGACCTCATGTCCTCTGTGGAGTTCACCTTTCCACTGTTTCCTCCCAGTCCATACGGATTGTGTGTGTGTGTGGGCTTCTTTCTTTTTTTTATTTTTTAGATAATAATAAAAATGAGCTAATGGTTTTTATTTGTGTATAATCCTGTTTAAAATTAAACACGACCATTGGTACACAACCTGCCTTATGAGTCACTTTCATACCTGACTGTGATTGGATTGTGTGTTTCAGACTTTGTAGAGTCAGGGCTGTGTTGGTGTGATTGATATTTCTGTCAGGCCAGAGGTAAAGGAGCAGGTTAAATATCATTTAGTGCAGGAGTCAACAGGATTCCAGCAGAATAGAAAAGTTGAGTAAACTCTTGAGTTGGTGGATGATGCTGTGAGAAACTGACGGCTCTAATATCATTTCTCCAGTCCTCTTAATAAACATGAAGCCTCTGTCCCATCGGTATGTGTGCCCTGAGAGCCTTTTCCCTGTTTAGGTCAGATTTATTAGACCATCGAACGAGGAAACAAATATTTTAGAAGGCTCCAAAAGTTGATTCTGTTCCTCTGGATGTAGCGTTTTCAGTGGGAGAAACGTTTCGTCACTCATCCAAGGGACTTCTTCAGTCTTAGCTGACTGCAGGTTTCCCCAATCTAATAAACAGATCTCAACACCACATCCAGAACACCCTGGATTTTGTTGAGAAGGTGAGAGATGTCATTATGGAGGCAGATGAAACCATGGTCTCGTACGACGTTACATCTCTCTTCACTTGCATCCCAGTCACGGAAGCGTTGGAGGTAGTTCGTAAGAGATTACAGGATGACACCAACCTCAGCAACAGGACCACTCTCAGCATCCACCAAGTGTGTTTGAACTGTGTCTTCATTCCACCTGTTTCACATACAAGGGTCAGTTCTGCAGGCAGAAACATGGGTGTGCCATGGGCTCCCCAGTTTCACCCATCGTGGCCAATTTGTACATGGAAGAAGTGGAAAAGAGGGCTTTGCTATCCTACCCTGGAACACCACCAAGCCATTGGTTCAGATATGTGGATGACACCTGGGTGAAAATCAAATCTCAGGACGTTCCACAGTTCATGGATCACATTAACTCGGTGGACCGACACATCAACTTCACCAGGGAGGATATGAAAAGTGGCAGGTTAGCCTTCTTAGACTGTGAGATTTCCATCAGTAATGGGGGACATCTAAAAGCTGACGTGTACCGTAAACCTACACCTACGGATCAGTATCTAAGGTTTGACTCTCATCATCCACTGGAGCACAAACTGGGCGTCATCAGGACGCTACAACACAGAGCGAACACCATCCCCACTGACACAGCAGCCAGGGAGGCAGAATAATAATATAATAATAATAAATTTTATTTATGAGCGCCTTTCAAGTCACCCAAGGACACTTTACAATAGGATAAAACACTTAGTAAAACAATGGCAGAAGAACATGAAGAAGGCCCTGAGTAAATGTGGTTATCCCAGCTGGACTTTTGTCAAAGCGGGAAAGGCTCCTAAAGAAAGCTCCAGCCGATCCAGGAGAGAAAGACAACCGCTGCCTAAGAGAAAACCTGTAGTGATCCCGTACGTGTCAGGAGTATCAGAACAGCTGAGACACATTTTTTCTAAACACCGGGTCTCTGTGGCTTTTAAAGCCCAAAACACGCTGCGCCAAAAACTGGTCCACCCCAAGGATCGGGTCCCCGACACAAACAGAGTAACATAGTGTACGCTGTTAAGTGCCAGGATTTATACATCGGGGAAACCAAACAACCTCTGACTACAACACAGAAGAGCCACCTCGTCAGGCCAGGACTCTGCAGTCTATTCACACCTACAGGCCAGTGGACACTCTTTCAATGATGAGGATGTAACATCCTGGACAGGGAGGAACGCTGGTTTGAGGGCGGAGTCAAGGAGGCCATTTACATGAAAAGGGAAAGACCATCTCTGAATGGAGGAGGGGCCTAAGGGTACATCTGTCACCATCTTACAATGCTGTGATTGCAGCCATTCCCCAACTCTCTGTGAATGGGACTCATGGCCATTGATCAGTGGTCTTTGATCAGTGGTTGTTGATCAATGGTCATGACCTCCCAGCCCATTGTTCCTTCAGTGGGCTGGTTTCAGTCATTATGCAAATGTCCTGTTTAAAGGTTGGAAACCTGCAGTCAGCTGAGACTGAAGAAGTCACTTGGATGAGTGACGAAACGTTTCTCCCACAAAACGTCCTGATGAACAGAGTCAAGAAAGCTCCAAAACGCATTTAAATAAATAAATACTAAACCCCTGTTTTTAGCTGGCACACTGGACTTCTCTGAGAATTCTGACATTAATCAAGCGTAACATGAAACCACTTGAAACTCATTTGTCTGCAGAGAAATGCAGTAAATAACTGTAATTTGGCATATTAATAAAGTTTTTTATTGGTACCTGCCGATATTTGCCTCCAACCATTTAAAAAAGCGATTTCTTCTTCTTTGTGCCTCCTGCATACGAAAAATAAAAAACCAGAAAAAGGAAAGGTAGTAACACTCACCACTGCTGGTTTATGTGTTGGACTGTTCAAACATCGTGTTGATCATGATCTGGATTAGCACGGTGTAATGTCACTTCCTGTCCACTAGATGGAATCATCTCTCCTACAAGTCGTTGGTCACATATGTTGAAATGTTCAGAGCTTTAATAAATTTAATTTCATTATGAATTTTATTTAGATTTTCTCAGACTATATGCAGTACCACTGTACTTTATATAGAACTGTATAAAACAAAATACATAGGAAGATATAAAAAGTGGCAATCATTATGGAAGATTTAAAAACAAAAAGATCGCAAGACTGGCAAAAGTGACACAAATAATATTTAAAAACAAACAAACGTGTCTTTATTCTGCACGAGTCCTAAAGAGTCAAAACAACATTACTGTGACTTACAGTAAAAGGTAAAGAGCATTTTCCACCTGTGGAAGAATAAAATAACAGGCAGGAGAAAAAAACAATAAAAAATAATTATTGATTTTGATGTGATCTCTCTCAAAGACCAAGGAGGTACTCTTAGTTTTATTGTATTTTTAGAACACAGACAAAGCTCACAGATACCAGTGGATGTATGAACCCCTCACAGTGCTCTGTACTGCAAACATGTAAAAACAACATCACAGTCAGCACACGTCATTTTTTGGACTCGCAACAAAAATCTCTTTAGGCCATCGTGAAGCAAGTATTCACATTATATAAGTAAATGTTTGACTCAAAGTACTAAAAAAAATAAATGTAAGTATAATGATGAACATGTACACCAATCAGGAATAATATTATGACCACCTGCCAAATATTGTGTTGCTGCCAAAACAGCCCTGACCAATCAGGGCGGACACCACTGAAGTCCATGCCCTGGTAATAACATGTGCCAGAGTGTCTGCACCAAGATGTTAGCAACAGCAAACTCTTTACATCCTGTAAGCTGTGAAGAACAGCCTGGTTGTCCAACACATTCCACACATGCTTGATTGAATTGATATCTGGGAGGTTTTGTCCACCTTTGTTCTGTGGCAGGGCGCATTATCCTTTATTTATTGACGCAAGCTCTGACTAAAGATCATTCAGGGAGTAATAATGAGAAGCTGAAGCTGTCAGCTGTGGCTCAGAGGCAAAGCTAGGTGTCTACCAAAGATTTGATCCTCCAGCCTGCATATCAGTGTCTCCTTTTTTTCCCTTCTTTTTAAAAACCCTGTCCTGTCTGGCAGCTTTACAGTCAGAATTGTGATCTGGATGCATAGTGGTACATTTTTTTTATCTGTCTCTGTATTCTTTTTGTGTTACTTCAGATATTACAATAGTATGATGAAGGCAAGATAGGCAAGAGACCAAAACAAAACCAACATACAGCACCTGAAACACACGCACAGATGCATAAATCAAAAATCTTCCTGTAAGGTGTGTGTGTGAGTGTGTGTGTGTGTGTGTGTGTGTGTGTGTGTGTGTGTGTGTGTGTGTGTGTGAGTGTGTGTGTGTGTGTGAGTGAGTGTAAGAATGCCTGTGTCTTTGTCACCAGTGTACTTGATAATGAGAGATAATGAGAGAAGCTGCAGCGATGACCCCAGAAGCCTGAGGGCAGACATCTCGGCAACATTTGCGCTCCCACCCCAGCAGGAGAAGCAGGGAGGCCCCAGCTGGGGTGCCAAAGGGTGGAGGTTCCAGAGGAAACAGGCGGTCGACCCCACGTATCACTGCTCCGATCCCTCAGCTAGAGTGTGACAGTGAGAACGGTGCTTAAAGGCACAGAATAAAACACTCTGTGAATGTGGATTGCTGCAGAGTGTTCAGCTAGAGTAGACAAAGCACTTTATAACTACATTTACTACAGTTTATAGCTGAATTATGGAGGAATCTGCTCATTATTTCCTTCATTGATCAATTGATTGATTTGTAATGAAGGGTGAAAAACCCTATCAATAGTCCACTAAATGATTATCAATGTATTTTTTTTGTCAATCACTCAACAGATTAATAATAATAACTTTATTTGTATAGATATTTTTTAAGTAGACATCCAGACACATAATCAACGTTCATTTCAAAGATTAAGGCTTACATATGAAAGTTAGCTTTCAGCAGTTGTTTGAAACAATAAACAGAAAGCCAAACTGTTGGACAGTTTGGGCGACACAACCTCAAAAGCACGATCACCTCTGGCTTTAAAATCAGAGTAGCGGTGATAAGATCTTCGAAGCTTTGCTGTATAAACACAAGTCTGTCCATGTACAGCCTCATATGCTAATAACAGGATTTTTAGGTGGATTCTGGGTTTTGCTGGAAGCCAGTGAAGGGATGCAAGAACAGGTGTGATATGTGTGAATAGGTGTCCTTGGTGCTGCGCTCTGCACTAGCTGGAGACGAGCTACAGAGGACTGAGGTCCACGTCAAGGCGAGTTACAAAAGAAAGGCAGGAGAAAATTAAAGTGTGAACGTTGCACACAGTGACAGCAAAGCTTTGATTTTTCTGAAGTGATGGAAACAAGACTGGCTGAACTTGAGTTTCAAAATTCAGATGTTGGTCAAAAAAGAGTCCAAGATTTTTAAACAGATAATTAGGTGAGTAATGGCTGTGCTTGTAGTTTAAGACGATCTTTACCTGATTTGTCTGCAAAAATCTCGCAGACAAATAGTTTGAGAAGAAGAATAATGTGGAAGGCCTCAAAAGTACTACACCTAAAAATATCAACTCTGTTGAGACTGAGATGTGTTGAACGATAACAGATCACATGTGAAGAGAAGAACAGCGTAATAAGACACCAGGACGTGGAAGATTGGTACAGATACAGGCAGATGCTGAAACTCCGTGTAGCTGACTGACACTACCTGCGAGAACAAAGACGAAGCTAATGAGCTGTGGCTGCCAGCTGAAGGAAATTCCCCTGTGAGGTCCGACCCACGAGTTATGATGTCCCTCGGCAGTCAGGGATCATTATGTATTTTAAATGTAATTAACGGCAATAAGTTTATTATGTGCATAGACATGAAACACACAAACGTGCTTTGATAGTCCTTAAGTATACTCAGAGCCATCTGTCCTCAGGCATTAACTAATAACCCTTCACTGTGCTGTCACATAAATGCAGTATTACCGAGCAGTGGAGCTGATGGTTTTAAGCTATTCCACATTCTGATGTTCTGCTAATGTGGACTCGGACTACAAAGGTTCATCAAAGCGTTACAGAGTCCCAGGACTATTCTTTAATCTTTAGATCATTTGATCCAAAAATCTAATCCATCACCTGGTGAAGCTCTTAACTCGGTGCTGAGGTGTTTAATCTGTAACGTCTCATTTTTTGATGGTAACCTTTGAAGTATCCAGCACCTCTGTGAGCGCGCCCACGAGTCCAGGACAGCACAGAGAGGAGAGTGTTAGTGCAGCGTTATAGGTGCACCCAAACAGCTCCCTGTGACTCACACCTCCGCTACTTGTTGAGGGACGCCGCTGCTGTCACACGAAGCACCCGTGCGCACCTTTATTTTCAAATCCGCGTGCATGCGCGCGCGCGCGCGCAGCAGGGCTGCTTCCTGCTCACTCCGCGGTGCTGGTGCATGGAGGCGGCTGGGCTGGGCTCTGCTCGGCTTGTGTCCGGCGGAGTTGACGGAGTCAGCGCGGTGTCCCTGCTGCGGATATGTGGGAACGGGTTTAGGGCTGGGCTCGATTCAGCCCTTAACCTTATTCGGAGTCATGCGGACGTTAGGTGTCTTCAAACTACCACCGAGCTGCAACAGGAACTCCGAAATCCAGGCAAGTTCACAGAAGTGTCGGAGTGTGTGAGTGTGAGATTGTGTGTCTGTGGTGGTGCAGTCGGAGCAGCTGGGTGACATGAACTCTTTCATCCTGTGGGTCGTTAACGGTGCCGTGAGCTGCTGTGTTGTCGGAGAGGAATGCAGCAGCTCGGTCATCAGACACATTCCATGTCTGTACAGTGTCAGTGCAGATAGTCCGGCACGGCACGGCACGACAGTCCATGGCTATCCGTAGTTGAGGGACGCCTTATCCCAGTCAGTTGCTGTGCTGATTTTCACCACAGCATTCTTGCAGCTGCTTCGTTTCCCTCCGTCTGGGCTCCACGGGCTCAACAAGCTGCTGCATTTGACTGACACGGTTCCACCCGTGTGCACCAGCAAACGCTTTCGCATTTGTTCATTTTCGTCATGTATCACAACTTGTGGCTTCTCGGGAATTGAATTGATCCAGACCAGCTTCCTCTGCTGGCTGTAAACTGCAGATGCACAGTATGACTGGGTCAATGACACACTGAGTGCGGGCTTCCAGAGCCACACTGTAGAGAAAGTCCTTTCCAGCAGACGCTGCGCTCCTGTCTGTGTCATTCCTGCGTAATTACATGACCACAGGGTAATCGGAGTTCAGCGCATCATCCGGATCAGGCGTGCGTTTACCGTCATGTGCAACCATGCAGCATATCACACCCTCACCGACACAAACTTGTGCCACAGCTGCTGAATGCAGTCTGCTGCTTCTCTCATTTTTGTTACTGCAGCGTTAATCCCACGGCAGAGGGGAATACAGATGCGTGTGTGTGTGTGTGTGTGTGTGTGTGTGTACTGGTCAGCACATTTATTTAATACATGGAGATTTAACGACATTTGGTTATCACATGACCAGGGGATAGCTGTGATGTCATCAATTGATCATTAAGATAAAATGATCTGTTCAAACTTTTAATGTTCGATCTTATAAACAGAAATCTACCAGTAACGTGTGTAATATTTACCCTGTGTGAAATCAAAGGCCCGGCCTGACGTCAGCCACTAACTCGTGGCACTGGATGTTTTTGTGTTGCATTCTGAATGTCGTCCTCACGATTAACTTCTTCACGACTTCCTGTGTCTGTGGCCTCGGATAAAATGGTGACATGACTTTTTTCCATAGTCAGATTCTTTAACACTGACAGCCTGCTTACATCTCACATTAAGGCGTCTGTACTGATAAAATACTTTCCTGATTGTTTGCATGAATGAATTCATTGCTTTTTCATGTAGGACGCTATTGTAGGGATTGTTGATATAATATCTAATATATAATACAGTTGTTAAAGAATTTAATATCACTGGGAAGTTCACTTGAACATGACAGTATCATTGAGCACAGAAATGTGTGTTTAATGCATGTACTCTTTATTACTTGACTAAAAATATACACAGGCTCTTCTTCGTGAACAGAAAGGTTTTGGGTCCTGCTGATATCCACCCTTTCCTCACATTTTCCCAGCAGGCGGTAGTCAGTCTATCGTAGATGCCTCATCTGAGCTTTTATGATAAAATCAGCTGCCTGATAAAACAAGTTCAATGAGAACACTGAGACTGATGTCGGACATTAATGTTGTTTCTGTAAAACGTAAACAACAAGCTGGTTCGCTCTATTTCATGTTTCATATACAAGTCTTTCCACAAAAAGCTGGATGTTGTCTGATGAACCCATATTTTATTCACAATCAAACATATTTAACATGTTTAAGAGGTCAAGAAAGTTGAAAAACCCAAGGAAATGTATCAACAGACAATAGGCAGGTCAGTGCTTAAGTAAAAAGAATTTGCAGTACAAACACGAGACGTGTGCAGTGGTTTCAGAACTGTAGCAATAATGTACTTAATGATGGGCTAAGGTACCCACTCTTATACTTGATTAAGAGCAGGCACCCTCATATGTCTTTAAGATGTAGAGCTGAGTGCATTATTACTTTGTGTATTTGGCACTCTTCTTAAGCATTCACAGAAGGACAAAGGGAACATTTTACGCTCTTTGGTGCATGCTGCAGTCACTGCGACTGGAGGTGGCTTTTCCATTTCACGTTTCTTTGTTCATTACTGTACAGGAACTTAGGAAGAACAGCATATATGTGAGTGCTTCTGTACTTTTGTTTGTACCTCATTTAATTTACAAGCTCTCCACAGATGTGGACGTTTGAAGGTTTTGGTGATTAACTCTGGGGAAAAACCCACTGTCAGTTGGCCAGTAATAAGTAACTACAGTGAGCTCTGGCAGGTCTAAACACATGAATAAGTAAATACTAAAACTGAAAAATACTCCCATTACAAAATATTTTTGAAGGCCTCTTCAAATATTATTCATTTCAAACATTTGCCCCGTGTCTCTCCTCAGGCTGCCATCTCTGGTTTTCTTGTGCAGTGATAACATGAAGGTTTAGATTAATTTTGGCATTAGCCTTTGTAGCCCGAGGACTGAGAGCGTGACAAAGGTGGGTTAGTGGTGTGTATCACTGTCTGCTGCAGTTTAACAGTATTACCAGGGAGATCCAGACTGAGCTTCACTCAGACAGCCACAATGAATGTGTTCACTGTCACCTCAGCCACCATGAAAAAGTTCAGACATCTCTGTACTGTGAACATAGTTGCAGCCATTGCATGTGTTTGAATGAACAGAGACATTAACTCTTTACATTTCCTCCTTCCTAAAGCACTCTGACGGGTTGTGACTCAGACCAAGAGCTCTGGACTAATCTGTGCCATGAAGACCAAGAAATCTCAAGCAGTTCGGCCAAGCTCACCTGCCTGTCAACCAAAGTCTCGCTTCTCCTTACGAAGTAGAAAGAAGAAGGAGAGGTTGATCCGAGGCAAGCTTCGCATCCGCTCCATGCCTGGAGCGTTCCTAGTGCTTGGCGTGGTTGTGGTGGTTGTTGGCACTGCTCTGGCTGTGGCAGGATACTGGCCCTATCAGATATCAAGGTCGTCCATCCTGGGAGCTGCAGATGGGGAAAGCGCCTCTGAATCACAGATTTCCGGCTGGAGTCTGGGACCCAAGGGCTTCCTGTCCACAGCCAGTCTCATTCACAGTGAGAGGATGAAGCTGTTGGGACCAGTCATCATGGGGGTGGGTCTCTTCATCCTCATATGTGCCAACACTGTCCTGTACGAAAACAGGGACAGAGAGACTCAGATGCTGCTGGCCCAGATGCGCAGTGTTATCTGCTCCGTGTCTGCGGCTGTGCCTTCAGCTGACCTTAAAGAAATAGCAGCAGCCAATTCGATGGCCAAACACTACCAGTGGGTTAGCAGTCTACCAGCTGCCCATCTTAACATTCTCTGTCTGCAGCAGCTGGCCACCTCTGAGCCCCTGCTCCAGAGCAGAAGCACCGTAGACCAGGAGCACAGCATGGAGGGTTTCTACCAGCAAGCTGTTCTTCAGATGGAAGGCCTCCACCACCAGGAGTCAAAGCCTCCGTGTTCCGCCAAAGCTTCCCTCTCCAGCTCATGCAATTCCAGTCAGACTGACTTTAATGCACAGCTGGGTGCTAAATGTGAAGAGAGAGCCAGCTGCAGTTCACACACTGGCCCACTTGTTAAGACCAATGTGTGCCTGGTATCTGCAGGCTCCATGTCCACCTTAGGGGTGGATGAAGTTGATGTCCCAGCTGCTCAACCAAGGCGCTGCCACAGTATGAGCTACAGGACTAACCCTTACACAAAGCGAACTGGTAGGTGTATGGAGAGAGAGCACATTCAGGCAAATCAGCTTGAAGTCACTCGTATGGAGGCGAGCTCACAGGTTTGTGTAAACGTTCTTGGACAGGTTGCCGATTCTGCAGAGCAGACTCACCAAAGCTGGCCTCGGCTAGATCTGGGCAACGGCAGACGATACCTGAAACTGGAGAACAAAGAAGACTCGGTGGAAAAACTGCTGGACCAGTTGGAGCACCAGTGCTCTCAGGGGGATACAAGTTTTGGATCTGGGCCTTTCCAGTGATGGCTGCAAACCCAGAATGGAAGAATTATATCTCATTTTAGTTTTCACTTCTGTGCAGGGCAGAGAATAACCGAGCCCAGGAATATTTGGAGTACGGCATTTCTATGAAGGATTTGTTGAGCTCTTTCCCAAGCTTCAGTGGAGTATTGATACACAGTGTTTGCTTGGCTGGATGTGGCAGATGTTTTCTATCATTCAAGGAGATGAACAATATACATCCCCTACACTGATGCAGCTGAGTGGGTCACAGTGTTTACTTCTGCTGTTTGGGTTGGCAGCATTGCAATAAATCAACGTGTATGTTGCCAAAATGTGTTTGCCTGTTTCTGGAACACAGCATGCACAGCCCAGTAAAAGGAGAGAGAGCAGGAAGAGAGACTGTTTACACTGTGCAGTCAGTTCAGAACCAAACTACTCGGACTCCGGAGTCCATAAAGAGAAATGCAACCAGTGTATAAACATGGGACTTTTTTCCCTATTCCAAATGCAATGCATGACAGTGATGTACAATATGCAATATGTTGAATCTCAATTCTTATGCAAGTGATGTCATTGTTGGTTTTATATGCATAAGTAGTAACAAATGGTTATTCTGATTTAAAACAACTTGGATCTTATTCTCGTGTGTGTGTGTGTGTGTGTGTGTGTGTGTAGATAGATACAGATTCCTACAGAATCAGTCATGATAACATTGTGCCAAACATCAGAAGACCAGCAGTGTCAGCCTGTACTTCATGTTTGCTGTTCTAGTGTGTTACATTAAGCACATCACTGATAGCTTCAAAATGGACCTTTAATGGTAAAAAACTGCAACAAAGAGACAACACCCGATCCAAATCCTGCAGCTGCAGCTGATGACTGTTGACTAATTTTCTGTTATTTTAGCTACTCCATAAAATGCAAAACATAACATTTTAATTACATGTGTCTTCATTAAGGTTTGATGTCTCGTTATTTACCTTTTAGAGCAGTTCACAAACATTTAATAGTGGTTTATAACCCACGTTAATCCACATTAACATTTAGCAATGGCTGCTTGGGACTATAAGATATTTATTAAATGATTGTGTATGAAAGCAAAGTGCTACTAATTTAGTAACTAGTCTGTCTGATCATTTGGTTAGTGTTTTTGTCATGACTAAAAATGGTGACCAAACCTATGACAATAAGATCCAAGTTAACAAAAAGATTATTGAAGGAAGAATTGTTTGTTGTGCTTCTCCTGGCGAATGCAGTATCATCTTGTAATGAATACAGGGATGCCCCCTTCTTCTGGTGTCCAGTCGACTCTTTCATAGTGTGCCCAGTATTTATGAGGAGGGTGACCAAGCCCCCACACACCTTCCACTCTCGTCACATCATCCTTTGATCAATGGACTGAATGGATTGTGCGGACAAGGCAACCCTGCGACTCCACTTAGATTTAGTAAGGTTGCTGTTACTGCATACAGCTGGGTGTGTGTCATAGAGGAAGAAGACGATGAATTACAGTCTCCTGGGCCCTCCTTATGTGCAGATGTGCAGGGGCCATCGCTCCATGTTCCATATTTGAATCAACACTACTCTGGTTTTCTTTTTGTCTGTGCTGCCTGTTCTGTATGCCACATGTATCTACATGCATACCAAGCAATATGTGCAGAACAATCACTGACTGCCTTGCCCTGTGCTGGACACCAAATTATATAACATTACCATTCCCGTGTTACAAATATAAGGCAAAGCAAAAGTAACATCTTTGCTGTCATTTCATTTATGCACACTGTCCTCTCTACACATATCACTGACAATCCCATTCTTCACTCTGAAGGAGACCTTGTATATTAAAAACATAGAACTGGGATCTGGACTTTCGCATCCCTCCCGAAATCCTCCAGTTGCAATTATCCTCAGCAAAGCCTGATGTATAGCTCCATATCCCTCCCCTCTCCTTAGCTTTTATTGTTCCTTCAGGGCAGATATGCAGTCCCTCATGATCTCCTCTTATTTAATTGGTCGTTTACAAGATGGCCTCTAGGTTTCTAACAGCTCATAAAGCTAGCAGGCAGGACCTCCTGCGCTCTGTGGCCAAAGTACAGGAAAGTAGAAAATTACAGAGCTGCAAAAAGGTGTAGATGTGAAAAATGAGATCATAATTTAGAACTTTTGTGCCAGACATCGGGTCTTGTTGTCATTTGCTCAACTGGTCTCTGCAAGCTGTCTCCACACTGCCAACCAAAGCAACGAGAGTAGGGAAGAGGCTTCTGGAGTGAATGGCTTTGTTAAGCATTCAGCATTCAGCCACAGTCATTTGCACATAATTGTTACTGTCCATTAGCTAATGTAGCCAAATACATTAGGATCTGGGAAGCACTGAATAGCAGCATGTGCACAAGAGCTGAGTAATTGTTACCACACCAGCTGATGTCAGTTGTGATTATACTGGCTTCCTGTTAAATCCAGAATTCAAAATCCTGCTCCTCACATACAAGGTCTTAAATAATCAGGCCCCATCTTATCTTAATGACCTTGTAGTACCATATCACCCTATTAGAGCACTTCGCTCTCACACTGCAGGCCTACTTGTTGTTCCTCGAGTATTTAAAAGTAGAATGGGAGGCAGAGCCTTCAGTTTTCAGGCCCCTCTTCTGTGGAACCAGCTTCCAGTTTGGATTCAGGAGACAGACACTATCTCTACTTTCAAGATTAGGCTTCAAACTTTCCTTTTTGCTAAAGCATATAGTTAGGGCTGGACCAGGTGACCCTGAATCCTCCCTTAGTTATGCTGCAATAGACGTAGGCTGCCGGGGGATTCCCATGATGCATTGAGTTTTTCCTTTCCAGTCACCTTTCTTACTCACTATGTGTTAACAGACCTCTCTGCATTGAATCATATCTGTTATTAACCTCTGTCTCTCTTCCACAGCATGTCTTTATCCTGTCTTCCTTCTCTCACCCCAACCAATCACAGCAGATGGCCCCGCCCCTCCCTGAGCCTGGTTCTGCTGGAGGTTTCTTCCTGTTAAAAGGGAGTTTTTCCTTCCCACTGTCGCCAAAGTGCTGCTCATAGGGGGTCATATGATTGTTGGGTTTTTCTCTGTATGTATTATTGTAGGGTCTACCTTACAATATAAAGCACCTTGAAGTAACTGTTGTTGTCATCTGGTACTGTACAAATAAAACGGAATTGAAGTTCTTTCATCCCATCAGTTTTAAGGTAAAGGTTTTTTTTGCTGCAGCTTCTTGCAAATCATGTTACTGCTATCACATAACGGAGCAACTACAGGTGTTTTACAGTGAATGTGGCACTTAGCACTTAGGATTTTTCCCCACTGGGATGTTGTGACCAAGTTGTTAAACCAGCATTTGCAGCTATCAATTCGGAGGAGAGCAATAAAAAAAAAGAAAAAAAAAACTAAAAGCAAACATGATTTTTACTACACAAGATTGCAAGCTGCAACTTTCTGCTGCAGTGAAAGCTGTGAAAAAAGGCCAAGTACAAGCTCGGTTTCAAAAAGGCTGGGACACTCTAAATGTGAATAAAAAATGGTTCATGGGTCGACACATTGTATTCACAGTAGAGCACAGAAAACATCAAATGTGTAAACTGAGAAAAACGTCAGGTTTTAAGATTGTCCAATATGAGATTCTAGCTGCAGTCCTGGGTCTTCTGTGAAGTCATGCTGTTGTAATAGTTGCAGTATGCAGTGTAGGACTGTCTTGTTGAAATATGCAAGGCCATACCTGAGAAAGATGTCTGAAGGAACATATGCTGCTCTAACACCTGTATATGCACCTGAGCATTGATGCTGTTGATCCAGACAGGCTTTGTAGCTGAGCCCTGAAAACAAGCTGGATGGTTTCTGGATCATTTTTACCTGTGGCTTCTTTGCAACATACTTGCTTCTTCATGGAAGTCACCATGCCTGTTTCCCAAATTATACAAACCTATTCATGGGAACATCTGTGGAGGATTTGTACTTGGGAGTACAGTGTGGAATCTGCGTTACTCTTTGATGTGGTTAAGAGGTCAAGAAACTAAAGGTCCCCTTTAGTGTGGAGGAGGGTCCATCGTTTTTCTAAACAAAACAGTTTTCCACTTTGCCACAGACATTGATGTCTTTAAGTGTTCCTGAGCCCCTTGCAGTGATTTTCATGACACAGTCATGCCCGTTTTTGATGGATTAACGCTCAGAGATCGCAGACATTCAATATTATTTTTTGTCCTGGTCCCTTGTGCACAGAGATTCCTCCAGACTATCAGGATCTTTTGATGATATGTACTGTAGATGATATTCAAAGTCTTCACAATTTTATCTCAAGGAGATTTATTCTGTAATTGTTCCACAATTTGTTCACAGACTGTTGAACTGCTGCCCATCTTTGCTTCTGAGAAACGTACTCTATAAGATGCTCTTCTTCTGCGCGGGTATATTAGTGGCCTACTGCTAAATAACCCAGTCATATGCCACACGTTCATCCAACTTTTTGTTTTAGGCACTCAGTTTCCAGCCTTTTGTTGCTCTTTGTCCAAAATGTTTGAGAAATGTTGAAACATGAAATCAAGTTGAAAATGAGCTCATTTTTCATGAAATAATAAATCAGAATCAGAATACTTTAATAATTCCTAAGGAAATGATGTGGGTTACAGTCACTCCAAGACAGTAACAGTAACAGACTGTTATTCACACCTCTGATTCCATCTATTCATTTAAATCTCAGTTAAAAACTTACCTGTTTGACCGAGCATTTTCAGTTAGTTAGTGCACATCCCCTATATTTTACCCTTATGTTATTTATCTTCTACTAATGTTCCGCTGTATAAATACCCCCACCTTATATTTATGAATACCCAGTAATTTTATCTTCTAAACTATGCTCTAATGTTTTATTTCTTATTTTGTCTGTACTTTTTTGGGTTTTTTGTAGTCTGTTATAGACTTTTATCTTATATCTTATGTTTTAATCTTGTTGTGAAGCACTTTGGTGTACCTTCAGCTTTAAATGTGCTATATAAATAAAGTTGTATTGTATTGTATTATATTGAATAATATAACTAGTGACATTAGTTACACCAGATTATTAGCATAAAAACTAAAACCAGTAAAGTAAAACTGTCTTGACTTAACCAAACACTACTGATAGTTGGTCTATCTAAATTCATTGTAACGGAATGGGGACAGCATGACTGTGCGGTGTTAGGACTGTAAACCACAGAAAGAAGGTTCTGGGTTCAAATTCACCATTTATGTGTTTTCTGTTTGGGTACTCCATCTGTCAGTTGAAAGTTATGCATGTTAGGTTGCCCTAGGTGGGAATAATTGTTTGCCTCTGTGTCAACCATCAAACTGTGTCAAAACAGCTTTTGCATTATGCTAATAAACATTCAATTCAATTTAATTCAAATTTATGTGTGTAATGCCAAATCACAGCAACAGTTGCCTCAAGGTGGTTTATATTGTAAGATAAAGACCCTACAATAATACGAAAAAAAAGAAGCTCCAACAATCATATGACCCGCTATGAGCAGCACTTTGGCGACAGTGGGAAGGAAAAACTCCCTTTTAACAGGAAGAAACCTCCAACAGAACCAGGCTCAGGGAGGGGCGGGGCCATCTGCTGTGATTGGTTGGGGTGAGAGAAGGAAGACAGGATAAAGACATGCTGTGGAAGAGAGACAGAGATTAATAACAAGTATGATTCAATGCAGAGAGGTCTGTTAACACATAGTGAGTGAAGAAGAAACACCCAGTGCATCATGGGAATCCCCAGCAGCCTACGTCTATTGCAGCATAACTAAGGGAGGATTCAGGGTCACCTGATCCAGCCCTAACTATATGCTTTAGCAAAAATGTTAAAGTAATGTAATTCTTCTCATTTGCTTCTCATTCATGAAAATTTTACAGCGTTGCCTCTTGTAAGTTCCACTATGCACCAAATTAAAAATAGACAAACTTCTTATTAAATTAATTTAATGCATTCATCTAAGCATGTTTATATTTAGAGCTCATTTATATTAAGACAGATGATCAATAAAGTATTTTTTGGAGGACCAAAATTACAAACCTGTATTTAACATTTACAAACATCACCAGTACTTTTACGGTTAGTATTAAGCAGTTCCATCACAGTGTCTTCATATACAGTGTGATACATTGATAATGAGATCAAATTAATTTTGTGAGAGTGAAGGGACGAGATATTAATAACTGCTGATTAAAGCCTGTTTCACCACACTCATTCCTACAGGCACAGTTGTCAACAACTCTCGTGAAGGCAGAGACATTGCAGAGAGGACACACTTTCTTTATTTTGTACTGCAGATATCATAACCAAGATGTTCAAGGGTCTGCAGGAGATATGGCTGAATTAATTATAACTTATTTCATACGTACCTCATTTGCTCTTTATACCCCTGTTAACCTTTCCTCCTTCGGTCACCTGACCGTGGTTGGGGGACACATGGGAGATGCTTCCTTCAGGGTTGAAGTTGTCCTCTTCGGGGTTAACCCCCCTTCCCGTTTCACATTGCATATACAAATGTAATGAGGCACACCACAGAAAAACCACGGAAGCACCGGGTTATTGAAGTGACTGGCCTAGCTTAGCTTACAAAACTGTTCGGTCACTCTCCGGTTAATTGGTCCTGTGCATTCACTCTGGGGGGTCAGGTCAGACAGTGCATACACAAGCCTCCAACACAAGCACAAGCTCCCATCACATTTGAGTTAATACTCAGACTCTGCAATACTACCCAGAGTCTGGGGGGCAATTAAACAAAAATTTCAAATCATGCATTTGGCAGGATTCACTATCAAATAATACATCTCAGTGATGAAATGAGTCCATTTAAGGTGTACACATATGTGCAAGAATAAACATTACAAGTAGTGGGAAAGAAATTACACAGTGGTAATTATTGTATAGCAACCGGGAATAACACTAACTGATCCATAGCGTTTAGGAGAAAACGAACACAAACCAAAGATTGCATGTAGATAACCCGTTGTGTCTTCAGTTACTGCCTCTTTTTTTAAACATTAGAACAATGAAAAAAATGTATAACTTTGGTTGAAAAATGTTTGCTAACACTGTAGGAGACTAGAATGACTTAAAACTTGAACTTTTCAGTCCTACTTGGAGCTGTCCACGGTAATGAACAAAAGTAAGCGACCAATTCACCATACCAATCGGGTCTCTACGCTGATGTCTTGGTAGTTGTGCCTGCTGGCCCAGATGGTGTAGCTTACCCAACGCTCCCCCACCACTCTCAGGTTCTACGTGGGAAGGGGATGACGGGACAAGCAGAACCAGGATCATGTGCAGCTCGGACAGATGGTTGACAAAAACTGGGGTCATCCTCAGTTGCAATGGAGAACAGGTTGTGCAGACCCAGATCGCAGCCGGCCGAATTATTTCTTTAAGGCTATTGTTGGGATCTCTGTTGGTGTCCAGTGTTGAGTTTGGTCCAGGACCCACGTGTTGTCTGGGGGCTCACAGCAGCGGTAATGATTTAGTTGGTCATGGTGGACGACTTTCACTTGGAACCCTTTATATTGTAAGATATAAAGGGTTCTTCCAGATCTCTTAGACTAGGTCATCCAATGGTCCCAGGGCAAAGAATGGCCCTTCATATGATGGGAGGAACTTTTTAACTTTGTTCTTCACATGGTATCATATTGTCTCTTTTCACGTGTGAATGACTTACCCAGGGCTTCTCTAGTGATTAGGTGAGCCAGCTCCAGCCTCTCCCTCATCTGCTGCACATCCTCTGGAGCTGAGGGTTGGTTTTCCAGATCAGGAGGCAGACCTGTGACAAGGCCCACTGGTTCACTTACTTCTTGGCCAAACATCATGAAGTTTGGGGTAAAACCTGTAGCAACAACTTCAGCGATTGTCACAGCTCACTCATCGGGGATAGGAAATGCCTTTGTCTACTTAAAAATAGTCTTGTATCACAAGCACTATTTTCTGCACTCAGTCTTATTCAGTGGTCCCATAATGTCCAATGCAATGCGCTCCATAGGGACCACTATCCAGTTCCCACCACAAGTGTCTTCTGGGGTCGGGCTCTGGACGCACAGCCAGTACAATAAGCATAACCATATAGCAACGTCTTCTCTCATATTGTCATGCCCTGGGTCTAAGGACCCAGAGCTCATGTATTTTTTGTACCTGTTTATTTTCTTTCTATGTTTTGTTGTTTTCTCTCCTTTTTCGCTCCCGTCTCTCAGGGTGTGCTCCCAGGTGTTTTGGGTTGCCTGAGGAATCGTGACCCAGAAGTGTTCCTGCGCTGGAGGCAGCCACACCTCCTGCTCGTTATCTGCAGCCAGCTGCAGCAGATCAGGCTCAGGCTTCCGTGTAAATTAGTGAAGACCTCGCTGCTGTGGATTACCTGCTGAGGTGTGTGTTTGTTTTGTCACCAGGAGTTGGGAGCGGTGAGTCTGTCATGGAGAGAAGTCATGGTTGGGTCTGGGGGTTTTTGGAGTTGTCACCATTCACTTCCACGGACACTTGCACTGTGTGGGATTCGCGGAGGAATCGCCACGGGAGCCACCGTGCTTGGGATTTGTACATGGACTTGCTGTTTTGCACTCACTGTAAATAAATTTACTGTTCAGCTAAAGAGTCCTGCATTTTGGGTCCTCCATCCATCGATCCATCCATCCCTCCATCCATCCATTTTCTTCCGCTTATCCGGGGCTGGGGTGCGGGGTCAGCAGCCCAAGCAGAGAAGCCCAGACCTCCTTCTCCCCAGCCACCTCCTCTAGCTTATCCGGGGAAACACCAAGGCGTTCCCAGGCCAGCCGAGAGATATAATCTCTCCAGTGTGTACTGGGTCTGCCCCAGGGCCTCCTCCCGGTGGGACATGCCTGGAAAACCTCTCCCAGGAGGTGCCCAGGGGGCATCCTTGTCAGATGCCCGAACCACCTCAACTGGCTCCTTTCGATGTGAAGGAGCAGCGGCTCTCTCTAAGGGAGAGGCGAGCCACCCTTCGGAGGAAGCCCATTTCCGCTACTTGTATTCGCAATCTCGTTCTTTCGGTCACTACCCACAGCTTGGGACCATAGGTGAGGGTAGCGGCGTAGATCGACCGGTAAATTGAGAGCTTCGCTTTTACACTCAGCTGTCTCTTCACCACAACAGACCGGTACAGCGTCCGCATCACTGCAGCCGCTGCACCAATCCATCTGTCGATCTCCCGCTCCCTTCTCCCTACACTCATGATCAAGACCCCGAGATACTTAAACTCCTCCACTTGGGGCAGGGTCTCGTCCCTGACCCGGAGTGGGCACTCCACCCTTTTCCGGCTGAGGACCATGGCCTCAGATTTGGAGGTGCAGATTCTCATTCCCACCACTTCACACTCGGCTGCGAACCGTTCCAAGGCAAGCTGGAGGCCATCACCTGATGAAGCCAACAGGACCACATCATCTGCAAAAAGCAGAGATGAGATACTGAGACCACCGAAGTGAAAGCCTTCCGCCACTTGGCTACGCCTAGAAATTCTGTCCATAAAATATTTAGAACAGAATCGGTGACAAAGGGCAGCCCTGGCGGAGCCCATCACCCACCAGGAACAAGTCCAGCTTATTGGCGGCTATGCAGACCAAGCTCTTGCAATGGTCGTATAAGAACTGAATGGCCCATAGCAATGGGCCAGACAACCCATACTCCTGGAGCACCCCCCACAGGACCCCCCCGAGGGCCACAGTCGAATGTCTTCTCCAAGTCCACAAAGCACACGTAGACTGGTTGGGCAAACTCCCATGCACCCTTGAGTATCCTCGAGAGGATAAAGAGTTGATCCAGTGTTCCACGACCAGGACAAAAAACGCATTGTTCCTCCTGTATCCGAGGTTCGACTAACAGATGGACTCTCCTCTCCAGCACCCTGGCATAGACTTTCCCAGGGAGGCTGAGGAGTGTGATTCCCCTGTAGTTTGAACACACCCTCCGGTCCCCTTTCGTAAAGATGGGGACCACCACCCCGGTCTGCCAGTCCAGGGGTACTGCCCCTGATCTCCACGCAACATTGCAGAGACGGGTCAACCAAGACAGCCCTACAACATTCAGAGCCTTCGGGAACTCGGGGCGGATCTCGTCCACCTCAGGGGCTCTGCCACCAAGGAGTTGTTTAACTGCCTCAGTGACCTCGCCCCCAGAGATTGGCGGGTCATCCCCTTCATCCCCGGACTCTGCTTCCGCCACGGAAGACGTGCCAGTGGGATTAAGGAGATCCTCGAAGTATTTCTTCCACCGCCTGACAATTTTCTTAGTCGAAGTCAGCAGCACTCCACCCGCACTATACACAGTGCAGGTAGAACACTGCTTCCCCCTCCTGAGTCGCCTGACGGTTTGCCAGAATCTCTTCATGGCAGTCTGAAAGTCTTTTTCTATGGCCTCTCTGAACTCCTCCCACACCCGAATTTTTGCTTCCACCACCGCCCGCGCCGCATTCTGCTTGGCCTGTCGGTACCTATCAGCTGCCTCCGGAGTCCCACAGGCTAACCAAGCCCGGTAGGACTCCTTCTTCAGCTTGGTGGCTACCACCACGACAGGCACCAACCACCTTGCGGCCGCAGCTCAGTGTAGCGGCTTCGGAAGTGGAGGTGAACATGGCCCATTCGGACTCAATGCCCCCAGTCTCCCTCGGAATGCTGTTGAAGCTCTGCCGGAGGTGTGAGTTGAAGATCTCACGTCCTCGCAGGAGGCACTCACGGACTCGCGCTCTGTCACTATGTGCGTTCTTTATTTATACAAGCTGGTCACATGTGTGTACAAAGATAAGTACACAAAGTTATTCCAAGAACTCAGTGCTGAGGTTCCCCTTTTCTAAGTCTGTATGTTCTTAGAAAAGAGGAAGCTGTTAGATGCTAAATAAGTTTATCATACAAGAGTTCATGTAAAAAGTCACGTAGACATGTGGATTGCTTAGTGATCAATAAAAACACATTTCATGTAGATGATCACACTATGTACAATTTTCTTCTGACACTCACCCAGGACCAATTTGCCATGGGAGACTCTGCCATCCTATTTTCGCCAACTCCACAATCTGCCATTGCAGACCGCGACACATATGACACCAATAGTACCTGGTTTGTAGTCTGGCCATCGTCCTCTCTACACCAAAATGTCCACCCACTGGCTCTTCATGCATCTGGCTCATCACTTCTGGTTGTAGCTTCTACATTAGTATGAGTGTTTCCGTGTGTTGAAAGATTTTTGAGTTTTGTGTTATGTTTATTTGTAGCTTCATTTAAAGGAAGAAGAGCTTGTGAGTTGGACAATTGAAGGAAGGGAGTGAGGCACTGTGTGCAGAAAATATGTGCTGTGTCAGCTAAACAGTTACCTCCTGTTTCAACAGATAAGCTCCGGTTTCAACAGACAAGTTAACGGTCTCTCTCCTTTTAAGGAAATGTTTTGAGTTCTATACATACCAAGCTATCTCCTGTTTCAACAGACAAGCTAAAGGTCTCTCCTTTTAAGGAAATATTATCAGTTCCATACATGCCACTCCTACTGCTCTGAAAGCTTACTTGAAGTATAAATAAAGAATGTGCTGAGAGCCCTGCGCGGTTCCTTTGTGACACACACAGTGCACACGTTGGTGCAGTGTCAGGAGGAACGCCCGTGTACATGTAAAATAGATATCTGAGTCTGAGTTTCTTTGCCTTCTAACAATTTTCTCCTCACACCGTGTAAAGTCTCTGTATCAGGGGTAGCAGTGCTTATGCCCAAAATCTCTGTGTCAGGTTTAGGGGTGTTTTGACTTACCCCCACTGAACACACTACTGTGGTAGCCAGTATTCCCTCTACCCCACTGGACTCAGCAAATTGCAGAATTCAAATTGCACTGGACTGCTTGATGACTTGGCCCCCTGGGTGTGTGAAGGGATCCTGCACTTTGCATGGGCAGGACTGGAGGCAAGGTCTTCTGGAAAGACTATCAGCAAGTAATATTCGGTCAGCTTCTCGAGCCACAGGGCTAACTCTCCTTGAGGCTCTTTCATCTTTTTTAGTTTGCACAGGCTGCCATGG
Source organism: Perissodus microlepis (assembly GCF_051167445.1). NCBI lineage: Eukaryota > Metazoa > Chordata > Actinopteri > Cichliformes > Cichlidae > Perissodus > Perissodus microlepis. The sequence continues at coordinate 511,892 of NC_140481.1, forward strand.
TCTGTGGGCACCTTAAAGGGATGCCCAAGGAGATACTAGCAAAAATCAGATGTGAAATCCATAATGGCTAGTAATTCACGTTTCATGGTGCAATAATTCTGCTCAGTTTTTGCCAGCTTTAGACTCATATACAAGCACACTTTCTCTGCTGTATTTGTGACAGTATAGCGCCGATGCCTATGTCACTGGAATCAGTATCCAGTAGCATTTCACCCTGGTCCAGTGGATAGTCAAGAACCGGGGCTGAGTTTAGGTCACACTTTAGCTCATCAAAGGCTGCTTGGTGCTTAGCATGCCGTTGGAAATGGGCATTTTCTTGGTTAAGTTATGTAGGAGCTCAGCTATGCAGGGAAAGTCTTTCACAAACCAGTGATAATATGAGGCCAGGCCGCTGACGCATCTGACGTCTTGAATGTATGGTACATCCCGTCCATCTTATGCACCACAACAATTGGTGAGGCCCAACTGCTGTGGTTGCGCTGGGCAAGACTGCACTTCTGATCAGCGTGTTATTGTTTTTCCCCCGTTATTCTTCGCAGCTGTTGTTTAACAGAGGCACCAGGACGGGTCATGATGTCGTGTTGAATGAGGTTGGTCTGGCCCAGGTCAGCATGCCCTTTGGAAGACACATGTGCATAAGCACAGAGCAAACATTTAAGTTGGAGCTGTCCATGGCCATTTAGGTCTGTAGAGCTCTGGGCATAGAGCTTCTGCAGGTGCAAAGGAACCACAGGGGGGCTAGCCAGCAGGTCTGCAGGTAGAGGAACCCTGGCGGTTTGCATGGCTGCAGCTGGCTGGAGGAGCACGGTAATGGATCCCTCTTTAATGGTTAGTGTTTTACTGGGACAACTTTAGAAAGTTGGGTATTGACTAGGACGCTGACTATGAGTATTTTATGTTTCTCAACAAAACCTTTAGTGGGACTAAGCATCATATTCCCTTTAATGGTTGCACCTGGATGCACCGTCCCTTTCACCATGTACTCCTGCCCTGGTTCAGCCAGCGCAGTTCTAGCTAATCTCATGGCACAAGACCTTAGGCTGGCTTTAGCTTGGTAGTAGGGCACTTCCTCACCAAAAAGGACGATATGATGCCTACTGAAATCAAGATGACCTGCAGCTTGAGTGGGGAAGAGGTGTCCATCACCACTTCATTACCGGCTATATCTGCCACAAGGAAAGTGACATCCACCTGATGGTTGTTAATATTAACAGGTATCTGGACCTCACCAAGCACAGGCATGTCCCCAGGTCCAACACCGAGCAAAGACTCAGCAATTCAAGGCTGTATTGAGGGTCTCATGTCAAGGTGGATGGCGTGGTAGTAGTGCAGTGCCAGCACGCTCCTCCTGGCTCCAGCTACAGCCACTGTTATGCCTCTGCTATGATTGGGAAGTCAGCTAACCTCCTTCCCCACATCAGTACTCTGATGACACGATTCTTGGTTCACAGGTATAATGACACAGGGAAAGGTGAAACTGCAACATACAAAACAAGGTATAATCACTTTTAATTATTCACCATATAATGATGAAAAAATGTTGACTTGTATTAAAACACTGGGTTAATATATCTTCCTACAATATTCATATGAATTACATCTCTTTGTAATATTAAATTATTATTTTTAACAACTCTTGTTGTAATTTATGGTTTGCATCTCTAATTTGTTAATCTTTGCTATTTAACAAACTTAATGAGCGATTACTAGGATAAATCATAGGAAATTGTTTTCATCATTAAACTTGCAGAAAATTACTTTAAAGAAAATGATCCACACAAAAAAAATAAAACAAGTCTGCACATACCCACAATGTGACCAAAGGCACAGGATGTATATGGATGCTGCTGGGCTTAACTGTCATGGTCCCTGTGCCTACCCGGTCAGCCCAGTGTGGCCACAAATGTTTTTGTTTTTGCTCTGTCTTTCCCCTCCCCTCTTGCGCTACTCGTCGATGGAATATTGAGTAACTCTAGTAATTATTGCCTGGCTCTGTAGAATTCCGTCCATTCTCATGCTTACTTAGGAAGTAACCCTCATCCTTGTGAATAGGTTTCCCGGATCTATCCCCTACCGTTACCCCTGGACTCCTGAGCATGAGTGGAGCTGCTTGGTGTCAATCAATCAATCAATCAATCAATTTGTGGAGTTGGTGTGGAAGAGGAGCGGAGCGAGTGTGAAGGCTTTGTGTTTCCCAGCCCCTGTGGACCCTCGGAATCCTGGTGTCCAGCCAGTCATGGACTCAGCAGACTTGGTCTCCTCCTCCTCTCCCCCAGCCCCAGTTACATTTGAAGCCATTTTACAACGCCATGAACAGATCCTTTTTTGTCTCAGCGAGGACGTTGCCGCTTTAACTCAAGCAGCCACTCAGTGCACGCCCTCATCAGAACCCTCTTCTCCCAGCAAACGCACCCTGGTGAAGCGTTGCTTCACCTGCTTTGGTTTTGGTTGTGTGTGATTTGGTTTTGGTTGTGTGTGATTTTCGTCTCCCCACACCAGAATTTTTTTCAGGTGATGTGGGGAAGTGTGTGGGATTCCTTACACAGTGCTCAGTAGGGGTCGGTTTTGATTATCGATTCAAATCGATTCTAGCTTGGATAACGTGATATCGATTCATTAAAATCCTGAATCGATTTTTTAAATATAAATTTACTTTGCCCGAAACGCCAGAATCTCAGGTTAAAATTTCAACAACCACCAAACAGCTAAAACAGTAAATTAGAGCAGGCACACAGATTCTGCACAAAGACAAAGAAATAAAGCGCGGACCCGCCAACGGATCAGAATCAGTGAGATGTCGCCTTTCTCACCCGACGGCAGAATATTTTTATAAAATCCCTGGCCTGGAAAGTCGCCTTCATGTTTTTCTGTGTTTTATCCATAGCTACTTTGACACAAAGGCATCTGCTGTGATGCTCACACCTTTGATAAAGTCTCGCAAGTGTCAGCTTTCTTTTTATAGATATAAAAATATGGAAATGTACTGATGCATGATCTGAATTATAATATTTCTGACTCTCTGAGGCAGTCAGATTCCAATCAAATCGAATCGAATTGAATCGAATCGTGGATCGAATCGATTCGGGACTTTGTGAATCAGAATCGAATTGATTCTAGAAATCAGTGACAATACCCAGCCCTAGTGCTCACTTCAGTTTTGCCATGAGCCGCATGTTTTCTCCAATGATGGGATTATTGGAGCTACTGCAGAGACCGTGCTCTAACATGGGCGCAGGTATGATGCTGTGCGCTAATCCTGAAATTACCTATGCTGATTTTCTGTCTCAGTTTTGAAGTGTTTTTGATAAGGGGTCCACTGCAGCAGCAGCCGGATCCTGCCTCATGAACCTGAAGCAAGGTAAGCGGATCATGGCTGATTTCTCCATTGATTTCTGGACACTGGCGGCACAGATGGGGTGGGGCCAGGACGCTTTAAAGAGTGCACTGCTGAACAATGTGAGTGAGGAGGTAAAGGATGTACTAGTGAGACGTGAATTGCCTTGTGTCATTGTGTTCTGGATTGATGACCGCCTGCGGGCACGACAGAGCACGCAAAGTCACTTCATTCATGAGCCTCCGGCGTCACGAGATGCCTCATCGGAGCCTCAAGGGATGCTGAGTACAGTGGAGTTGGGAGGGGGAGCGACCCATGCAACTCGGACAATTGCAACTCTTGCTTTTATCACCTTAATAAATCAAAACATAATTTAAAAGCTGTTGCATTTACTTGGTGTCCCGTATTCTAAATATTGAGGATAAGAACAAACCAACACTGGCCCAGAAGAGTGCAGTCAAACAATGATTTTATTGAACACACGCGTGGGAAGATGTACACTGCAACACATCAGCATAGATCTTCGCCCAAAAATACACTTCAGACTGCTTTTAATTCATCAGGGTTACGCCCCTTCATGCGTTAACAAGAATTATGATATGCATCCATTACAGTAAATGTTCAGTTAAAAAGCTAAAAACAGACAAAGAAGTTCCTCGTTCTTTCACATTCTTCCATACATGGCAATTTGTTTCACCCTCCAGATGGTCCCTGAGGGTTTGCACTCTTCTTGACTCTTCTTCTGTCACCTGTTACTAGGCAAACTCAAATGCAGTTAGAAGCAAAATGAATTCCAGGCCCTTGGCCTGGCCTATGTTTAAATCATTTGTGTTTGTAAGCGTGTATGCGGTTCAACCTTCTGTTGCTCCAAGTCACTTACACCATGGATCGTCAGGACATCGCGCCAAACGAAGCTTAAGACCTTTAAATAGACTGAGCCTCAACTCTTTCCTGAGCACATCCTGCAATGTGTGTATAAAATGATTATAGCCGCACTTCTGATATAAGTTTTAATCTAATGGCAGTAGCTTTTAATTAACTGTTTAATGCAATGATAATGATGAAAGCCATATGTAGCAGTAAAATATTTTCTTTATTCCCACATTGGGTTATCTTTGTCTATTATCAAAATTTGTTTAATGATCTGAAACATGTCAATGTGTCATATGCAAAAAAAACAAAGAAATCAGGAAGGGGAAATGACAAAAAACACAATAAAAAAAAATAAAAACACTGTATCTAATGTGTACTGTGGCGCATGGATCTGTCTTCTCTGGTTTTATGTGCATTTACCAGCTTCCCACGTTTAATAAGGATGTTATTCAGGACATTTCTGTCTTTTTTTGTTTATCTGGAATCGTATCAAACTTTGACAGTGTTTTAATTCTTTAACATTCATGTTTGTTGCCCAATAAAAACCTTAAAGACTTAAATCTTATTAACTCTTTAAATCTTGTTTTGTCAGTCAGTGGCCCCTCTCATGAATTAAAAATAAATTCTAATATCAATTTTGGCTGTGTGGCAGACAGGATAGGACCCAGGAGCAGGAGAAAACTAAAGCAGGCAGCTGTATCAGTGATTCTCAAACATTACAAAAGTACAATAACAACTCAGACGAGGAGAAGACTAGGAACTAGGAACAGGGACCTTGGTTTTCGCTCCACTCCGTTACATATGCTGGTTGGGCTTCACAACCCAGAGGGACAGCTAGGCCTTGGACAGGCGTCGGCCCAGGACCCCAGAATGGAAACTCACAAACAGCTGGCCTGTGATCCTAATCAGTTGGGTACGCCTGACGTACACTGCCAAAGCATGGACGGAGCACAGGGAAACTGGTGCCAAGCTGCCTCATGGTTCAAACCCCCCAACGGGAGCTGTTCATAGCTCAACCACCTGGAACAGGTGGAATTTGGACAGAACCTTTGGCAGGAATGCAGGGTTGGGTTGGAGGATCGCCCCTTTCCCGTCTGGCAATGACCTGCAATGCTCCTTGGACCGAAAGAGCATGGAGTTCACTGATCCTTCTTTCAGATATTAGAGCCAACAAAAAAGCTCAAAAAGGGGATGCTGAAGGTTGCAGAGGACAAAGTCCAGGTCCCATGGAGGAACCAGGGCCCCTGGCCTTATTTCAAGACATGCCAGGTGTCAGTGCTTCTAGGTGACGTTGGGTCAGAGCTCAACATATTAAACTTAGATTTTATTTACATTTTAATATTAAAATGTTAAAAATGTCTTTCACATATCTCATCAGTCTTGCAAAATATTGTTAAATCTACTGCAAGCATAATATTGATCCATGTCTGGACAGTGTTATATTTTTATAAATGAAGCAATGGACCCAAAGTGATTTTTCTTTTTTCCATGGGGTAAATGGTAAAAGGACTGGTTCTTATACAGCACTTTTCTACTCTGAACACTCTACTGGGAATAAACAGACACTGAGACATGACTTCCTGGGAGGCAAAGGGACGAAACACAGAGAGATTAACACAGGGACAGGAAGGAGAAAACACAAAGACAGGAAATGCAGACAGCCTTGGAGACAGATCACAGACAGAGCAGACAGACATGGCTACATGACCAGGGAGACTAAAAGGAGACCAGACTAGGACCGATTGGAAATGAAGGGGAACAAACATAAACAAACCAGAAATCAAGAACTATAAATAAACTCAGAGGCACTAGAAAATAAGTAATAGTTATTTTGAAATAAGTATAAAATAATTTAAATATGAAATGAATCACATGTCATGCTCCTAGGTTTCTTGACCCAGCGTTTTGAGTTTATTATTATTGTTATTGTTATCTTGTGTTCCAGTTTATTCTGATGTTGTGTTTAGACTTTTTAGGGTTCTGGTTCTGTGTTCCCTCTGTTCTCCATCTGTACCGTGTCTCTGAGTCCAGTCTGTGTATTACCTGTTTGTTTTTGAAGGTCTGTGTGTTCTGTTTGTGCTCTCCCTGTCTCGTCAGTGTAATCAGCGTCAGCCGTGTCTCCCAGCTGTTTCCTCTCAGTCCTGTTCACTTCTTGTATTTAGTGTCTGCGTCTTCCCCTGCTCGTCGTCCCTCATACTTTACTCTGTGTTCTGTTTGCCAACTTATCTGCCTGTTGGTGTTTCTTTCACAGTTTAGCTAGTTTTCTGTTCTGTCTGCTACTCCCCAATAAAGCTGCATGTTTTGAGTTCACTCTGCCTCCATGAGTCCAGCTTTTGGATCCACCATTCCTGCCTACCTTCACACAGCCATGACATTACAAGTCCAGAACAAAACTCAAAAAGTGGATCGTGACGGGTCTCTAATGTAAAATGCAAAATGTGATGGTAGAACGGCAATGTGCGTCTCAGCCGCTGTATTCAAGATGGGCAACATGGCTGGTAACACAAACCTGCTCTCACTTCTTTGCATTTCAGTGGATTAATTCTACCTTTCTGACATTGTATCACTTTAGACATGGTAATTTCACACTAATTAATGTATATGTATGGATACAATGTTCTTTTTTCATTAAGGAAGAAATTGTACCTTTTGCACCTTTAATGACGCAATACAAACAGATTTTGTTTTGCAACCAAAGTTGCTCTGTCCACTTGGTATCACTGTCATATGTGACTCTGTGAGCACTTTATTTGTGGGACCAAATGCAAAGCTCAAAATAATTCAATTCAATTCAATTTTATTTATATAGCGCCAAATCACAACAAAAAACACCTCAAGGCGCTTCATAGATACAGAGAAAAACCCAACAATCATATGACCCCCTATGAGCAAGCACTTTGGCGACAGTGGGAAGGAAAAACTCCCTTTTAACAGGAAGAAACCTCGAACAGAACCAGGCTCAGGGAGGGGCGGGGCCATCTGCTGTGATTGGTTGGAGTGAGAGAAGGAAGACAGGATAAAAGACATGCTGTGGAAGAGAGACAGAGGTTAATAACAGGTATGATTCAATGCAGAGAGGTCTATTAACACATAGTGAGTGAGAAAGGTGACTGGAAAGGAAAAACTCAATGCATCATGGGAATCCCCGGCAGCCTACGTCTATTGCAGCATAACTAAGGGAGGATTCAGGGTCACCTGGTCCAGCCCTAACTATATGCTTTAGCAAAAAGGAAAGTTTGAAGCCTAATCTTAAAAGTAGAGATAGTGTCTGTCTCCCGAATCCAAACTGGAAGCTGGTTCCACAGAAGAGGGGCCTGAAAACTGAAGGCTCTGCCTCCCATTCTACTTTTAAATACTCTAGGAACAACAAGTAGGCCTGCAGTGTGAGAGCGAAGTGCTCTAATAGGGTGATATGGTACTACAAGGTCATTAAGAGAAGATGGGGCCTGATTATTTAAGACCTTGTATGGAGGAGCAGGATTTTGAATTCTGGATTTAACAGGAAGCCAATGAAGGGAAGCCAAAAAAGGAGAAATCTGCTCTCTCTTTCTAGTCCCTGTCAGGACTCTTGCTGCAGCATTTTGGATTAGCTGAAGGCTTTTCAGTGAGTTTTTAGGACTTCCTGATAATAATGAATTACAGTCGTCCAGCCTGGAAGTAATAAATGCATGAACTAGTTTTTCAGCATCACTCTGAGACAGGATATTTCTAACTTTAGAGATGTTGCACAAATGGAAGAAAGCAGTCTTACATATTTGTTTAATATGTGTGTTGAAGGACATGTCCTGGTCAAAAATGACTCCAAGGTTCCTCACAGCGTTACTGGAGGCCAAGGTAATGCCATCCAGAGTATGAATCTGCTTAGATACCATATTTCTAAGATTTTCAGGGCCGAGTACAATAACCTCAGTTTGATCTGAATTAAGAAGCAGAAAGTTAGCGGCCATCCAGGTCTTTATGTCTTTAAGACATTCCTGCAGTTTAACTAATTGGTGTGTGTTATCTGGCTTCATGGGCAGATAGAGCTGGGTGTCATCAGCATAGCAGTGTAAATGTATGCTATGTCTTCTAATGATGCTGCCTAAGGGAAGCATGTATAATGTAAACAGAATTGGTCCTAGCACTGAACCCTGTGGAACTCCATAATTAACCTCAGTGTGTGAAGAGGACTCTCCATTTACATGCACAAACTGGAGTCTATTAGATAGATATGATACAAACCACTGCAGCACAGTACCTGTAATACCTACAGCATGTTCTAATCGCTCTAATAGGATATTATGGTCGACAGTATCGAACGCTGCACTGAGGTCTAGCAGGACAAGCACAGAGATGAGTCCACTGTCAGAGGCCATAAGAAGATCATTTGTAACCTTCACTAAAGCTGTTTCTGTGCTGTGATGAGCTCTGAAACCTGACTGAAACTCTTCAAATAAGCCATTCCTCTGCAGATGATCTGTTAGCTGTTTGACAACTACTCTTTCAAGGATGTTTGATATGAAAGGAAGGTTGGAGATTGGCCTATAATTAGCTAAGACTGCTGGGTCTAGAGATGCTTTTTGAGTAAAGGTTTAACTACAGCCAGCTGCCAGCCAGATAGGTTGATCATATTTAAGATCGAAGCATTAATTAATGGCAGGACTTCTTTGAGCAGTTTTGTAGGAATGGGGTCTAAAAGACACGTTGATGGTTTGGAGGAAGTAATTATTGAAGTTAACTCAGAAAGATCAATTGGAGAGAAAGAGTCTAACTTAACATCAATGGTACTAAAAGTAGCTGTAGATAATATTACATCTGTGGGATGATTATTGGTAATTTTTTCTCTAATGATAAAAACTTTATTTGTGAAGAAGTTCATGAAGTCATTACTAGTTAACGTTAAAGGGATGGTTGGCTCCACAGAGCTCTGACTGTTTGTCAGCCTGGCTACAGTGCTGAAGAGAAACCTGGGGTTGTTCTTATTTTCTTCAATCAGTGATGAATAGTAAGATGTTCTGGCTTTGCGGAGGGCTTTCTTATAAAGCAACAAACTATTTCTCCAGGCTAAATGATGATCCTCTAAATTTGTGACACGCCATTTCCTCTCCAGCTTACGAGTCGTCTGCTTTAGGCTACGTGTTTGAGAATTATACCACGGAGTCAGGTACTTCTGATTAGAGACCTTAGTTTTCACTGGAGCTACAGTATCCAGAGTCGTACGTAGTGAGGAGGTGAAATTATTAACAAGATAATCGACCTCTGTTGGGGTAGCGTTCAGATAGCTGCTCTGCTCTGTGTTGGTACAGGGCATTGAAGATGATAACAGTGGGTGGATTATATTCTTAAACTTAGTTACAGCGCTTTCAGAAAGACATCTACTGTGATAAAATCTACTCTCCACTGTTGTGTAATCAATTATTGTAAATGTAAATGTTATCAGGAAATGATCAGACAGGAGAGGGTTTTCAGGAAACACTGTTAAATGTTCAGTTTCTATGCCATATGTTAAAACAAGATCTAGAGTGTGATTAAAGTGGTGGGTGGGTTCTTTTACATTTTGAGAGAAGCCAATTGAGTCTAATAACAGATTAAATGCCATGTTGAGGCTGTCATTTTTAGCATCTACATGGATGTTAAAATCACCCACAATAATTAATTTATCTGAGCTCAGAACTAAATCAGATAAAAAGTCTGAGAAATCAGAGAGAAACTCTGTGTAAGGCCCAGGTGGACGATAGATGATAACAAGTAAGACTGGTTTCTGAGTTTTACAGCTGGGGTGGACAATGTTAAGCATCAGGCTTTCAAATGAATTAAAAGTCTGTCTGGGTCTTTGGTTGATTAATAGGCTGGTGTGAAAAATTGCTGCCACACCGCCCCCTCGGCCTGTGCTTCGAGGTTTCTGGTAGTTAGAATGACTCGGGGGTGTTGATTCATTTAAACTAACATAATCATCCTGCTGCAACCAGGTTTATGTAAGGCAGAGTAAATCGATTTGTTGATCAATTATTAAGTCATGTACTAACAGAAACTTGGAGGAGAGAGACCTAATATTTAATAATCCACATTTCACTGTTTTACTCTTTGGTTCAGATGTGGATACTGTACTGTTCTTTCTTTGTAATTGTTTATGTTTAAGTTGTTTGTTGCTGGTTTTTAGTTTGTTTTTTGTCTGTTTGGGAGCTGACACAGTCTCTATGGAGATGGGTTTTTTTGGGGGGGGGGTTAGCAGGAGGAGGGAAGCTGCAGAGAGGCGTGTAAGACTGCAACTCTGCTTCCTGGTCCCAACTCTGGATAGTCATATTTTGGGGGGTTTAATAAATTTGTCCATATTTCTAGAAATGAGAGCTGCTCCATCCAAAGTGGGATGGATGCCGTCTCTCCTAACAAGACCAGGTTTCCTCCAGAAGGTTTGCCAATTATCTATGAAGCCCACATCGTTTCTGGGACACCACTCAGACAGCCAGCAATTTAAGGAGAACATGCGGCTAAACATGTCACCCCTGGTCTGATTGGGGAGGGGACCAGAGAAAACTACAGAGTTTTGGCAAAGTTGCACACCGATTCAATATTGATTTTAGTGATCTCCGATTGCGTAACCGGGTGTCATTACTGCTGACGTGAATTATGATTTTACTGAATTTACGTTTACCCTTAGCCATCAGTTTTAAATTTCCTTCAGTGTCGCCTGCTCTGGCCCCTGGAAGACAATTGACTATGGTTGAGGGTGTCTCTAGCTTCACATGTCTGAGAACAGAATCACCAATTACCAGAGTTTGACCCCCGGCGGGTGTGTCACCGAGTGGGGAAAAACGGTTAGACACATGAACGGGTTGGTGGTGTACCTGGGGCTTCTGTTTAGGACTATGCTTCCTCCTCACCGTCACCCAGCCGCCCTCTTTCCCCAGCTGCTTGGGGTCTGCCGGGGAACAGCTAGCGGGGCCTACGCTATCTTCGGCTGCACCAGCTACAGGGGCCTGGCTAGCTACAGGTGAATGAAGGGCAAGGCAAGACAAGTTTATTTGTATAGCACAATTCAACAACAAGGTGATTCAAAGTGCTTTAAAGAAACAAAAACAAATAGAAAGCATGATTTAAAATTGATTAAAACAAGCAAACAAACTAACTAATTAACAAACAAACAAACAAAACAGTATATAAAATCAAAACAGATAAAATCAGAACAGTAGATAAAATCAGTAGTTAAATGTAAGTTTTGAAATTTAAGCTTAAAAGTGTGGATTTGGTGCTTTATTCAAATGCAGCTGAGAATAGGTGAGTCTTCAACCTGGATTTAAATAAACTGAGTGTTTCAGCTGATCTGAGGCTTTCTGGGAGTTTGTTCCAGATATAAGGAGGATAAAAGCTGAATGCAGCTTCTCCATGTCTGGTTCTGACTCTGGGAACTGATAAAAGACCGGATCCAGATGACCTGAGGGATCTGGAAGGTTCATACTGGGTCAGGAGGTCACTGATGTATTTTGTGGAGATGGACCGATCCGATATTACGTATCGGTATCGGTCCGATACTGACCTAAATTACTGGATCGGATATTGGAGAGAAATAAAAAATGTAATCCGATCCATTAAATATCAAAAAAGCACCTCACAAAACTTGCGACACGGCGTAACTCGGCTCATAACCGTAGCACTTTGGAGCACAGTATGCATCACGTGATAGAGCGGCTGTGTGTATTTGTAGCCTGCTAGCAAACATTTCATCTCCGAGGAAGTTATGTCAGAGAGAAGTAGAGCAAGTGTGTAAGTTCATCTCTGAATGTTTGTAAAGCATTCCCGCGTTAAGCTTAACAACCGATATATAGAGCAACTGCCTCTTCTCTCTCTCTCCTGCTGCTACTTCAATCTGAAACTGCTTAATGATCAGCTGATCGGCTTTTCTGTTGCGAGTCCGTCTCTCTTCTTTGTTTTTGGCCCACTTTGCACCAGAAAGAGGAAACCAGCGGCTGAACAACAGCAGCACTATTAAGCTTGATAAGCTGCTGTTAGAATTTATTTAATATTACTTTCTACACCAGGATCTTTTTCTACGCAGCTGACGGCTGGTAACTGTGCAGGGGCGGATCTAGCAAAGTTTAGCCAGGGGGGCCGATAGGGCATTAACAGGGAAAAGGGGGCACAAAGACATACTTTTCTTTCTTATTCTCATTTAAAATATCTAGCTTTTAATTATTTAATAATTATCTGAATCTTACACCCAAAGTTTTAATCTGATGTAAAATGTATAGAAGTCCATTACTGTATATAGTAACTGTTAAGTCTAATATACCCTAGTAAGCTGTAGTACTTTTTCCTTTGGGAAAGTACCATCTGTGAATTCTGCAATTCTGTTGAAGAAAGATGTTGAATCTATTTAATTATTCTTGAAAAATAAGTTATTTCTGTGAATTTTTTTCACCCTGCATCAAATTAAAGTTGATTACATTGATTAAGCATCATGAGGAAGAGGCTGGTTCCCTATTTTCTTTTGCTGGGAGTTTGCAACCCTATTAGTTAGGTTGCTTAATATTTCTGCTAAGTACTCTTTAAAATACCAGAATAGGGAGGATGGAGTAGGTTTAACTTTATTAGATTGATCAGTGTTGCTGATCTATGAAATATTTTGGGTGCAGTGTTTTTTTTGTTTTTTTTTACATACAGGTATAACAGAATAGCTTTAGTGTTGTTGTTGTTGTTTTTTAACTTGAGTATGAACTTATACAAAAAGCAGCAAGATATTAAAAAAACAGTTTTATTGATTAAAAAACACACTATATCGGATTCATATCGGTATCGGCAGATATCCAAATTTATGATATCGGTATCGGACATAAAAAAGTGGTATCGTGCCATCTCTAGTATTTTGGTCCTAAACCATTCAGAGCTTTATAGACCAGCATCAGAACTTTAAAATCTACAGACATCAGATCTTTTATCCTTGAAATATTCTTGAGGTGATAGTAAGCTGACTTTGTTATTGTCCTAATGTGTTTATCTAAGTTTAGGTCTGCATCCATCACTACACCCAAATTTCTCGCCTGGTTGGTGGTTTTTAGATGTTTCAAGTTTCAAGGTTCTTTATTTGTCACATGCATAGTTATACAAGTATAACACACAGTGAAATGTAACCTGACACGCTCCTCGACATGTGCAAAAATAGGGGGGGGGGGGGGGGGTGTAGAGGAAGAACATTATATATATGGTATATACATTGGGTGAATGTGCAGTAGTAGCAGCAAGCAGGTGAATTCTGTACATTAATATGAATAGACATCTGACTATTTTACAGAATAGACAATATAAGCATATTTAAAATTAAAGGAATTTGAAATGTACATTGTGCCTGGGTTTAGAGTGTCTGGAAGAGAGTCCTGTCTCAGTCAATTATAGATGATGTGAGAGGGCGGGTGTGTGTGTGTTTAGGGCCCGGATGGCTTGGGGATAGAAGCTCCTCTTGAGTCTCTCTGTCCTTGCCCGGATGATGCGGAACCTTCTACCAGATTGCAGAAGTTGGAACAGTTTGTTGCCAGGATGGGACGGGTCCTTCAGTATCTGCGCTGCTCTAGTCTGGCATCTCCTGGTGTAGGTGTCCTGAAGCGGGGGGAGAGCAATCCTGCAGCAGCGTTCTGCTGTACGGATCACTCTCTGGAGAGCTTTTTGGTCCTTCACACAGCTGTTCCCAAACCACGATGTGATGTTCTGTGTGAGCATGCTCTCCATAGCGCCTGTATAGAAAATCCTGAGGATCTTTGGAGAGACCCTGAACTTCCTCAGTTGTCGTAAGTGATACAGGCGCTGCCTAGCCTTTTTGGTCTAGACCTGAATGTGGGCAGCCCATGTCAGGTCTGAGGAGATGTGGACACCAAGATATTTGAAGGACTGCACCCTCTCCACTGGAGCTCCATTGATGATAATGGGCTTGTAGTCTCTGTGCTGACCCCTTCTGAAGTCCACCACCAGCTCCTTGGTCTTGCCGACGTTCAGCTGGAGGTGGTTGTCCTGGCACCATGATGCCAGATTCTTCACTTCATCCATGTAGGCCGCCTCATCGTTGTTGGAGATGGCACCCAACACCACTGTGTCGTCAGCAAACTTCACAATGGTGTTGGAGCCATGGGTGGCCACACAGTCTGAAGTGTAGAGGGAGTAGAGCAGTGGCGAGAGGACACATCCCTGAGGTGCTCCTGTGTTGATGGTGATGCTGTTAGAGACGCATCTACCCACCCTCACCACCTGAGTTCTGCCAGTGAGGAAGTCTAACACCCATGCACATAGACGGCTGTTAAGTCCCAGATCCCTGAGCTTTGTGAACAGTCTGCAGGGCACTATTGTGTTAAACGCTGAACTGTAATCAACAAACAGCATTCGCACATAGTTACCCTGTTTCTTGTCCACGTGGCTGAGGGTGGTGTGCAGGACGTGGGCGATGGCATCCTCTGTGGATCTGTTGGATCGGTAGGCGAACTGCAGCGGACCTGTGGTGTCTGGGATGGAGGAGGAGATGATGTTCTTCAGCAGCCTCTCAAACACCTTCATTACTACCGAGGTCAGTGCAACTGGCCGGTAATCGTTCAGGGATGAGGGTTTGCTGTTCTTGGGCACAGGGATAATGGTGGATCTTTTGAAGCATGTGGGGACCACAGACTTCGCCAGGGACTCGTTGAAGATGTAAGTGAACACACCTGCTAGCTGGTCAGCACAGCACCGCAGCAGACGGCCGGTGATGCTGTCTGGCCCCGCCGCTTTCCTTGTGTTCACTCTCCTCAATGCCGCTCGGACGTCATGCTCCGCGATGCTGGTCACCGGTCTCTCGCTGATGACGTCACTGTCCTCGGTATTCAGGCGGTAGATAGCATTAGCCGCCTGGCTAACCTCGAAACAGGCGTAGAACTGATTCAGCTCGTTGGTGAATGCAGAGTCGGCGTTGATCGGCGCAGTGTCCCTGGCTTTGTAGTCCGTAATGGTGCGTAGTCCGTGCCACATACTCCGTGTGTCGCCCTGGTGGAAGCGGGACTCCACACGCTCCCGGTACCGGCGTTTGGCATCTCTCACCGCGCGCCACACGCCGTATGAGGCCGCTTTGTAGGCGCTCATATCGCCAGTGGCGAGACCCGCGTTGTAGGAGGCGGTCCTGGCGTTTACTGCAGTGCGGATCGATCTGTCCATCCACGGTTTCTGGTATGGGAATGTGGTGACCCTCGCAGTGGGGATAATCTCCTCCGCTAGCATATTGACGAAGCATACTGCTACTTCTGTAAACTCGTTGATGTCGACTGCGCATGCTCTGAACATGTCCCAGTCGACGTCGTTGAGTGCGTCCTGTAGCGTAGCTTCTGATTGGGCAGTCCACCGTTTTACCTCCCTCGTGGTTACGTCTTCCCTCCGTATGTTTTGTTTATACTGGGGAATGAGAAAGATGGCGTTGTGGTCAGACTTTCCAAAAGCCGGGTGTGAGACAGCTTTGTAGCCCTGCTTGTATGGCGTGTAGCAGTGATCCAAAATTCGATCCCCTCTCGTTGGACACGAGACATGCTGGTAAAAGTTTGGCATGACTTGTCTGAGGTTCGCTTTATCAAAGTCTCCTGCTACAATGAGGGCTGCGCCCGGGTCCTTGTTTTGAAGCGAGCTCAGCACATCATGTAATTCGGACAAAGCCATACCTGTGTCCGCTTGGGGTGGGATGTAGACCACCGTGGCGATGACCGAGGTGAATTCACGGGGCAGATAGAAAGGGCGGCACTTAATGCTCAGGAACTCCAGATGTGGCGAGCAGCCGCTGGAGAGAGTAGAAATGCTCCTGGCATCACACCACTTTCTGTTTACCATGAAACACACTCCTCCACCTTTGGTTTTGTTTGACTCTGCCGTTCTGTCCGCGCGGAGCACAAAGAATGAATCCGACGGAGTTACGGCACGGTCCGGCACGGTGGGGGTCAGCCATGTCTCAGTGAAGCACAGAATGTTGCAGTCCCTCATGTCACGTTGGAAGGTGACCCTTGCTCTTAGGTCATCGAGCTTGTTCTCCATGGATTGTACGTTGGCCAGTAGGATACTGGGCAGTGGTGCGCGATGCGCCTGCTGTCTCAGTCTGTTCCTAATGCCAGCGCGGTTCCCCCGGCGCTTCTTTGTTCTGCGCCTTGGATGAGCGGCCCGTCCTTTGTTGTTCTCCGCGCCGCGTAGAATCTCTTGCGGCCAGGAAGGGTCGGGTTTAAAAGTGTCCAAGATTAGATGTGCAACCTTGTCACCGATGTTTACAAGTGATCCGCTGTCGTATACTATAAGACTAGAGGATTTTGGGATGTAAACCAGAGCAAAAAATAAGTAAAAAACAAGAAAAGTGGATAGTCGGAGCGGAGCGGTCAGGAAGGCGTCTGGACGTGGCCGCGCCATCTTGGATGTATAGATTGAAGTTCTCTGGTGACCTGTAATCGTTTTTCTTTGTCTCCAAAGACTATTACCTCAGTTTTGTTTTTGTTTAGCTGGAGAAAATTGTGGCACAACCAGTCATTAATTTCCTCAGTGCATTTACCAAGAGCCTGTACAGGGCCTCGGTCTCCTGGTGACATTGTGATATATATTTGTGTGTCATCTGCATAGCTATGGTAGTTTATTTTGTTGTTCTTTATAATCTGTGCCAGTGGGAGCATGTAAATGTTAAACAGAAGGGGTCCCAAGATGGAACCTTGGGGAACTCCACATGTGATGCTTGTCTGCTCAGATGTGAAGTTACCTATTGATACAAAGTATTTCCTGTTTTCTAAGTATGTTTTGAACCAGTTTAGTACAGTTCCTGAAAGACCTGCCCAGTTCTCCAGTCGTTTGAGTAATATGTTGTGGTCAACTGTATCAAATGCTGCACTGAGATCCAGCAAAACTAAGACTGACATTGTTCCACTGTCTGTGTTCAGACATATGTCATTGAACACTTTGGTCAGAGCGGTTTCAGTGCTGTGGTTCTGTCTAAAACCTGACTGGAAGGCATCATAGCAGTTATTCTGTGTTAAGAAGTAATTGAGCTGTTGAGAAACTGCTTTTTCAATGATCTTACTTAAAAATGGGAGATTTGAGATCGGCCTGTAGTTGTTCATTTGTGTCTTGTCAAGATTGTCCTTTTTCAGTACAGGTTTAATTACAGCAGTTTTTAGTGATTCTGGAAACACACCTGATAATAAAGAAAAGTTGACGATCTGTAACAGGTCTGACTCTAAAGTCTTTGAGACCTTTTTGAAAAAACTTGTTGGCAGGACATCTAAACAGCAGGAGGAGGAGTTCAGTTGACCTAAGATGTCCTCCAGGTCTTTGCTGTTAATAGGGTGAAACTGTTTCATGGTGTTTAAACAGTTTTTCGGTGGACACGGTACATATCCTGAATCTGCTGATGATGTACCAATTGCTTGTCTAATCTTTTGGATTTTTTCTGTGAAGAATTTGGCAAAGTCATTGCAGGCCATGGTCGAAGTTCAGCTGCCACTGACACAGGAGGGTTTGTTAGCCTGTCAACTGTAGAAAATAAGACCAGAGCATTATGACTGTTTTTGGTGATGATGTCAGAGAAGTAGGACCTTCTTGCACTCCTCAGTTGTAAATTATAATTGTGAAGTTTCTCTTTATAGATGTCATAGTGAACCTGGAGGTTTGTTTTTCTCCATCTGCGCTCAGCTTTCCTACACTCTCTTTTTTCATTTTTCACCAGTGTGGAGTTTCTCCATGGAGACTTCTTCCTTCCAGAGATAACCTTCACCTTAATGGGAGCAATAGTGTCCATGACATTTAACATGTTAGCATTGAAGCTATTGACGAGCTCATTGACTGAACCTCTGTACAGGTCAGGTGTTAATGGGAAGACCTGGTCAAATCGCACTACTGTCTTCAGTTATACACCGTTTTGTGATCACTGCTGTTGATATATTTGTGTGGGCTGAGATTTTACTTTCAAAGAAAACACAGTAATGATCAGACAGGCCCACATCAGACACAGTAACCTCTGAAATGCTCGGGCTCTTGGAGATCAGTAGGTCAAGAGTGTGTCTTCTATTATGTGTGGCCTCTGTTACATGCTGAGTCAGCCCAAAGTTGCCCAGAGTGTTACTCAGGCCTTTAGTCCCTTTGTCCTGAGGGTTGTCCACATGGATGTTAAAATCCCCAACAATAATTACACAGTCGAAATCAACACAGATCACAGACAGCAGTTCACTGAGGTCATTAAAAAGTCTGTGCAGTATTTGGGAGGCCTGTAAACATTAAGAAACACAACTTTGGATGGGGCCTTCAGCTGTAAAGCCACATATTCAAAAGACTGAAAACTTCCAGGAGATAGCTGCTTACATTGAAATGATTCATTAAATAAGACAGCGACCCCTCCTCCTCTCCTGCTCACCCTGGCCTCACTGATAAAACTGTAGTTAGGAGGGGTCGTCTCGATGAGAACAGCTCCACTGTTACTTTGGTCCAACCAAGTTTCAGTTAAAAACATAAAATCAAGGCTGTGCTCAGTGATTTTCCCAGCTAAAGATCTAACGTTTAATAAAGCCAACTTAAGTGTTTTAGAGGTATTACTTGTCCCCTCGTGTTTGGGAGCAGTCTGTGGCACACAAGGTATGTTTACTATATTTAAAGATCTTTTAGAGAGCAGCTCTCTGTGTTTTGACCAGGCCACATGTCTCCTTCTGTCACCTAAAAGTACAGAAATTTTAAAACCTTCTAGTAAACAGAGTCCCAGCTTCTCCTGGGAAAAGTCACCACTGCCATAATCCTCGCAGCCCGGACCCTCCACACCTCACACATCAGACTGTGGAGACAGAGCATGAAGGTGGTAAGGAGGAACTAAGGGGGGCGAGGCTGGGCAATGTAACTTCGATTGCTCTGTTGAGGGTGGGGCTCGATGGCGAACCTTTGGCTGCTCTGGTGGGGGGTTTATGGGGGACAAAAAGGGATTGGGCCGGGGGGTAGATCTGAGCCCAGCATTGACCCGCTCCATCATCTCCTCAGTGAATTTCAGGTGTGGGGAGGAGGGAGAAAGGGAGGGGGAGGAGGGTGATGGCCTGTCAGGGGTTTGGGGGACTGGGGAAGGTCGTGGTCCCTGGTCCTGGTCGTTGGTGTTGTTGAGAGAGTTGGAGGCAAAGAGGGACCCCTCTTCTTGCCGAGGGTGCGAAGCCGAGTCTCCAATTCAGTAATCCTGGCCTCCAGAGCTGCAAATATGCTACATTTGTTACAGATATCATTACTGCTAAAGGAGGCCGAGGAGTAACTAAACATCTGACACAATGAGCAAGAAAGTGCAGGAGGGACAGGTGAAGTAGCCATGGTGCTAACGAGTCGGCTACGAGCTAAGCCAAGCTAGCGAAACAGTACAGAGACAGTGAGTGAATACTTTGGCTATAAATTAGGTAGTGAGTACACAGAAAGTGTGCTTCGGATGAAGCACGTGATGATTATACTATGAAAAAATAATGTATTTAAAAGTTTTTAATTAAATTGCTAAGCAGATAAGCTACTCAGAAACACCACTGTGTTTGAGCAGGAACAGGAAGTGATACTCTACCACAGAGCGAGCGAACACCAAGTGACAGCGCCACCAAAATAAGCATTTAACACTGATTAAATGCTCAAAATTAGGGAGCAAGAACCAGAAAATCATGCACAGGAGGAATCACTTGGAGAGACTTGTGCTGAGAAACTGGGAGCGGGGAGATACAGAACTAGATGTACCCATTCATGAGAGATGGCACAAGAATGAACACAGTGAATGAAAATACAACCTCAAAGTAATAAGACTAACAATGACTGAAGACTTGACAACAATGGAATATACAAAAGATAAGACTTAAATAACCAGTATTAACAAAACACAAGTGAAAATAACACAACTCACTAATGTGGGAACTAAATATTGGCTAACTAAAGAATATAGGCTCTCATCACCAGGGATAACCAAAAACTGACAGCACTATTTACTAAAGAAACAAGGAACATAAACTTAAAACACTCGGCACCAAAAGAAACGTACAAAATGTTGAAACCCCAGGTCTCAAACCCACTGACCATGACAACTGGTCTAAACAAAATAGTCATTAGAATGAGTGACTCCACCTTAATAAACATACACTTAGTCTTTATTTTATTTCTAAGTTAAGTTACTGTGTTGTGATGTGTCGTGTCGTGTTGTGTTGTACGTCGTGCTGACGTGGGACAGTTTTCCAATTTCATTGTACTATGTATGACTGTGCAATGACAATAAAGAGTTATCTTATCTTATTGCAAAAGTCAGTGTTTGAAGTTTGCAAAGTATAATCTGATTGAGCTTGAAGCGTTCATGAGAAGACTGCTGTGGGTAAAACACTGGTCATCAAAGGTATAAAAGAAACAACAGTCCACACGCTGTTGAATTATTCTGCTTTGAGGCTTTGAGGTTGCATCCCAACCACTGGCAGAGGCACACTGAATACAGTAGAATTATCACACTGTCAGGAGGAGAATAAATGTGAACAGATTGGTGGTGCTCACCGAGTTTTTCTAAACACACTGAAGCTGAATTAAAGGAAAGTTTTGTCCTGTGTTATGATCTGTTTATGGTTGTTTATGTTGAGCTGGAGTTATGTTTACAGTTGAGCATATCTTTCCATTTATAGTTTTTAGTGAGTGTTGTGTGGCCAGTGTGAAAAGAAGTGAGTGGCCAACAGAATCACTGACATGTTTACCAGTTGTCTCAGGGTTCATAAATCTATCCCAGCTTTGCAAAGGCAGAGTGCAGGAGCCACACAGAGCAGAGAGACAGTTACTTTTACCTTTCAAAGAGAATAATAAAGCGGGTTCTCTCTACAGTCTGCCCTTCAAGCTACACTTTGTCTTTGCACCATACAGCCTCTCCTTCAGTCATCTTACATAAGGCTATCAATTCTATATAGATACTGTACAATAGCACCAGAGTTGGTCTTTATAAAGTGTTTCAGAGTTATTCTCAGGAAACTTAAACCTCCTTAAAATCACAGATTTTAAGTAAAGAATAAATAATGTCTCTGTGGTAGGGCGTGGTCGGCTGCAGGGGAGGGGTGGAGCAGTGGGTTCATGCCGCAGCAAATAAAAAAGGACACTGCCATCACAGTGCCGATGGTTGGGCCATTCCTGCTACAGTCACCATTTTACACGTTCTCCCACAAGAAGCTGTTCGAGTTCTCAGCTAGCTGCAGTCTGAAGTGTGGAAACTAATTTATTATGTAGAGTTTATAGCTCAGCTGAGTGAAAGCAGCCATGTATCATTTTATAGTTTTCTAAAAAAGCAACATGCCATACAGGTAGTCTACATAATAAGAGGTAGTCAGGGGATATAACCATCTCAAAACAACAAGATGGAAGCATCTTTACATGGAAACAACATGGAAGCAATATTCTTCTTCACTACACCAACAAGCTGCTCAGAGTTGGAGGCATTCCAAATCAAGGAAAAGGATTTGAATTTTTTCCATAACTGAAAAATCTGCAACCATGCTTTAAAAGTACAGTGTCTCAAATCTCATCGCTAGTTATCAGTAGATGTCATTGCAAATTGCAATCAGCTGAATTGTGTTTTTCCTGCCTCTCTCAGGTCAAATGCATAATCCTTGCTATAGTGGCCACTGTAGGGCAAACAGCTCTGGCCATACATCTGTTAATGAGTCAGTGAAGCTCTCTTCTGTTTTCATGACAGTGATGAGTATATCCTGCGATATGATGAATATTGTCAACCTTTACATGTGAGAATGTAATCAAACTTTATTAGAGAGAAAGTGTTATTTTTAGGACACTTGAGCCTAACATTAGCTGGCATAATGTTAGCTTATAACCGCTGTTTAAAGATGGAAGGATCACATGTATAATAATAAAAATAATAAGCATGTGCTTGTAGCACATCCACTGATACACAGTAGATATAAGAGCTGTAGATAAACTGGATAAATGTCAAATCCTCATGACAGCAAGTTAGTGATGTGTATCATATGTGGACGTGTAGGTGTGTGGCAGGCAGAGTTGTGGACCTAAAAACACAGCATGTAGCAACACACAACTGAACTAAAATCACACCTTCAATGCTGAAAGAAACAGGCAACAAAAGTCCCAACTAAACTGTCACAAAACATAAAATTAACTGACAGACAGGAGCCCAAACAGACAGAACCACTACCTACAGTGAGGGTGAACATGACAGAGAACAGAGGGAAATGCAGACAATATACACACAAGGAGGATAATGAGGAAACAGGCCACAGGAAGGAACAGCTGACACCAATCTGACTGACTGCTGAGACAGGGGCTGTGTCCCAATGCAGCGACCACATGCTTCGTAGACCACATTTGGAGACTGATTACGTCACAGCGATGCGAAGAAGGGTGTCCCAATTCCAAGTGTACTCCAAATGTGGTCGACAAATGCGCAGTTCATTTCCCCAATTTGAAGGGTGGGTCCGGTCTAGACTTCGTGGTCCCATATATCCCAGGATTCCTAGCGCGACGCAACCAGGTCAGTGCGTAATGATGGCATCAGCTGCGGAGAAGGTACAAACGGCAGTGGAGGACAGCTACACCTTAAAATGTAAGATATGTTTGAAGGAGCAAAACAAATGTCAAGATTTAAAAGTCAGTGGAAGTTGAATAGTAAATGTCAAGGTGAATTTTGTGACACCTGTTGGACCCAGGCAAGAATGTAGCTGTGTACACTCCAAATATCTGCGTGAGCCACCAAGACATCACATATTTGCAAAGGTGATCACCCCATCCCTGTCAAATATGATAGAGAAGTCCCTGACATGAACCTAGGACCTTAAAAAGTCATTGTTTGGCCTTAGTCAGTGCTGCCTTTATCCCACAATAAATCGGTTTGCCTGACATTAAAGT
The DNA here is from genome assembly GCF_051167445.1 of Perissodus microlepis. Classification (NCBI taxonomy): domain Eukaryota; kingdom Metazoa; phylum Chordata; class Actinopteri; order Cichliformes; family Cichlidae; genus Perissodus; species Perissodus microlepis. Next base: position 534,942 of record NC_140481.1, read on the forward strand.
TTGTATGTCCCACACAGCTGAATATGCTGTACAAACGGCAAACACGGAACTGATCAAACAGCAAGATGGTCCGGAATTTAATCCAATGTCCTGCTGTATTTCAGGGACCAAGGAGCAGACGGCAGAGTTTATCCGACTCCGCCGTGACAATGAGCACCTGTTCACCGATGCCAAACACTCAGCCGCAGTGGGTTGGAGGTACAGCAACAGTATGAGGTTTCTAATCAGTGAGGCACAAGGGAGAGTGAACTGTCTGCCCTGTAGTCCCAGTCTAGTACATTTTGCTGTGGATGCTATTCAGGGAATAACATGATTGACATGTTATTATCATATTTCATCTGTCAGAGCTATCATAGGGAAGATGGACCTGGCAGGGAAAATCTCCCCTTTGCAGTCCAAAAGAAAATGGGAGAATCTAAAAAAGAAATACAAAGTATGTACAGCGGTATTGACAGAGGTATCTCCACACGGAATACTGCGAAGTCATCTATGTAAACCTGCACTGTAGCTGTTTTTGCCAACTGCCACTTTTGATTTCCTCTGCCTTTAGGAGTGCAAGTATCCAGCGACAGGTGAGGGTGTAAGTGGAAAGCCCACTGCTGCAACATGGCCCTGGTTTGGACCCATGGATGAGGTGTTAGGGCAGAGGCCTTCAGTCCTAATTTCCTCCATCCAGGAGGACACACCAGGGCCCAGTTCAGAAGTGGGCAACCAAGTTCCTGAGCAGGAAGATCAGGAGGATGAGGACCAGCTGGAGGCACGAGTGGCGAAAAGGAAGAGGGACGGGGAGGATGAACTTATTGCTTTATTAAAAGAGGATGTGAGACAGCAATGGCAAATGGAGGAACGAAGAGCTGAGAGGATGGACAGGCTGCTAGGTGTCCTTGAGAAGCTTGTTGAGAAGAAAAATGATTAGATTTCTGTAAATACGACTCAATGTACATAGTTGCACTTTATTTATGTTGTTGTTCCAACCTTTGTTCTGCACAAACAAGATGATTTCAGTTATGTAAATAAATACAGTGGGAACATCCCAACTGTATTTGCATGTTTGTCACAAACTACGTAAAGCAATTTCTGGGGACCTGACCTATTGAATTTGCCAAACTGCGAAAATAACAGTGCAACGAAAAACACAACAGGATTATTGGTAATGAAATGCCCATTGTGGTCCAGGATTAACCTGAGTGTCCCAGTATGCACAGGCATTGTTAAATAGGCCTGACATTGGGCTGAGCAGGGAGTCTCGGGCAGTACTGCTGAATCTGCTGGACCAGGACCAGAGAGGTGAAGGAGGAGCCACAAGTGAGACCCCTGGTTTGCGTTGCCAGCTACTGAGTGGAGCATCTCTCATGGTGGTCTCCAGAAGTTGCTCAGGCATGCTCATTCCCACTGTCCACCGCATCATTTTCCACTTGGGTCTGCAGGGCTGGTGAAACTGATGGCTGTCGTGTCACTAGTAGTAATGTATTCAGAATGATGATAAAACGAAATGGTGCCAACAAGCATCTTAATAAAGATATGGCACGTAAAATTCCAGCACTTTAAAGATGCACCACTAAGGGATACCTGCCTGTTGACAATAATCGTGTCCGGGGGTACCTCCTCCAGGGCAGACGCCTCAGCAGATAGCTGGTCCCACCGGTGAGCACCACTGACTGCCTACAAACCAGTCTCCCCCTCATCTTGGGCATCATCCTCGGGCTCCTCATCTGGGGCCACAATGTCACCAGCACCGATGCAGATACTATGCAGAACAGCACATGCTGTTATGATCTGAAACAGATGTTTTGTCGTGTAAATAAAGTATTTATACCTGATTATACACTACAGTTGCCATTATGATTCGTCAAACAACAATGACAGTTGTATTAGACTGACATACATGTGGCACAAAGGTGTGGTGCACCTCCAGCGCTTGAAGAAAGATGGCATGGAACCTCTGTCACGGTTCTGGGTCCGTTGGACCCAGTATTTTGAGTTTATTATGTTTTGGTTTAATTTTGCATCATGGATTGTTTTCTTGTTCTCTTGTTGTGGTTGTGATGATTATTATTAGAGTTTCATGTTTCTGTTATCCATGTTTTAGGAATTGTGGTTTCATGTGTAGTTCAGTTCCATGTCTCATTTTCTGTCTCTCTGTGTTGAGTCCGTGTCTCTGAGTTGTGATTCATGTTTCCTGTTTTATTGTGAAAGTCTTTGTCTTATGTTAGTGTGTGCAGCTTTGTTCCCCCTGTCTCGTTAGCCCTGATCTCTCCCAGCTGTGTCTCCCTCCTGTTGCCGATTCCCCCGTTACTACCCTGTGTATATAAGCCCTGTGTTTTCCCATGCTCGGTGTCGCGTCGTACCCTCAGATTATGCCTGTGTGTTTTCGTGTCAGTGTTTCACGTTCATTGCCATTGCTCAGTTTATGTTTTGTTTTATGCCAGCAATAAAGCTGAGGTTTTGAGTTACAGTTCAGTGTCTGAGTCCTGCGCTTGGATCCTCCTCTCCGCCTGCCTGCACACAGAGCCCTGACAACCTCGTCTTCATCATTCCAAAAGCACGCTCTATGACAGAGCGTGCCCTGGAATAATGTGCGTTGAAGCGCTGGGCTCCCACACTGTGGTCTGGCCTCTTGTAGGGTGTGATGAGGGGGGGAGTGGATGTTGGAGACATGGGTACCCTCCATCTGCAAGGATGAAATGCCCTGGGGGAGGGTAATGAGCCTGTCGATACAGTGGGCTGTTGCGTAGCCCCCTGGAGTCATGCACTGACCCCGGCCAGCCCACATATGTATCAATGAAGCAGCCCTGATGGTCACAAACCGCCTGCAGGATTATAGCCAGAAACAATTTCCTGTTCCTGTAGCACTGACCATCAGGGCTGCTGGGAGGCTTGATGCAGACATGGCAGCAGCAGCAGCAGCAGCAGCTTTCACAAAGGCTCTGCGTCCTGCCAGCTGTGCAAACCCATTGGACATGGCATCTAGGTCTTCTGGTGTCCAAGGGAGGTGGATGACCTGATGGCCACCACCTCCTCTGTGACCCTGTGACTGATGCGGTGAACAGTAGAACAGGGTATTGCAAACACCCTGGACACGACTCTGTAGGACGCGCCACTTGCCAGCCAGAAAAGGAAAATAAGGGCACTCGGGGCACTCCAACCACATCTCTGATCCTGGTTAAGTAGATTCATCAGCGCTTTTACAGACTCCCTGCTCAGGTGAAAATCAGGCCTGGTGTCCTCATTATTGAAGAATCTGTTCAGGACTGGGACACTCAGGTTAATCCTGCAGTACAGGGGTCTGGTCTGGTGAAGGTGAATACAGGAAATGACAGACATTGTTTTATTCTTGTCATTATTCTGACTGTTGCTGTTCTTCTTTTAGCAGACAATGGACACTGTACTTGCGAAAACATTATTTAGGTTTTTTGGTAGTTGCAATTTGTCCAGAGGTTCAGTCAATGAGCTCGTCAATAGCTTCAATGCTAACATGTTAAATGTCATGGACACTATTGCTCCCATTAAGGTGAAGGTTATCTCTGGAAGGAAAAAGTCTCCATGGAGAAACTCCACACTGGTGAAAAATGAAAAAAGAGAGTGTAGGAAAGCTGAGCGCAGATGGAGAAAAACAAACCTCCAGGTTCACTATGACATCTATAAAGAGAAACTTCACAATTATAATTTACAACTGAGGAGTGCAAGAAGGTCCTACTTCTCTGACATCATCACCAAAAACAGTCATAATGCTCGGGTCTTATTTTCTACAGTTGACAGGCTAACAAACCCTCCTGTGTCAGTGGCAGCTGAACTTCATTCAACCATGGCCTGCAATGACTTAGCCAAATTCTTCACAGAAAAAATCCAAAAGATTAGACAAGCAATTGGTACATCAAAAGCATATTCAGGATATGTACCGTGTCCACCGAAAAACTGTTTAAACACCATGAAACAGTTTCACCCTATTAACAGCAAAGACCTGGAGGACATCTTAGGTCAACTGAACTCCTCCTCCTGCTGTTTAGATGTCCTGCCAACAAGTTTTTTCAAAAAGGTCTCAAAGACTTTGGAGTCAGACCTGTTACAGATCGTCTGCTTTTCTTTAATGTCAGGTGTGTTTCCAGAACCACTAAAAACTGCTGTAATCAAACCTATACTGAAAAAGGACAATCTTGACAAGACACAAATGAACAACTACAGGCCGATCTCAAATCTCCCATTTTTAAGTAAGATCATTGAAAAAGCAGTTTCTCAACAGCTCAATTACTTCTTAAAACAGAATAACTGCTATGATGCCTTCCAGTCAGGTTTTAGACAGAACCACAGCACTGAAACCGCTCTGATCAAAGTGTTTAATGACATATGTCCGAATACAGACAGTGGAACAATGTCAGTCTTAGTTTTACTGGATCTCAGTGCAGCATTTGATACAGTTGACCACAGCATATTACTCAAACGACTGGAGAACTGGGCAGGTCTTTCAGGAACTGTACTAAACTGGTTCAAAACATACTTAGAAAACAGGAAATACTTTGTATCAACAGGTAACTTCACATCTGAGCAGACAAGTATCACATGTGGAGTTCCCCAAGGTTCCATCTTGGGACCCCTTCTGTTTAACATTTACATGCTCCCACTGGCACAGATTATAAAGAACAACAAAATAAACTATCACAGCTATGCAGATGACACACAAATATATATCACAATGTCAGGAGACCGAGGCCCTGTACAGGCTCTTGGTAAATGCACTGAGGAAATTAATGACTGGTTGTGCCACAATTTTCTCCAGCTAAACAAAAACAAAACTGAGGTAATAGTCTTTGGCGCCAAAGAAAAACGATTACAGGTCACCAGAGAACTTCAATCTATACATCTAAAAACCACAAACCAGGCGAGAAATTTGGGTGTAGTGATGGACGCAGACCTAAACTTAGATAAACACATTAGGACAATAACAAAATCAGCTTACTATCACGTCAAGAATATTTTAAGGATAAAAGATCTGATGTCTCAACAGGACCTGGAAAAACTAGTCCATGCATTCATCTTTAGTAGGCTTGATTACTGTAAAGCATCTTTACAGGTCTACCTAAAAAATCAGTCAGACAACTACAGCTCATTCAGAACTCTGCTGCTCGAGTCCTCACTAAGACCAAAAAAGTGGACCACATCAGTCCAGCTCTGAGGTCTTTACACTGGCTGCCTGTCCGTCAGAGGATAGACTTTAAAGTTCTGATGCTGGTCTATAAAGCTCTGAATGGTTTAGGACCAAAATACATCAGTGACCTCCTGACCCAGTATGAACCTTCCAGATCCCTCAGGTCATCTGGATCCGGTCTTTTATCAGTTCCCAGAGTCAGAACCAGACACGGAGACGCTGCATTCAGCTTTTATCCTCCTTATATCTGGAACAAACTCCCAGAAAGCCTCAGATCAGCTGAAACACTCAGTTTATTTAAATCCAGGTTGAAGACTCACCTGTTCTCAGCTGCATTTGAATAAAGCACCAAATCCACACTTTTAAGCTTAAATTTCAAAACTTACATTTAACTACTGATTTTATCTACTGTTCTGATTTTATCTGTTTTGATTTTATATACTGTTTTGTTTGTTTGTTTGTTAATTAGTTAGTTTGTTTGCTTGTTTTAATCTATTTTAAATCATGCTTTTTATTTGTTTTTGTTTCTAATGTCTCTGTAAAGCACTTTGAATCACCTTGTTGTTGAATTGTGCTATACAAATAAACTTGCCTTGCCTTGCCTTGCCTTGTAGAATGTCCTAGGATGTACTGGTTCAGTGTGCAGGCTACAGGCGCAGACACTCCTATATTGGACTCACGTCTACAGTGGTAAATATCAGAGTTTTACGCTAGCACACAGATACACACGTCAAATATCTGAAGGAGAAGAAATGACGACATGTATTTATCACTGTACCTGAACGTGGTTGTCTCGTAGTCGCAACAAAATCAGTCGTCTGTGACGAGTGAGTTGTTGGAGCTCTTCAATTAGCAGAACAATGACACACGCAAGGACGTGGTCTGTATCCATTTTGCCGATCGGAGGAGTGGTACGGGCAAATTTGAAGGGCCGTCCCATTTCATGAGCCTCTCACTTCCGCACTTCTCACAGTTCGTAGTACCCGCCGTACGTAGTCTGCGAAGTGCGTGTACTGCGAAGCATGTGGTCGCTAGATTGGGACACAGCCAGGGGAGGCAAAAGTGAACATAAGACTATCAAAATAAAACAGGAAGTACAAACACCGTGTCATGGTTCTGGGTCATTTGACCCAACCTTTTGAGTTTATGGTGTTTTGTGTGCTGTAATATTTGGCTTTTCTATTTTTTTGTGTATTGAGTTCTCTTTATTGCTTTGTAATATTTCCATTTCCCTGTTGTCTTGTCGAGATGTCTTGTCTCCCCTTCCTGTGTATCATTCCATGTCTCCCCTGTCTGTCATGTCTCTCTCTCCTGTTCCCTCGCTCCCTCTCTCAGCTGCCTTTCCTCTTGTGTCAAGCTCATGTGTCAGTCTATGTCTCTGTGTTTCCTGTTTTATTCTAATAGTCTCGCGGCCCATGTTTGGTGTGTTTAGTTTTGCTTCCCCTGTGGTGTCACGTTCATTTGGCTGTGTTCAGCTGTGTTCCCCATGTGTGTCCACTCCCTTCGTTTCCTTTCCATCTATTTAGTGTGTGAGTTTTCTGTCATTCGTTGTTGGGTCGTCTGCTGTGTTATGTTGTGTTTCCTGCTGGTTGGCTGCTGGTTATGCCGTGTTCAGGTTTTGATCATGCTCATTTGATGTTCTTTGTCCCGTGAGTTTATCATTTAGCTCCTCCCAGTTTAGTCCTAGTTAAGTTTTGCTTTAGTATCCACCTGCCTGTTGTTACCTTCACCCAGCCTGGTGATATACCCAAACCTTCTAGTGGCAATATTGAGCCGGCAATTTCTGAGGTTGTCTTCAGGTTCCCCGAGCTAACCTCTTCAGAGTCTACTAACTTTAGCTTGCGAGTTTAAACACTGCTAATTCTCAAAGACTAGTAAACTCTAAGGCTGTGTTTTTTGAAACTCTGTGTGCCACAACAAATCTGGTTTTCCCAGTGTCTGTGACTGCCCGGGCCTAAACCCAGAGACTGACTTGGATGTCTCAGAGTACTCTGTACCCCCGGAAATTCTTCGAGCCATCCCAGCCACCTGCCTGCAGTGGGGGCTCTGGATAGTCTGCCCAGGGTCGTGGCACAGCCTGTTCCGTCTCACCAGAGGAGTTTTTTTTGCTTTCGTCTGTGTGTGCATGTGGAGTCGTTCCCTCAACAATAACATTTATTTAGTAAAATTGTGATTAATTATTAAAAGGACCTTGCTTGCATCAGTCACATGATGACCATTAACCAGTGCTCACCCTTGATGGCAGAACATGCTGGTTACGAGCCGGGAACAAACTCGCGAGAGTTTAACACATCGTTCATCAACACATCACAAAATTTGTTTAATTACACTCTTCAGCACAATTCGCACAATAATTTCAACACCATTTTAACACAATTCAGTCACCTATTTTAACAAATCCTCTCGACACCCAAAGTAATCCTCTATCATAGCGGTCCCCAACCCCCGGGCCTCGGACCGGTACCGGTCCATGAGTCGTTTGGTACCGGGTCGCGAGAGTTGAGGCTCAGGTGTGAAATGTATGGTTTTCAGGGTTTTTATCGGTTTTCAGCGTTATTTTGTTATCGTTTTTATCGTTAACTCGGTTTTCCTGGGTCTTTTCACGTGTGTTATGAATAAACCTTCTTTTTTTCAGTACCGGTACTAGTTTTATTTTGTTGTATTTATCCGCGACACCTTAAAGGCCGGTCCGTGAAAATATTGTCGGGCATAAACCGGTCCGTGGCGCAAAAAAGGTTGGGGACCGCTGCTCTATCACACTTTCAAAACAATATATTCACACATTTATACATATAACAAAAGACACCAAATGTCAAGAGATACTTTTACACAAACATCTGTTGGTACCAGACTTTTCCTACACAATTTCGACAACTTTACAAGCATCCAACGCCAAGGTCCAACCTTTTTCGGACCAGTTAACCAGTATCAGTTCCAAACTGTGACTGGCCCGATTTCTACACAACCTATTTTATTTTTAGAAGCGTCCAACGCCCAAAGCCTAGCTTTTTTCACCCAAAGAGTGCATAAATCGTCCCAGATGAAAAAGTGGTCCTTGACAACTAGTTATTAACAAAAGTCCCCAGTTTTTGCGGTAACCAACCGGACTATCCTGACGCCACGACGAAGTGGAGGTGTCACCCTCTGAACATTTGCACTCTTGGAAGTCTAACTTCCGTCCTAAATTAATTTAAATAAATCTTGAACCACCAGCTCACACGATGCTCAGGCCTGGCCTACTGCCCAATGGGAACTTAAATCCCTTAATCAAGTGACCAATTATCTACTCTAATCTCTTGTCTCTTGGCTGACACAATACACTAGACATTACACACAACACATCAACATTAAAATTAAAATTATAGGAGAGGGGGAGAATGAACTCAACCTGGGTGTCTATTGTCTTGTGTAGTTTGGGAGATGATTGGATGATGGGGTGGGTGCAGTTTTCTCTGGGGTGGAGTCGGGTGGGCTGCCCCGGACTCTGTGGGGCTGGGCGGTGCTGCTGCTGCGGGCCCCGGTCCGGATGGGCCTGGGCCCCCTTGCCCTGGTGGGTTCCAGAGCGTGGGGGTGCCTACTGGGGTCAGCGGGGGAGCTGGCCCCAGGGAGGGGCCGCTTGCCCCTCCCTTTCTTCCCTCCCCATCCTCAGCTGCCTCCCTATTCCCGCTCTACCACACCCACCCACACACGCAGGGCTTGGGGTGCAGATATGTCACCAGGGTGCAGGGGAGGCACTCCCCCTCTGTCCCCTTCTGGCCGCCTGTGCCTCAATTTTATTCTGCCACCTAGACATCCACATTACTCACACTCTCACATAACACATACATATAGGGCCGTGGGGGTGGGCACGTTTTACAGCATCCAGAGGATGGTCGGTGTACTCCAACCCACCTCTGGCGCTGGTGCCCTACCCTCAATTTTAAATGCATTTAGACACTAAGGGTTTTCGGGAGGAGCCGTGCTGCTCTCTGAGAGGAAGCTAGTACCATGCTCTCCTGAGTTTTAAATGCACTTTAGAACAGCACACAGCAACACTACATATGAGCGGGCGTAGGGAGGTTTGAGGTCTTCACTCACCCCGGTTCTGTTAGCCGTCAGGGCTGGGGGGCTGGGAGGACGTGCTGGCCGTCAGACTGGGGTCTGGGATGCGGGGCCTCCCTGCTACTGCAGATAAGGAGGTGGTCCGCTTGCCTCCACCCCAGAGAGAAGGGTTACATCTCCTGGGTCTAGGTGCGGCTTGCCCCTCTGGGGGCGGGGGTACCTGGACCTGGGATATAGAGTATGTTTGGGGAGTGGAGTGGGCCTGGATCTCCTCCATACCTGCTTCATACCCTGGTGGACGGGGCTATGGCTCCCCACACTCCCTAGCAGATCGTTACATGGAGAAACCTTTGGAATACAAGCATGCTGATCCACACAGGTATGCACACAGGTGTACACACGGGTGTTCACAGACGCGGACTACACCTTTCTTGGCTGCTGCCTCAAAGCACATTGTGCGCTGTCTATCTTGCGTGCTGCACAATATCGTTTATTATTTAGTATCTACTGTTATCTACTGCTAGCTAGTTTATTGTGATGGTGCTGTTTTTATTATGTTGCTCTTTGTTGTTTGCTTTCTCTTCTGTTTTTTTTCTCCATACAGGTGATCCAGGTGTTTTGTTTGTTTTTCTTTCTTTCTTCCCCCCTTCTCACCGTCTCTTCTCCCCTTTGGTTTTCTTTCTCTCCCTCTCTTTCTTTCACTCTTTCTCCCTGTCCTATCCCCCAGTCATGTCTGTCCCGTTTGTAGCAACCGAAAATAAAATAAATTCATAATTATAATAAAGGTCAATCAAATGGACCAATATGGCAAGGCCATGATGATCCACTTGGTAAAATAAATCCGCTTGGCATCTTTCTTGGCCTTAAGACAACAATTCTGACGGCTAAAGATCCAAACGGGACACAAAAAAAAAAAAAAAAAAAAAAAAATTAAAATTCACCCCAATATTGACACCAGTTAACGTTCATCAGATATTTCCCCAGACTTTACTTTTATTCTCACAAATTACACAATATCACCACGGGCATTCACCAGAAATCTACTGAGCAGACTTTTAATTTAGCTTGGTTTTCCAATTCAGCACACTTCAGATATAATAATCAACAGGCTGTCCTTACCTTCTATGTCACGGGCCCCGTCCACTCAGTCGACCTGCTGGATCCCGTCCGTCCGTTCTTTAGGTTGAGAACAAACCACCAGTGGCCCAGATGAGTTCAGTCAAAACAATGATTTATTGAACATACGCGTGGGGAGATGTATACAGTGACATCATCAGCATAGATCTCCAATTCAATTCAATTCAATTCAATTCAATTCAATTCAATTCAATTCAATTCAATTTTATTTATATAGCGCCAAATCACAACAAAAGTCGCCTCAAGGCGCTTCATAGATACAGAGAAAAACCCAACAATCATATGACCCCCTATGAGCAAGCACTTTGGCAACAGTGGGAAGGAAAAACTCCCTTTTAACAGGAAGAAACCTCCGGCAGAACCAGGCTCAGGGAGGGGCGGGGCCATCTGCTGTGATTGGTTGGGGTGAGAGAAGGAAGACAGGATAAAAGACATGCTGTGGAAGAGAGACAGAGGTTAATAACAGATATGATTCAATGCAGAGAGGTCTGTTAACACATAGTGAGTGAGAAAGGTGACTGGAAAAGAAAAACTCAATGCATCATGGGAATCCCCCGGCAGCCTACGTCTATTGCAGCATAACTAAGGGAGGATTCAGGGTCACCTGGTCCAGCCCTAACTATATGCTTTAGCAAAAAGGAAAGTTTTAAGCCTAATCTTAAAAGTAGAGATAGTTTCTGTCTCCCGAATCCAAACTGGAAGCTGGTTCCACAGAAGAGGGGCCTGAAAACTGAAGGCTCTGCCTCCCATTCTACTTTTAAATACTCTAGGAACAACAAGTAGGCCTGCAGAGCGAGAGCGAAGTGCTCTAATAGGGTGATATGGTACTACAAGGTCATTAAGATAAGATGGGGCCTGATTATTTAAGACCTTGTATGTGAGGAGCAGGATTTTGAATTCAATTCTGGATTTAACAGGAAGCCAATGAAGGGAAGCCAAAACAGGAGAAATATGCTCTCTCCTTCTAGTCCCTGTCAGTACTCTTGCTGCAGCATTTTGGATTAGCTGAAGGCTTTTCAGTGAGTTTTTGGACATCCTAATAATAATGAATTACAGTAGTCCAGCCTGGAAGTAATAAATGCATGAACTAGTTTTTCAGCGTCACTCTGAGACAGGATATTTCTAATTTTAGAGATGTTGCGCAAATGGAAGAAAGCAGTCTTACATATTTGTTTAATATGTGCGTTGAAGGACATGTCCTGGTCAAAAATGACTCCAAGGTTCCTCACAGCGTTACTGGAGGCCAAGGTAATGCCATCCAGAGTATGAATCTGGTTAGATACCATATTTCTAAGATTTTCAGGGCCGAGTACAATAACCTCAGTTTGATCTGAATTAAGAAGCAGAAAGTTAGCGGCCATCCAGGTCTTTATGTCTTTAAGACATTCCTGCAGTTTAACTAATTGGTGTGTGTTATCTGGCTTCATGGACAGATAGAGCTGGGTGTCATCTGCATAGCAGTGTAAATGTATGCTATGTCTTCTAATGATGCTGCCTAAGGGAAGCATGTATAATGTAAACAGAATTGGTCCTAGCACTGAACCCTGTGGAACTCCATAATTAACCTCAGTGTGTGAAGAGGACTCTCCATTTACATGCACAAATTGGAGTCTATTAGATAGATATGATACAAACCACTGCAGTGCAGTACCTGTAATACCTACAGCATGTTCTAATCGCTCTAATAGGATATTATGGTCGACAGTATCGAACGCTGCACTGAGGTCTAGCAGGACAAGCACAGAGATGAGTCCACTGTCAGAGGCCATAAGAAGATCATTTGTAACCTTCACTAAAGCTGTTTCTGTGCTGTGATGAGCTCTGAAACCTGACTGAAACTCTTCAAATAAACCATTCCTCTGCAGATGATCTGTTAGCTGTTTGACAACTACTCTTTCAAGGATTTTTGATATGAAAGGAAGGTTGGAGATTGGCCTATAATTAGCTAAGACTGCTGGGTCTAGAGATGCTTTTTGAGTAAAGGTTTAACTACAGCCAGCTTGAAGGCCTGTGGTACATAGCTGATTATTAGAGATAGGTTGATCATATTTAAGATCGAAGAATTAATCAATGGCAGGACTTCTTTGAGCAGTTTTGTAGGAATGGGGTCTAAAAGACACGTTGATGGTTTGGAGGAAGTAATTATTGAAGTTAACTCAGAAAGATCAATTGGAGAAAAAGAGTCTAACTTAACATCAATGGTACTAAGAGTAGCTGTAGATAATATTACATCTGTGGGATGATTACTGGTAATTTTTTCTCTAATGATAAAAATTTAATTTGTGAAGAAGTTCATGAAGTCATTACTAGTTAACGTTAAAGGGATGGTTGGCTCAACAGAGCTCTGACTGTTTGTCAGCCTGGCTACAGTGCTGAAGAGAAACCTGGGGTTGTTCTTATTTTCTTCAATCAGTGATGAATAGTAAGATGTTCTGGCTTTGCGGAGGGCTTTCTTATAAAGCAGCAAACTATTTCTCCAGGCTAAATGATGATCCTCTAAATTTGTGACACGCCATTTCCTCTCCAGATTACGAGTCATCTGCTTTAGGGTACGTGTTTGAGAATCATACCACGGAGTCAGGTACATAGGATTAGAGACCTTAGTTTTCACTGGAGCTACAGTATCCAGAGTCGTACGTAGTGAGGAGGTGAAATTATTAACAAGATAATCAACCTCTGTTGGGGTAGCGTTCAGATAGCTGCTCTGCTCTGTGTTGGTACAGGGCATTGAAGATGATAACAGTGGGTGGATTATATTCTTAAACTTAGTTACAGCGCTTTCAGAAAGACATCTACTTTGATAAAATCTACTCTCCACCGCTGTGTAATCAATTATTGTAAATGTAAATGTTATCAGGAAATGATCAGACAGGAGAGGGTTTTCAGGAAACACTGTTAAATGTTCAGTTTCTATGTCATATGTTAAAACAAGATCTAGAGTGTGATTAAAGTGGTGGGTGGGTTCTTTTACATTTTGAGAGAAGCCAATTGAGTCTAATAACAGACTAAATGCCATGTTGAGGCTGTCATTTTTAGCATCTACATGGATGTTAAAATCACCCACAATAATTATTTTATTTGAGCTCAGAACTAAATTAGATATAAAGTCTGAGAAATCAGACAGAAACTCTGTGTAAGGCCCAGGTGGACGATAGATGATAACAAGTAAGACTGGTTTCTGAGTTTCACAGCTGGGGTGGACAATGTTAAGCATCAGGCTTTCAAATGAATTAAAAGTCTGTCTTGGTCTTTCATTAATTAATAGGCTGGTGTGAAAAATTGCTGCCACACCGCCCCCTCGGCCTGTGCTTCGAGGTTTCTGGTAGTTAGAATGACTCGGGGGTGTTGATTCATTTAAACTAACATAATCATCCTGCTGCAACCAGGTTTCTGTAAGGCAGAGTAAATCGATTTGTTGATCAATTATTAAGTCATGTACTAACAGAGACTTGGATGAGAGAGACCTAATATTTAATAATCCACATTTCACTGTTTTACTCTTTGGTTCAGATGTAGATACTGTATTGTTCTTTCTTTTTGATTGTTTATGTTTAAGTTGTTTGTTGCTGGTTTTTAGTTTGTTTTTTGTCTTTTTGGAAGCTGACACAGTCTCTATGGAGATGGGTTTTTGGGGGGGTAGCAGGAGGAGAGAAGCTAGAAAGCACACTTCAACTTGCTTTTGTATGTCAGGGAATACGCCCCTTCTTGCGTCAGCAGATAACATAACATGCATCAGTTACAGTTAATGACGGTTGGCTATATTTTCTTTGTTGACAACCTTTTAACATACTCAAGGAGCTGTTTTCAACCGTCTTTGACTCCAGGTGTTTCCTGTTGCTCTGTTCTCCTTGTAATCATCTCTGGAACATCATGAGCACATCCTGTACCAAAACTGTTGCTGTGCAGGTACAAAATGCAGTTGCAAGAAAACTGTATCTTACCTCTGACCTAGAAATGAATCTACGTGTTGTCTGTGTCTGTAAGCGTGTTTTTATTGACCTTTTCTGCACTCTAAGTCACCTCTCACAATATATCAGTCTGGACCGTCACGCCAGACAAAGCTTATGACCCTCAAAAGACTGAATGCCAACTCTTCATGAGCACATTTGCAATGTGTGTATAAAATGATTATCACTACTTATTTAATAACGTTTCTCACAAAAGGCCACTAATAAAAGCTTTGTAAAAAATGATGTATTTCCCACAATGCACATTTTGCTAAGCAGGCCATGTGGAGCTGTCGGGGAAACACAATTAAGGGAGACGCCGACTGATGCAACATGGGTCATGGGTCTGTAGCTCTGTCCACTGTTTTAGGGAACATATTTAGTTTTAAAGTTAGTTACAGGGCTTTTCCTGCATTTCTGCAGGGCTTATAGTTCACTAAAAACTATCTAAGATGTATATCCACATAATTATGGATTATTATAATTACAATATAAAATAAAACACTGTTTTAAAGAAAATACATTAAGAAACAGATTATGTTACTAGCCAAGATGGCGGCACGAGCAGTCGCAGTGGCCCGGCGCTCTCCTCAACTTAGCAGTTTTCTTTTTCTTTTGTGTATTTTTGTTTCACTTTTACTCCGATATGCAGGAGCACATTTGCAGTACAGCAAAACTGAACTGCTTGCGGTTCTAAACCACAAAAACCTGCACACCTTCGCTGACAATGACTGGGACTCAATTCCCCCTGAGATCCGGAGGGTCACCGACTCTAATTTCACCATACCACCACTGAAGTGGCGTAGGCGATGGAGGCACAGGAAACAGAAGAGAGGGAAGAGAGCGGGGCTGAAGGCTAGGCTACGTGCTAACCCACACGGACCGGCTATTCCGAGTCTCTTCCTCACCAACTCACGGTCACTAAATGACAAGATGGATGAGCTACGACTGTGGATCACCTCAGGCTGTTTGGATTACTGTGTTATGATCATCACAGAGACTTGGCTGGACTCTTTTACCCCAGACACTGCGATTGAGCTAGCGGGCCACGCTACGTTCAGAGCGAACAGGAACAAAGAGTCCGGTAAGAAACGCGGAGGAGGTCTGCTAGTGTTTGTAAACAATAACTGGTGCACCAACAACACAGTTAAAGTCGTCCACTGCTGCCCAGACATAGAATACATGAGGGTTCAGTGTAGACCAGGGGTCTCAAACTCGCGGCCCGCGGGCAATTCGAGTTTGAGGCCCCTGGTGTAGACCCTTCTACTTGCCGAGAGAGCTCACAGCGATCACAATAATAGCAGTTTATGTGCCACCGCAAGCTAAAGCTAAGTCAGCCATGGAGCTACTCCAGCGCCACACTGCGCAGAGTCAACGCGAGGAAAGCAGCTGGTCCTGACGGTGTAGCTGGTAGAGTGCTTAAAGCATGTTCAGACCAACTAGCAGAGGTCTTCACCACCATCTTCAACCTCTCACTGCCACAGTCTGTAGTACCATCCTGCCTTAAGTCAGCCACCATCGTTCCAGTGCCCAAGAACAGAGTGAGCTGCTTGAATGACTATCGTCCAGTTGCTTTAACACCCATAATTACCAAATGTTTTGAACAGCTCATCATGTCACACATTAAAGCTGCCATCCCTGCAGACCTCGATCCAAACCAGTTTGTATACAGGGCAAACAGGTTAACAGAGGACGCCATAATAACAGCGCTTCACACAACCCTCACACACCTGGACAGTACTAACACCTATGTGAGAATGCTGTTTGTGGACTTCAGCTCTGCCTTCAATACAGTTCAACCCCACAAACTGGTTAATAAACTAAGCAACTCATGACTCAGCAGCTCACTGTGCAGCTGGATATTGGACTTCCTGAGCAACAGACCCCAGAGCATCAGAATGGGAGAGCACACCTCCTCCACCCTCATTCTGAATGTGGGTGTCCCACAGGGGTGTGTCCTCAGTCCCCTCTTATACTCACTTGTCACCCATGACTGTTCACCAATCCACACCAGTAACACAATTATAAAATTTGCTGATGACACCACCGTCATAGGACTGATCGACAACAACGATGATTCAGCCTACAGAGAGGAGGTTCAGCATCTGAAGCGATGGTGTGACGACAACAACCTGCATCTGAACACAGCCAAGACCAAGGAGATGGTAATCGACTTCAGAAGAACAAAGCGATCTGAGCACTCTATCCTCTACATTGATGGAGGAGGTAGAAAGGGTAGAAAGCTTTAAGTTCCTCGGGGTCCACATCTCGGCCGACCTTACCTGGTTCACAAACATCTCCCACCAGGCAGGGAAAGCACAACAAAGGCTGTACTTTCTCAGGAAACTACGTCAGGCCCAATTACCCCAAAGACTGCTAATAAACTTCTACCGCTCCACCATCGAGAGCCTTCTGACTTACTGCTGCACACTCTGGTTCAGCTGCTGCACCGTGGAGGACAAGAGGAAACTGCAGCGGGTGGTGAGGGCAGCAGAGCGGGCAATCGGCACTTCACTAACCCCCCTCAGAGACATTTATACTGGCAGACTTCAGCAGGAAGCCAGCATCATCATCAAAGACCCCTCACACCCTGGACACTCACTTTTTTCCCCCTTCCCTCTGGTAAACGTTACAGGTCCATCAGGTCGAAGACAAACAGACTCAACAGAAGTTTTTACCCACAGGCTGTCAAAAATGCCCTACCTCCACCCTGATTGGAGGATAACTGCACTGCCAACACTCATGGACATTACACCTAAATCGTATTTCTATTTATACTTCAATGCAACCAACACCCCTACCTCTTTAAACTGTATTTATTATAACCTTATTTAGTATAGTTCCAACAGCACCCCCCCCACTCAATGTGCAATATCATCCCCCCCACACACTCAATGTGCAATATCACTGATCACACTGCACCTCTCAATGCAACTGCTAGTTAGATGGCATGTATGTGTATGCATCACAGCTGTTCTGCCAAGATGGGCCATCGGAGTCTATTCCAATCACCTATTTAAATTCTGTTCATCAATAAATCATTCCCATTCTTTCTAATAATTCTACCCATTGAAATGGAATCGGAATTGCTAAATTATTAACAATTCCCATCCCTAGTACCGTAGAGTTGATCATCTTAAATTAAAAACAAATTATGATCACAACGTGACACTTAGTTGTAGACTCCCACCATAGCTTTGTGTCCCGCCTAGGAGCACCTGGGTACTCTTAATAACTGCATCAGCACACTTCAGATGCATGCTTGAAAGCTTTGCTTGTGGTTATTGTCCAGAAAGCTAACTGCTGTACACAGCAAGCCTTTAGTCTTCTGTTCAGTCAAGCCACAGCAGATCACTTCGTTATCACTAAGGTGCTCCTGTTGAAGATTTTAGAGTAATATTGAATATTGTAGTATTAATATTGAAATAATCAGCACAATCCCTGTGGAGTGCACGGCTGCACAGGTGCTTTTGAAAAACTGAAAATCAAACCTGTTATGTATTTAGTAAAATCAGTTTATATTTTTGTAGTACTACTTTCTGTGTAAAGTAGAGAACACCAAGTGTGGTGTATGTGCGCATTGATATGTCTGTGCTTTCCCCCAACATGGTCAATAAAGTAAGTTACTAACAACCAAAAAGGTGTTGTTACTTTACCAGTTAAGTTATAAGAGAGAACATAACAGACTGGTGACGAGGATTAAAACGGATCCCCGATGTGCACTGGATGACAGAGAGGGGGAAATCCTTGTGAAAGTGGCAAAAAGACATGAAAAAGGTTACGGCAAAAACAACTAGCCCTCTGTGTGGATGGTAACTCATCTGCCTGGCTAAAGATATGTGGAGAGAGTTGAACAATATTGTCTGGCTAACAAAGTAGAGGATGAGAGGAAAGTTGCTGTGTTACTGAGTGTGATGGGAGCGAAAACATACAACTTGTTGCACAGCCTCATCACACCGGCCAAACCAGCTGACAAAAGTTTCAAGGAGATCACAGAAGTGCTCCAAAAACATTTCCAACCGAAGCCACTGGTTATAGCCGAACGGTTCCGATTTCATAAACGAAATCAACTAAAGAATGACATCGGAGTACATCGCGGAACTTCGGCGGCTGTCGGAACACTGTCAGTTCAGGGAGGGGCGGTCAGATGGGAGACCGTTTCGTCTGCGGCATCCACAATGAAAGCACACAGAAACAACTCCTCACAGAGGATAACCTCACGTTGCACCGTGCATTAGAGATAGCTATATCGGTGGAGACAGCGGCAAAAGATGCAGGAGAGCTCCAGGGAAAATGCACGGAGCCGTGTTCTGTAAATAAAATTCATCCGCAGCTCAATAATAAATTACAGATGTGCTTCAGATGCGGCAAATGTCATATGATCGGCTGTGTGCAGGCAGGAAAAGGACCCAAAGTGCAGACACTCGGAGGCGGAAAGTAACTCAAATTCAGATTTATTGCTAAACTCAAAAGTTAACAAACTTGCAAAACAGAGCGAAACAACAGCACTGAGGCCCAGGAACATTCCAAAATTAAACAAACAAAAAAGTCATGAAAGGCGCAGAGGCCCAGGTAACAGTCTCGAAAAGGTTCAGGGGCCGGCCCAGAGGTCAACAACACAAAAGTCCAAAAAACAGTTCTGGAGGCCGGCCGCGCGGAAGGCAGCGGCGGTGATGGAGCAGGTCCGGCCGCGACAACGACGACGTCCAGCCAACGGCCTGGAAAGTGGCCGGACAGGCCGAGGACGTGCAGGCCGAGGACAAGCCGAGGACGTGCAGGCCGGACAAGCCGAGGACGTGCAGGCCGGACAGGCCGAGGTGAGGCAGAACCAGACGGCGTGGAGACCTCAGGCGCAGACGAAGCAAGACGGGGTGAGGCATGACCAGATGGCGCCGAGACCTCTGGTGCAGATGAAGCGGTCTCCTTCAGCGGAGACAGGAGACAACTGAAGCGGTTCCTCTGACCCTCCAGCGGGAACAGACGGCTGAAGCATTTCCCCGAACCCTCCAGCGCAGACAGAAGGCTGAACGGGCCCCTCGGACCCTCCAGCGGAGACGGAAGATGGCTGGAGCGGTTCTCCAGAACCCCCAGCAGGAACAGACGGCTGGACAGGCCCCTGGGTCCTTCCAGCAGAGACACACAAAGGCTGGTGCGGTTCTCCAGAACCCCCAGCGGGAACAACAGATGAAGGCCGGACGGGCCCCTCGGACCCTCCAGCAGGAAGAGGTGGCAGAACAGATGACTGAGGAGAGGAGTGGCGGTGGCGAGGGGGCCATTTCCTTCGGGATGAGGGAACAGGAACCGGTGGAGAAATGGAGACCTCCTCCTGATCCTCCAACCACATAGCCGCCAGGAAAAAGGCAGGCAAACGGACAGGTGAGCGAGATCCCGGCTGGCGTGGGGAGGGAGAGGAAGTCCGTGGCAGCGGCGCGGAAACTCTGACCCGCTGTAGTGACCGCTGCGGAAGCTGCTTTACGGTGAGCTCAGACTGCTGCTGCGTTGGGGTGGTGAGAGAGAGGGCAAGCTCACGTGCCCTGACCTGCCCCCTCCATGCAGCTATGGTGCCAGATTGGTGTCCGAAGCAAACTGCTGAAGCCGGGGGCTGGTTTTCACCATTGCTTCCACTGTGCTCAGTCCCACAGACATAGCCCGTAGGCTGTTGGACTGGGATATGCGGTCCAGCAATTTAACCAGCCTTTCCATCTCAGCGTCTAACTCCGAAGTGAAAAGGCCTGCGGGGTCCATGTTCTGGTCGCGATCTTCTGTCATCGTGTTTTTGGCTGTGTGCAGGCAGGAAAAGGGCCCAAAGTGCAGACACTCGGAGGCGGAAAGTAACGCAAACTCAGATTTATTGCTAAACTCAAAAGGTAACAAACTTGCAAACAAACTTACGCAGACAGAACACACAGCAAGAAGAGGGTAGATCACGACACGGACAGATGAAAACACAGGGCTTATATACACAGAGGGAGCAATCAGGGAATGAGTAACAGGAGGGAAACACAGCTGGGACAAATCAGGCCTAACGAGACAGGGGAAGCAAAAACCAGATACATTAACATAAGACATGGACCTACAAAGTAAAACAGGAAACATAACACAGACTGAACTTACAGACACAGACTCACAGGCAGGCACTACAACAGAGGGAACAGAGACGTGGGACCAGGGCAGACACAGACACTGACTGGACACGGGGAGACAGCAGACAGGGGAGACAGCAACTATGGATCACAGACAGAAAACTGGAACACTAAAACTCTAACAAAACCCACCCAGAGAACCCATAAAGCAAAGCTAGAATATAATGAAATAACAAAATCAAAGAACCAAAAACACAAAACACTGGGTCGACGACCCAGGCACCCTAACAGCAAAAAGTCACATGACGCTGCTAATTGCTGGTTTAAAGATCCAAATCAAATCAAATCAAATCGCTTTTATTGTCACATCACATGTGCAGGTACACTGGTACAGTACATGCGGGTGAAATTCTTGTGTGCAACCTTCACAAGCAACAGAGGTGTGTAAAAATACAATAACATAAGACAAGCAAAATATAAGAATGGGTAAATCTGAGAATTATATGAATAAATATATGTACAATATAAGAGTGTATGCGCATTACTGAATGTGTGTACTAAATATGTATGTCTACGTGTGTGTGTGTGTGTGTGTATCTATACATATTTTTAAAATTAAATAGAATAAACAATAAAATAAAATATACAGAGGTTGGCAGTTGGAAATGTGCAAAACAAGTGGCATTTAGCTTGCCTCCACCAGTGTGTGAAAGCCAGAGTGAATGAATAGTGGCATTGTAAAGCGCTTTGGGTGCCTTGAAAAGTGCTATATAAATCCAATCCATTATTATTATTATTATTTATATACAGTATGGAGTGCATAATGATAATGTTGAAGTTCCAGTAGTGAAGCTGAGGTGTCTATGAAGTGTTCAGCAGTCTGATGGCCTGATGGAAAAAGTTGTCTTTCAGTCTGCTGGTTCGGACCGGATGCTGCAGAACCTCCTTCCTGATGGAAGTAGTCTGAACAGTTTATGGCTGGGGTGACTGGAGTCCTTGATGATCCTCCATGCTTTCCTCAGTCACCGCTTCCTGTAGATGTCCTGGAGGGAGGGAGGCTCACCTCCAATTATCCGTTCAGAGCACCGCACCACTCTCTGGAGAGCTTTGCGGTTGTAAGCGGTGCTGTTGCCGTACCAGGTGGTGATGCATCCAGTGAGGATGCTCTCAGTGGCACAGCGATAGAAGGTTCTGAGGATGCAGGGGCTCATGCCAAATCTTTTCAGTCTCCTGAGAAAGAAGAAGCGCTGCTGCGCCTTCTTCACTGTTTTGTTTATGTGTCCTGACCACGTAAGATCCTCAGCCAGATGTACACCAAGGAAGCGGAAGCTGCTCACTCTCTCCACAGCAGCGCTGTTGATGGTGATGGGGGTGTGTACTTCTCTGCACCTCCGGAAGTCCACTATCAACTCCTTTGTCTTTGCAACGTTGAGGGTGAGATGGTTGTCTTGACACCAGTGGGTCAGGGCGCTGACCTCCTTCCTGTAAGCACCTTTGGTGATAAGACCCACCACTGCAGTGTCGTCCGCAAACTTCACAATGATGTTGGAGTTGCTAGTGGCCGTGCAGTCATAGGTGTAGAGTGAGTACAGGAGAGGGCTCAGTACACACCCCTGTGGAGCACCAGTGTTCAGTGTGATGGGGGATGAGGTGATGCTGCCCAGTCTGACTACTTGGCGTCTGTCAGACAGGAAGTCAAGGATCCAGCTGCAGAGGGAGCTGCTCAGTCCTAGATCCTGCAGGCTCTGCAGGATCAAGCAGGCTGGGACTACAGACAGAGAGAGGGAAAGGTTGAAGATGTGTGTAAACACTCCAGCCAGCTGAGCCGCGCATGACTTAAGGACTCGGCCGGGAATCCCGTCCGGACCAGTAGCTTTGCGCGCGTTCACCTTCCTGAAGCACTTCTGCACATCCTCCTCAGACACAGTGTGCACACTGATGTCATCCGCGGTGCGCACACTGTCCGGTCTCATGGTGTTCGCTGTGTCGAATCTAGCGTAGAATACGTTTAGATCCTCACACAGAGGTGGTCTGCGGTGTGCTGGTTTTCCCTCTAAAGTCTGCGATTGTGTTTAGTCCCTGCCACATCCTCCGAGGGTTGTCAAACTGTTGCTCCACCCTGTCCCTGTACTCACGTTTGGCTGCTTTGATCGTCTTCCGGAGTTGGTAATGTGCGTGTTTGTAGTCTGATGTGTTCGCGGAGGCAAAAGCGGTGCTCTGTGCCGCCAGTGCCGTGCGAACATCTCTGTTAATCCAGGGTTTTTGATTTGGGAAGGATTTAACTGTTCTGGATGGGACGACAGCGTGGACTCCGATTGGTCCAACCAACGGTGCACCGCCCTCATGGTTGGAGCTTCCTGTTTCAGCTTCTGCCTGTAGGCGGGCAGGAACAGGACGGAGCAGTGGTCTGATTGGCTGAATGAGGCGTGGGGGAGGGCTTTGTACGCATCCCGGAAGGAGGTGTAGCAGTGGTCAAGTAGGCAGTCTCCACGATGTTGAAATGGATGTGTTGGTGGAGTTTTGGTGAAAGTTTCTTCAGGTTTCCTTTGTTAAAATCCCCGGTTGTGATAAACGCCGCCTCTGGGTGTGCGGTTTCCTCACTGCTGATCGTGCTGCACAGTTCCCTGAGTGCTCGGTCAGTGTCGGCTTGTGGGGGAATGTAAACAGCCGTAATAATCACGGCTGTAAATTCCCTCGGTAGCCAGAATGGCCGGCACTTAATCATCAGGTATTCCAGGTCCGGTGAGCAGAAGGATTTAACCGGGTGCACGTTCGCATAATCACACCAGCTGTTGTTGATCATGAAACACACACCACCGCCTCTGCTTTTCCCAGTAAGCTCCCATGACCTGTCCGCGCGGTGCACAGAGAACCACGGTAGTTGTATTGCGGAGTCCGGTACCTTGTCTGATAGCCAGGTTTCTGTGAGGCAGATCACGCAGCAGTCCTGCATCTCTCGCTGGAATGAGATCCAAACTCGCACAGCTTGTTCTCCAGAGACTGCACAATAGCCAGTAATAAACTGGGTAGTGGTGGTCTGTTAGTGCCTGGAGCTGTACACAATGCACGAGAAAGATAATAATGTAATATCGCTCACACCAAAAATACAAGGGGTTGAGTTACAGATGGAACTGGACACTGGGTTTTCCCTCTCACTGATCTCATATGAAGATTACAGAGACAAATTCCCCAATCTGAAACTGAAACACACCTCAGTGAAACTGAAAACATACACAGGTGAAAGAATAACTCCTCTGGGAAAACTAAAAGTGAAAGTGGAATATGAGAAAAAGAAATGTAACCTGGAACTTTATGTTCTGAAAAATGGAGGTGTGCCATTATTTGGGCGTGACTGGTGAAACACATCCACCTCAACTGGAGAGAAATAAAGTCAATGAGACTGGAACGAGGCCTAAGTGCACATTCTGTGGATGAAAGACTGAAACAGATACTTAACAACCATGCCCAGGTGTTCAAAGATGGAATCGGCACCCTGAAAAATATTAAAGCACAGATCATACTGGATTAATAATAATGGAATGGATTGCATTTATATAGCGCTTTTCGGGACCCCTCAAAGCGCTTTACAATTCCACTATTCAGTCACTCTCACATTCACACACTGGTGGAGGCAGCTACAGTTGTAGCCACAGCTGCCCTGGGGCAGACTGACAGAAGCAAGGCTGCCATATCGCGCCATCGGCCCCTCTGGCCATCACTAGTAGGCGGTAGGTGAAGTGTCTTGCCCAAGGACACAACGGCCGAGGCTGTCCGAGCCGGGGCTCAAACCGGCAACCTTCCGATTATAAGACGAACACCCAACTCTTGAGCCACGATCGCCCAATGCAAAACCAAGATTCCACAAAGCACGTCCTGTACCTTATGCTTTACGCCCCAAAGTCGAAGCAGAGCTCCAACACTTGGAAGAGCAAGGAATACTCACCAAGGTGGAATGGTCAGATTGGGCTACACCAATAGTATCAGTAAGCAAGAAAGCAAGTGATAGTGTGCGGATCTGTGGTGATTTTAAGGTTTCAGTGAACCCAGTTCTCCGCATAGATCAGTACCCACTTCCATGGATAGAAGACATATTCACAGCAGTGGCAGGTGGCAAACACTTTTCAAAAATTGACCTTGCCCAGGCTCATCTCCAGATGGAAATAGAAGAGACATCCAAGAAATATCTGGTGATAAACACTCACAAAGGCCTATGTCAGTACAACAGACTGGTATTTGGTATCGCCAGTGCCCCAGCAGTATGACAACGTGCCGTGGATCAGGCATTCCATGAACACAGTGTTTTCTGGATGACATAATCGTCACTGGTGTTGATGAGGAGACTCATCTGGCTTACCTAACAGCAGTCCTGGCCAGGCTAGAAAAATATGGACTGAGAGCAAACAAAAACAAATGTGAGTTCCTTGAGGATGCCATCGAGTATTGTGGACACAAGGTCGACAGACATGGGCTCCACAAAACCGAGGACAAAGTTGAAGCTGTCCTGAAGGCACCGGAACCTAAAAATGTGAGTCAGCCACGTTCATTCTTGGGTTTAATTAATTATTACCACAAGTTTCTACCAAACCTTTCAACAGTCCTGCACTTAGGTAGTTCTCTGGAGTACGCAGAGAACTACCTAATGGCAGTTCTCTGCGTACTCCACCCGTAAAGACCAACTATCCGTTTACCGAGGATTTGTCATGTGGGGAACTCGTGTCATCCTGCCACCCAAACTACGTACAAAGGGACTGGACTCACTGCACGATGGACATTTGGGTGTGGTTAAGATGAAAAGTCTTGCTAGAAGCTATGTTTGGTGGCCAGGCATTGACTGTGAAATAGAGAATATGGCTAAATCCTGCACTGGTTGCCAGCAGACGCTGCACCAGCCTCAAACAGCACCTGTACACGTGTGGGAGTGGCCATGCGCTCCATGGCAACGCATTCATATAGAATATGCTGGCCTATTTATGGACCAAATGTTCCTGGTTGTGGTTGATGCTCACTCAAAGTGGCCAGAAATCTTCCCCGTAAAGCAAGCAACAGGTGTCAGCACGATCAATAGTCTTCGGTCACTGTTTGCACGCACAGGTCTGCCACAACAGCTCGTAAGTGACAATGGTGGTCACTTTACTGGAGAGGAGTTCCAGTGTTTCCTTAGGAGTAATGACATACGACATATCACTTCAGCTCCCCATCGTCCTGCAACAAATGGACAAACTGAACGGTTTGTCCAGTCCTTCAAGCGGTCAATGAAAGCCAGTCGCTTTTATTGACCGCTACAACAGAATATCGACAATTTCTTACTGGCTTACAGGAACGCCACACATGCAACAACTGGACACACACCTGCAATGCTCTTCATGGGACGGAATCTGAGATCACGTTTAGATTTGCTGAAACCAGACATTCGCAAGGATGTCCAAGATAAACAGTCTTCCATGGTGGAAGCAACAAGAAAAAAAAAAACAGATTCTTCAATGTTGGACAAAAAGTTCTCACCAGAGACTACAGAGACCCAAGTCAGAACTGGCAGTCTGGCACGATTCTGTCACGGAGCGGACCACTGACATACACCATAAATGTTGGAGCCAACTTTGTCTGCCGTAGACATGTTGATCAGATTCTAGATGCGGAAAGTCACATGGTTCCACAGCAATCTGAGAGCACATCTACACCTCAAGATTCAGAAGAGTTTGCCTTCGCTTCACCACCTGAGGTTCAGGGTTTACATGAAACCACCAATGCTCAAACAGCTGAACTTTCCACACAGAGCACTATGAGAGAAATCACAGAGCACCTCAGAGAATGAACTTGAGTTCATTTTGTAAGGAAATGCCTCTGGGGCGATCGTGGCTCAAGAGTTGGGAGTTCGCCTTGTAATCGGAAGGTTGCCGGTTCGAGCCCCGGCTCGGAAAGTCTTGGTCGTTGTGTCCTTGGGCAAGACACTTCACCTACCGCCTACTGGTGATGGCCAGAAGGGCCGATGGCAGGATATGGCTTCTGTCAGTCTGCCCCAGGGCAGCTGTGGCTACAACTGTAGCTTGCCTCCACCAGTGTGTGAATGTGTGTGTGAATGGGTAACTGCAGAGTGTGTAGCACAGACAGTGCTGCTTGTTTGCTGCTAACATCCTGTATGTAGACGAATAAGAGGATCAGCACTGGCATGAAAATGAGTCAGAGCTGAAAGACCCTACAGAAGCACAGTAACTTGTTCTCATCAGTGCCAAACCTTGACTTCACCATCACAGCATGAAACTATTCTCAGACACTTAGTGTAATAGCAGCACTTGCAACAGGTGCACAACAGGGTAACAGCGAGACAACAACTAAACAAAAATGGTTTTACAGGTGGAGGCGACTGACATCTTCTCCCTCTTCATCTTTTCTGACAGTTTATTTCACTGTTTATACTTTACTTTCATTTATTTATTTTCTATATTTTACTTATTTTAATGCATTTTACATTGTTAAGCACTTTCTGCAGCACGGACCGTTGGTAATGTGTTATATAAATAAACTTGACGGCCTATCATGTACACCAGATGTGGGGTCAGTACGTACTCTAACAAACCAAACTGATCCAGATCCTACCAGAACACTTTAACTTCTACCTAATTTCAACGTAAAACTTCAGACTAATTATTCAGATTAAACAGATCAACAAGCATTTTGGAAATTCTGGAAGGTTTTGATTGATTGATAATACTTTATTCATCCCGAGGGAAATTGGGTTAAACCTGCCAGCCGTGCCAGCGCCGTCTTACCCTTCCGACCATACATACATTACACAAACATCACATGGGGAAGACAGGTCAGAGGGGTATAACATGGAAAAAGCACAACATAAGGAAAGATAAGGAGAAAAAAATAACTCCCCCCAGACTGAGCTCCAACAGGGAGATCAGTTTGAGAACAGAAAAAAACACCTCTGCACATGGTCCTGAAATCTGTGAACCTGGGAACTTTTTCGTGATGATGAGTTCAAAAAGGAAACTGAAGCCAACTGAATCAGCAGCATGGGACACATTAATGCAGACTGTCCAGCATTTTCTTGGCAGTCACAGAGGAGAGAATTGTGATGAGTTTGCAGTTAACATGGTGAAAGCATAGCAGCTAATGAGTGGCAGAATGTCACTGAAGATGCAGTTTGAAATTGTCATCTCGACTTTTTTCCACCAGATCTCGGCGACTGTCAGCGAGCATGGGAAAGATTTCATCAAGATTTAGAAGTGATGAGAAACTGATGTCAGGGAAATTTTAATCAGAGCATGATGGGAGACTGCAGTTGGTTCTTGCAAAGACAGCTTTACACCAAGTGTAAAAGGCAGTGCCTTAACCTTTTTGAGCACACTGACCTTATTTTATTTTGAGCTAAATTAAGAGAAAGTCTGCTTTAACATGTCTCTATTATTGTTTTTAGGTCAGTTTTCATAATAAAGACACTAAACATATTTTTAGGTGGATAATATTAAAAAAAGATATATTGATATTTAAAAGAGTCAAAATATCAGTGTTGTGTATCTTAAAAATCTTAAATCAGATTTCATATCAGTATAAAACCTAATGGAGAGTTGTTCTGTCATGCTGTGGCAGGCAGGACCCAAACATGAAAAGGAAACTCAAAGCGGCAGCTCTATTTGCTGGGAAACAAACTCAGACATTACAAATGAACAAAAAAGGAACTGGAAACTAGGAACTCATGAAAAATAAACTAGAAAACACAGAGCAAAGAGTTCTCAGGAGCCACGAAACAAACCCACAGCAATGAGGGGGCACGACGCAACAACAGACAGAGGAAAACACAGGGCTTAAATACACATGGGAGTAACGAGGGGATGGGAAACCGGAGGGAAACACAGCTGGGACTAATCAGACATAACGAGACGGGGAGGAAGCAAAACTGAATACACTGAATACACGATGAAGAACTATCAAAATAAAAACGGGAAACATGAGGCCTTCACAAAGACGTGGATTCAACACTGTGACATGGAGACATGACTGACTCAGAGAACAGAGGGAACATGAAACATGGAGACAAGAGTAACTAAACGTGGAACACAGTGAAGGCACAGTGACAGAAAACTAGGTGCTAGAAACTAAGACTATGACACACATACAGGGAGAACATGCACTAAACCAAAGAATATTAGTCCAGGACCTGAAACACAAAGTACTGTGACATGTTCTATATCAAACCAAAAAACATTTTTGTAGACAAACTTTTATCATTGGTTTCTAAAGGAGTTAAAAGTCTTACAGAGCTAGAAGCAAACATGTCAGTTTGCAATGCAAAGCTAGTGGATTTATTGCGTGTGTGGGCTGTTAACTGTGTGCATATGAATGTGTGTGGGTGCCTAAAGATATTCTTCTGATATTTGCCTGTAATGATGCTTGTAGATAACAGCAATGTTATGTTTGTCCATACTGCCTCCTGTTGCTGCTGTTACGGAGAGTTCCAGCAGGTGTCGCTGTGGTTCTCTCTGGGGGTTATGTGTACTTCCTGTTACGAGTGTACGGATGTTCATGTTGGCTGCTAATAAACGCCTGGCATACAGTTACAGCGGACTGATTATTATAAGCAAACCTACAATGCTGATGCTGCTTCTTTCCCTCTCTATGTTAAGAGTATTTTGATTTGTAGGTACATCAGGTTATCAGCAAATTGGAAGGTTGGCAGTTCTGGTCTGCTGCTCTACTCTTCATGCCTTAGGCAAGCTACTAAACCCAAGTTGCGCTCGAATGCATATAAGGTATATATAAGGTGCCTTCAGTGCTCAGGTAATGTGCTATTTAAGAGCCAGTCCATTTACCAAGACAACATGCTTTCATTTAAATATTTGTTATGGCTCGTAAACTCTTACGTGAGCTTGTCTTTGGGTAAGGTAGCGATGACTACTGTGCCGATTTCTGAAACAAACAAAAGTGACGGTGAGCATCTTTGGAAGTTCAGATGTCTTAAAACAGGGGTCCCCAAACTTTTTCCAGTGAGGGCCACATAACTTTTACCTTCTCTGATGGGGGGCCAGGGTCAGTTTGTAACAGAAAAAGTGTGACGATCGCAGGGGTGCCGAAATGTAAACATTTATTGTTTTCCAGAAAGCCACACATAATCAAGTACTAATAACCCATTCCTAGATCAAATAACACCCTCTCTGGGTTCTTAACAGAAAAAATTAACACAGGAAATACATAACAACACTGTTTATGAAATCAATAAATAACCACATAACCCTCTCTGGGTTCTTCACAATCTTAGGTAAAAGTTAAGCTTCAGTTGTCAGAGCAGAATCTCTTAAATGACTCATATGAGCAGTCTCTCAAAGTTCTTGTGTTCTTTCCTTATAATCCAGTTTTGTAGGTTCCAGTAGGGTAGTGAGAGAGATACAGATATTGACGGGTCGGGTTATGTAAAAAAGTATAAATTGTTATACTTTGTTAATCGGTTCAAAGGTACCCCGCACTTCTTTTTTTTGTGTGTTTGTTTTGGTGTATTTTTCATTTGAACTGTTCATCTGCCAGAGTAATCATATTTACAAGACATTGAACACCTCATTGGTGTGTTAGAAAACCTTTTGTGAGGTATGTTCCTTCAAGGGGATTGGAGTCGTTTTTCCACCGTAGCGAAGGGCTAGGAGTTGAAGAGGAGCTGCTGTATGTTTTTTCCACTAATCTGACTTTGGAATAAAACATATGAAGTGAAAAAGCAACTCTCATGGTCATCCCTGCCTTAAAGCTGCAACAGTAGCCTAGTAGACACCACTGTTTGCTCTCTCTAATCAACTTCCCTCTGAAAACCATAAAGCAGGCAGGCTGAGAAACTGAACTAAGTGATACAGCACCTACACAGCACAATATATTTCTATACCAGTATGGCTGTGGAGATGGATTTTATCCCAGTAGATTTTATTATGATTATATGTGTTTATACTCAGAATGACTCATTCAAGTCAGAAAAGTGAGCTTACCTATGTACTGTATACAGTAGCGGTTTTAGATACGGGCGACACGGGCGGTTGCCCGGGGCGGCATCGTGGTGGGGGGCGGCATCACGGGCATCGGCAAAAAAAAAAAAAAAATTGCTCGTACTTATGCTGCCCCGACATCAGCCGGCGCATATTGGGAATGGCATAGGCACCGATCCTTTTTTCTATCGCCCATTTCCTGGGAGTAAGGGCGCCCTCGTTTGCGAGGTGCGCCTGCTGCTTGCGGCGCAGAGAGGAGAGGGTGGGGCGGTGGGGGATTCTCTGACCGGCTGGAGCAGCATTTAATAACAAACTCGCAAAATAAAACAAAATAAAAACAAACCAACAAACACGAAAACACCAGACATCATGATACAGATTTATAATTTGCAACGATGATTTTTCGAAATTCTATACACGAAAAGTGAGCGCGAGAGCCCTCGGTGCGCCTGCTCGCTGCTGAAGTCAAAGTAAACTTTATTGTCATCTCCACTACATACAGTCCAGTATATAGAGAGACGAGACGACGAGGCTCCAGTTACAGCAGTGCAAGTAAACAAACAATAAATATAAGAAGAGTAAGAAAATAAACTTTAGCACTAGGGGTAAAGGGATCAATAACAATTTAAAATTTACAGTTTGATGATTTAAAGTCTGACACACAACCTGTCGAAAGGGGAGGGGGGGGGGGGGGGGGGGCTGCTGCTTCCAAATAGAGCGCATTTAATTTATAATGTTGTAAATCCAAGCCCATTGTGTATTCATGATTTGAATCCTGGGTTGTGTGAAATCTCAGAAATGCACCCTAGACAAAGTGAATCTGTGAACTAAGGTGTGTTAGATTATGTTGTGGTGATCCTCGGGTTGAGGGATGGGTGTTCATACTGGAGTGCAAAATTAACAGAGGGAGTGTTCGCCCAGGGCGCCAAACAGGCTAGGACCGCCACTGACTGTATATTCATCAGTGTGAACTGTGGGCCTGCATCTGGCCGGTGAGAAGTTGAAGTCACAGCCAGTCTCAAACACTGATGCAGATGTTCATCTGTCAATCTTGATCTCATCGGAGTTTTCAGGAGTTTCATGCGTGAAAAGGTTTGCTCGCAGATATACGTGCTGCCAAAAAGTGTGGACATCTTCATTGCGTGTTTTTTTTTTAATGTTAGGGTACATGTCATTTGGGAGGGCGAAGTCAACGAGACTGTTGGGCTTGAATGCATCTTTCAGAACATCACAGTTCTGTAACTCGGCCAGCTCAAACTGATAAAAGGGCTGGGCTTCATCGATGTCAGCAAAAAAGGGGTTTTGGAAAAGACGGATTTCTTTTGCATGAACATGTAGTTGACGGAATCGCACACCGAACTCCGCCTTTAGCATTTCCAGTGCTTCCACACACTTTTTAGCTGGAAACAGGACCGCTGTAGAAAGTTGTTGGGTAGCAGGGAGATGGGTGAAGTTTGCTTTTTCACTTGTTCCAAAAGCAGCGCTAGTTTCAACTCATATGCTTTTATGTAGGAATACATGTCCAAATGAGTTTCCCCTGGCCTTGTAGCTGCAAGTTAAGGCCGTTCAGCATTTCTGTCACGTCTGTTAATGTGAGGTGCCATTTCCATTCTGGGTCGATCAGCTCTGGGACCGTTTTACCTTTTGAATGAAGAAATGCATTAATTTCGGGTAGCAGTTCGTAAAAACACCTCAAAGCTCTGCCGCGGCTCAACCATCGGACCTCTGTGTAGTACAGCACATCTCCGTACGCAGACTCCAGTTCAGACAGGAATTGTTGGAACTGCCCGTGTTTAAGTCCATTTTCTCTGATGAGGTTTATGCATGATACCACAACTTTCATGACAGAATCCCACTTCAATACTTTGCAGCACTGTGCTTGCTGGTGAATTAGGCAGTGGACTTATAGTGGGGTGGTGAGACCCCGTTCTTCCATCTCCCGGTTCATGCATCCTATTAGGCCCCAAGATGCGCCCACCATACCCGTCAGTCGTGATGCTAGCAAGCTTTGCCCAGTCCAGATCAAACTCTTCCATGGTTTGACATACTTTGTTGAAAATATCCTCCCCCGTCGTAGTGCCTTTCAGACTTTGGAGGGCTGCCAGCTCCTCGCACATCTCAAAGTTTGTGCTAACTCCACGAATAAAAATAAGAAGCTGCGCTGTGTCCTGCAGGTCAGTGCTCTCATCCAGTGCTAATGAAAAAAGTCACATTCTTTCGTCTTCTGCTGCAGCTGGGCATATACATTACCCCCTATTTCTTCCACGCGTCTGGTGATTGTACTCGCCGACAGACTCACAGCATTAAAGACATCTTTCTTCTCGGGACACACCTCCTCCACAACAACATTCAAACACTTCTTGACAAACTCTCCCTCAGTGAAAGGTTTACCACGAAAGCTGGCCCGAACTGATGATTGGTTCTGCTGAGTTTGGCGTACAAATGTAGTCTGCTGAGCTAACAGTCCACTTTCTAGCTTTGAGATTTTGTCTGTTCGTATTTGGCCTTGCAAGCTATCATACTTGTCTTTGTGACTACATTCATAATGTCGGTGCAGATTGTATTCTTTGAATACCGCCACCATCTCTTGGCAGATGAGACAGACAGCCTTTTCTTTGCATTGAACAAAAAAAATAATCGTGTGTCCACTGCAGGTTAAATACCCTTCATTCTGAATCAATTTTTCTCTTACCTAACCTTTTTGCCATTTTTTGTTCTGGGGGGGGGTCATGTTCACGTTCTGGACAAAATGAGATCGTAGTAGCAACTTTTTTTTTTAGCGTGGTTCACAATTCTAATCAAATGAGCTTTATTGACGTGAGGAAACATTTCCAGGGATTCAGTCGGGCAGGCCCACTACACCCCAGTGTTCTATGGGTGCATTAGTCTCGATCGCGTGGCCAGACTGAAAAATAATAACGTGTGTCCGGCCTGCGGGCCGTAGTTTGGGGACCACTGTCTTAAAAGCAGCGATAGAGGACAGACTAACTACACAATATGGGATCAACAAGAAAAGATTTTTAGAATATCAACAAATTAAATCCATAGTAAAAAAGAAATTTAAACCCAGTCAAGCTGAACTACAAACACCACCAAGTGTGGTTCAATTTCTTACTCTTAAAACCCCCAAATTACTTTCCAAAATATACAGAATGCTTTCTAAAACAGATGAATCAATATCACTTCCTATTGCAAAATGGGAAGCGGATTTATCAGTTAACAAAATGTCTGGTCTCAGATATGCATAAAAAACTTTCATTTAATTAGAAATCCCAGTCTTCAATTAATTCAATACAAAATACTACATAGAGCGCACTATACAGCTCATCGGATGTTCAAGATGGGCTTTACGTCTACCAACAACTGCTCACACTGTCAAACCAATTCACCGGACAATTATATCCACGCTCTTTGGTTCTGTCCACCAGTTCAGAAGTTTTGGCGCGAGATATGTGAAGACTTATCAAAGTGTCTGAAATGTAACATTCCAACTTCCCCTTTAGTGTGTTTGTTGGGCAGCTTAGATAATGTCACTACAGATAAGAATATAGCCCATATGGCTTTCACTGCCCTATGCATAGCCAAGAAAACTGTCCTCATGAACTGGAAAAATAAAAATAATCTTAATTCTAATCAATATAGAAATTATCTATTAGATTACATTAGTCTTGATACAGCCTCTGCCACCACATCAGATCAATTGCTCTGGGCTCCTTTGATTAGCTCCATCACCTAGTGGGGGTGGGGGGTCATAGTTTGGTCCCACCTTCGCTGTTGTGATTGGTGTGGGGGTAGAGACAGGCTTGGGGCATCGGGGGGATTTCCCAGGAGCATCTTCCTTGGGGGGCTCAACCCAGGGTTGCGGTCATGGCCTGTTAAGGGCTCTGTTGGCTCTTAGGTGACGGTTTCCTCGTGGCTGTGTGCAGCGGGGCTAGGGGAGGGTCTGTGCTGACGGACGTGGGTTACTGACCTGGGAGCCTGGCTGTCCCTGGGTGGGTCCGGGGCAGGCGGGGGGTTCTGGGGGTTCTGGGGGTGCTCCGTCTCCGGGCTGGGACCCTGGCTGGGCCTTGGGGGCTTAGGTCCTGGTTGGTGTGTCGCCGGGGTTGTGGGTGTATGGGGGCTCAGCCCCAGCGCAGGGTGCCGCCAGTGCATTGAGCCACCTGGGGGGCTCTTCAACTGGTGGGGGAGGTTGTTACACCTTGCAGGAGCTCTCCTCTCTCCAGGAACTGACTCTGCAGGAGGGGGAGATACAGGAGAGGTGGAGGAAGATCTCAGCCTGGGCGTCTATTGTCTTGTGTAGTCTGGAAGATGAGTGGATGACGGGATGGGTGCAGTTTTCTCTGTGGTGGGGTCGGGTGGGCTGTCCCGGGCTCTGTGGGGCCGGGCGGCGCTGCTGAACTGGGCCCTGGTCCGGATGGGCCTGGGCCCCCTTTCCCTGGCAGGTTGCAGAGTATGGGGGCGCCTACTGGGGTCAGCGGGGGAGCTGGCCCCAGGGAGGGGCCACTTGCCCCTCCCTTCCTTCCCTCCCCATCTCCAGCTTCCTCCCTCTTCCCGCTCCACCAGGGGAGGCATCCCCCCCTCTGTCCCCTTCTGGCTGTCTGTGCCTAAATTTTATCCCACAACTTAGACATTCACATTACTCACACTCTCATAACACATACATATAGGACCTTGGGGGTGGGCACACTACACGTCATCCAGAAGACCATCAGGGTGTACACCTCACCCCTGGCGTCGTTGCCCACCTCTCAATTTTAAATACACGTAGACATTGAGGGCTATCAGGAGGGGCTGTGCGCTTACCTGCTGCTCTCTGGCAGGTAGCTCCATGCTCTCCTGGGTTTTAAATGCACCTTAGAACACACATGCATCAACACTACATATGAGCGGGCGGAGGGAGGTTTGGAGTCTCCTCACACCCCCGTTCGCTGCTGCCTGCTGGAGCGGGAGGCTAGGAGGAGAAGTTGGCCGTCCGATTGGGGTCTGGAGTGTGGGGCCTCCCTGCTGCTGCGGAGTCGGGGCGGTCTGCTTCTCTCCACCCCAGGGAAAAGGGTAACACCACCTGGGTCTGGGTGCAGTTTCCCCCTCCTGGGGCAAAGGTACCTAGACCTGGAGTATAGAGTACGCTTGGGGAGTGTGATTGTGTGTACAGTGTCTCTCCATGTCTGTCTCCACGTTGGGTGAGTGCTGAGTAATTGCATATGAGAGCATGAGGGTGGGAATGGATGTTTGTATCTGTGTGTGCCTGTATGTCTGTGTCTATATGTCAGGTTGGGTATCAGACGCCACCTCTCTGGGGACATCTCAGGCCCTCCATGGTACGATGGCCTATCTCCCCCACCACTCCCCCTGCCAGTGGCAGATGCCCTCAGACATCGGTGCATTGGTGGGTCTTTGTGTCCGGGGATGGGCGTCCAGGTACACACCGGCTCACTCCTGGTGTCTGCTTATCGGGGCCTGGAGCCTGGGGCTCGCTCGGGCCCCTTTGGGGGGTGGGGTGCCCTCGGCCTCTCGGCCTGGGGCTCGGTCACTCTGGCACAGCTGGCTGCCGGCGGAGCTCACGGGCACGTCACTGCAACCCCCCCTGGCTTCTGCTCCGCGGCTGCTGAGTGACCCCTCATCTGGGGCTCTCCTCAGCTCTTTCTGGGACAGTGGCGCGGCTGCCCCTCTGTTGGTCTTCCTTGGTCTCTTGTGTTCTGGGGGCCTCTGGATGTCTGGAGTCTTGATCTCCTCCATACCTGCTTCATGCCCTGGAGGACGGGGCTGTGGCCCCCCCACACCCTCTAGCAGATCATTACATGAAGGAACCTTTTAAAAACAAGCGCGTCCATGCTCACAGGTGTACACACGGGTGCTCACACACACAAACTACACCCTTTTTGGCTCCTACCTCAAAGCACACTGTGCGCTGTCGATCTTACGTGCTGCACAATAATGTTTAATATTTAGTATTTAGTGTTACATTCCCATAGATCATGATGTTGTTGTTTATTGTATTGCTCTCTTTTTCTTTGCTTGTTTTCTCTTTTTTCATTCTCAACAGGTGATCCAGGTGATTGATAGATGTATTTTTTGTCTGTTTGTTTTGTTGGTTTTTGCCCTTTATCACCGTTCCTCTTCCCCGCTGTTTTTCTTTCCCTCTTTCTTTCTCCCTTTTCTTTTCCCCAGTCAAGTCTGTCCCGTGTTCAGCAAATGAAAATAAAATAAACAATATAAGCAAAGGTGAATCAAATAGACCAATACGGCAAGGCTGGGATGGTCCATTTGGTAAAGTAAATCCGTTGGGCATCTTTCTTCGCCTTTAGACAATAATTCTGATGGCAAAAGAGCCAAATGGGACAGGCAAAAAAAGAAAAACAAACAAACAAACAAAAAAAAAAACATGTGGAAGAAGCTGCTCTGGTCAGATGAGACCAAAATGGAACTTTTTGGCCAAAATGCAAAACGCTATGTGTGGCGGAAAACTAACACTGCACATCACTCTGAACACACCATCCCCACTGTCAGATATGGTGGTGGCAGCATCATGCTCTGGGGGTGCTTCTCTTCAGCAGGGACAGGGAAGCTGGATGGAGCCAAATACAGGGCAGTCTTGGAAGAAAACCTCTTGGAGTCTGCAAAAGACTTGAGACTGGGGCGGAGGTTCAGCTTCCAGCAGGACAACGACCCTAAACATAAAGCCAGGGCAACACTGGAATGGTTTAAAACAAAACATATCCATGTGTTAGAACGGCCCAGTCAAAGTCCAGATCTAAATCCAATCCAGAATCTGTGGCAAGATCTGAAAACTGCTGTTCACAAACGCTGTCCAGCTAATCTGACTGAGCTGGAGCTGTTTCAAAGAAGAATGGGCAAAGATTTCAGTCTGTAGATGTGCAAAGCTGGTAGAGACAGACCCTAAAAGACTGGCAGCTGGAACTGCAGCAAAAGGTGGTTCTACAAAGTATCGACTCAGGGGGCTGAATAATTACACACACCCCACTTTGCAGTTATTTATTTGTAAAAAATGTTTGGAATCATGTATGATTTTCGTTCCACTTCTCACGTGTGCACCACTTTGTGTTGGTCTTTCACCTGGAAGTCCAATAACATTGATTCATGTTTGTGGCTGTAATGTGACAAAATGTGGGAAAGTTCAAGCCACTGTATGTGTGTCCTTGTCAGGAAAGGGATTTGCATCGGTGTGTGGGATGGAAACCACAGGTTTATATTGTTTAATGGGAATTATTCACAAAGAAACACAAAAATAATATAATGAGTAGTATAACAAATTACTTTGCATTGTGAGAAAGTTAAGTTGCACAAATGTAATGTGTTTGATATGTTGCTTTGTGGTGGAGAATGGATAAGGAAATGAATCAAGAACATGGAATCTGAATGGTTAAATGAATGAAATTTAACTGGAAAATTTCTGTCATGTTCATACAACTAAACCAAGATACATAAAGCATACATCACTTTTTCGATGGAAATATGGTGGCATGATAAAATTACATTCATTCCGCAGATTATTTTTTTGACTGTATGTTATGAAAAGACTATTTTCAAAGGCCACATTCCTAGAATACCCAGGAAGACGAAGGCTAAGCTTTTAGAAAAGGCTTGAATAGACCTTCATTCTTGTGGTTTCAGAATATTGCTCTGCACTTGCTGTTGTGCCCCCCCCCCCCCATGCTGTTATTCAAACCATTCAAATATCCAGTGGTGCCATGTCAGGCTCTGCTGACATCATGAGAGCTACAGTGCCAGAGTCTGTTCTGTTACTGATAAAAATATACTGCAAATGCTGCATTATCAAAGGGGGATGCAAAGCTGACAATCTGTTCCACTGCACTGCCAGTGGGCAGAGAGGAAATAAAACACCGGGTGGCAGAAACACATACACGCACACACACACCCATTAAATTAAATCTGTAAGTTGAGGATTACAGAGGGCTACATACTAAGTGTTTAGCTGTTATACATCACTGCATTCAAACATTTAGACATTCAGATAGTAGGAAACATTTGTAACAGCCTTCACTCCATGTCGTCTGCTAGCTGCAGCTTTATGCGACGGCTTTATATCTGGTTATGCTGCGGCTATACCAGGAGAGTTCATCATTTTATTGGGAAACAGCTTTTAATAAAGTACATAAACAGCACTGTGCTTAATGGTCCCAGTTATCTCTACTTAAGAAAAATGTGCCATTACCCACTGAGACGACAGGTGCAAACTAGAATTGCGTTGCCAGGAATAGAATCAGCGTGTGCTGGCAGGAAGAGACAGAGGATGAGAAAGATGGACAACAATCTAAGCCAGCAGCATGTGTCTATATTTTAATCAGTGATTACCACAATAACTTCAGTGAACATTTTAACCAGCAGCCGTCTGGCTTGGCTCGAGGCCAGCTGCTGGAAAGAGAAGAGAGGCAATAATGAGAGTTTTAGCTTTGCCATTATTTCTCAGAGACAGAACTGCCCTCAGTGTTCATTTGAGAGCAGCTTTGGTTCTGCTTAACTGGACAAGGTCAATAAGAAAATAAATTTTAAAGTATTCAGATGAGATTTAGCTCACTGATAAGGTTTTAGTAGCAATTCTGAAGAAAAAGAAAGTTAAACTCTTATTTCAAATATGTTAATATCTTTTTATGTATATACACGATCCTTGAAATGAGGAAATGTTACAGTAAACAGTTTTTTCTGTGGTCATACAATAGTGTTTCAATATTTAACTCTCTGTCCTTGCTTGAAAATATTCTGGGAGGCCTTGAATGATGAATAAATCATAAATGATTCACTCAGGGACTATGTGACATAACATTAAGGACAGAATGTTGTACCAGTTTTAGGGGGAAGGTAAACTTAAACGTGAGTGTAGCACGTTTCCAGCAAACAGCCCCTCATCAGGTCCCGCCATCGTCCTGAAACTGGGAAGCCATGACCTGGTGATGGAGAACAGCTCTGTGGGTCAGCCTACCCTACACCACATCCTGAACCCACTGCTCCACCACGCCCCTGAGCCATAAACCACACCCCGCCACAGTGAGACTCTTCATAAACATTTTATTTTTATAAATTACATTTTTGATTTTAAATCTAAATTTTATTAACATTTAATTTATTGGATTCATTTCAGTTAAATTAAGTTTATTTATAGA
The DNA here is from genome assembly GCF_051167445.1 of Perissodus microlepis. NCBI lineage: Eukaryota > Metazoa > Chordata > Actinopteri > Cichliformes > Cichlidae > Perissodus > Perissodus microlepis. Next base: position 574,401 of record NC_140481.1, read on the forward strand.
GCGCCAGTTACCAGCAAACAGGTGTGTTAAGACGATATGTTGCCTGGCGAAGAACTTACATTATTACAGAGCTCCTCTAAGAACAAGTAACCCCGTCTCTTTCTCCTCAACCCCAACCGGTCTCAGCAGATGAGCCTGGTTCTGCCGGAGGATCCTCTCTATTAAACGTTTTTCCTTCCTGCTCTGCCCAAGTGCTTACTCATCGGGGATCGTATGATTGTTGGTGTTTGTGAGGTATTATAGTGAATGACAGCTTAAGAATGTAGATGTCTAGACAGTGTTTAGTTAGAAATACTGAAGCTTTAAGTGCTATGATAAGGTGGGTCATCGGGACCATGTGAGACAAAAACAAATATCCAGTATCTCAGCCAGGGTGGCTCCTACGGTTACTAGGACAACAAGTTATTAGGTGAGAGATGTGAGAGAAGGGACATACATCCAGTACACGTGTAGCAGTGTAGGAGCCTTCCTCTTTAGCATTGGACATGACAGAGTGCTGAGAGGCTGGGACCAGCTTGAGGCACCAAGAAAGAGAGAATTACAATCAGATAGACCACAGTCTCATATAAACTTTGTACACCGCTAAGCTAAGGTACTCTCTTTTGGGAAGACTGGCTGCAGGTAACTGTTTCACAGTCTGTGGTTTTCTGAACTAAAAAGATGCATGTACATGCTCATCTTCTATCATTTAATGCTTTAAAAATACATTTCTCATTTCTCATTTCTCATAAGTCTTTTAGCTGAGATGGTGGATAAACAAACACACTAACAGTTTCTTTCTAGTATTGTTGGGGCTTTAGCTTATAGTACAAAGCACCATAAGGCAAGACACAAAAAGACACCAAAAAATGACATTGGGCCACTATAGAGCATGACTGCGTAGGATCTTACTTCCATTGGAAACAAATGCATGTTTACTGAGTCATGTGGCATTGTGCACAGACTGCTGGCAGCTATGTCACATACTGTATCCTGTCATGCCTTGCAGTTTCTATTTTCAGTGTTATCCCACAGCGCAGTTCTGGGGAGCTGCTTTGTCCCGAGAAGGGACAGAACTTGTCCTCATTATTTATTATTTAAATGATAGCGCTATAGCCCGAGTACTGTTTTACTTTGATGTCGTGTCCTGTAATGTTATGAACTGTCTATGACAGTAGATGCTTGGTAAGCCATAACTGTAAGGGCGTTGGCTAATAATGCCCAAGAGATGAAGTTCAGAAGAATTGTGGAATTAGTTTTAGACCCAGTAGACCTGCTAGGACAGTGTTTGCTGTCAGCTCAGCGCCACCATAAATCAATGAAACAACAGGAAATACAAATGAGCAAAAACAAAACAGTAGAGTAACAAAACAAAACAAGGCACCACTTGGTCTCAGGTTCACATGTGGAATATTTCAGTGGCTGATTCAGTATTTGGGCAAAAACACAGATCTTTTAGCATCTTTTACAGTTGCATGACAAACGCTTCACATTGTGTATTTTTCTGAATGAATAAATTGACATTAACATTAACTTCTGTTTACTTAGCCTGGCAGGGCGAAGGACACTGTCTCAGCTAGTAACCGGGTCATTGCAGCAGATTTCAATGCAAGACCCCCTATGAGACCACCCATCTCCCATGCTACAGTCAGCAAACTGCTTGCTAAGTTTCGTGAAACTGGTTCAGTGTTGGATTTGCCAAAATGTGGACGCAAGAAAACTGTCGCTAATGAAGAAACATCAGTGGCTGTCCTAGCTTCATTCAGCACTCGCCACATGTCACTGGAGAGTGGCATTAGTCGAACATCCCTTCTGTGGATATTAGCTACTCACAAATGGCACCCTTACAAACTCCAGCTACTGCAGCATCTCAACGAGGATGACCCAGATCGGCGCACAGAATTTGCAGAATGGGCAAAACAAAAATTGGAACAGGACCCTCAGTTCACGCAGAAGATTTTGTTCAGTGATGAGGCAAACTTTTATGTGAATGATGAAGTTAACAAACAAAACCACCGCTATTGGTCTGACACTAACCCACATTGGATGGATCCCTCCAAGACTGTTGGAACATCAAAAGTGATGGTTTGGTGTGGTATATGGGGAACAACGACAGTGGGTCCATTCTTCATCAATGGAAACCTCAAGGCCACTGGATATTTGAAATTGCTACATGATGATGTGTTTCCCTCTTTATGCACTGAAGCTGGCACGTTCCCTGAGTTTTTCCAGCAAGATGGTGCACCACCACATTATGGGTGCAGGTCCGAGCATTCCTAGATGAACAGTTTCCTGGAAAGTGGATTGGTCGTCATGGGCCAGTTGAATGGCCCCCAAGGTCTCCCGATCTGACCCTGTTAGACTTTTATGTTTGGGGTCATCTGAAGGCAATTGTCTATGGTGTGAAGATACGAGATGTGCAGCACCTGAAACTACGGATACTGGATGCCTGTGCTGGCATTTCTCCTGCGGTGTTGCTATCAGTGTGTGGAGAGTGGGAGAAGCATTGACAATCCAACACAATCCAACACAATGGGCAGCACATTGGACACATTTTATAAGTGGTCAGAAACTTGTAAATAACTCATGAAAGAATAAAGTTACGTTGAAACCAAGCACACCATTGTTTTTCTTGTGACATTACCAATAAGTTTGATGTGTCACATGACCCTCTTCCTATTGAAAAAACAAAAGTTGTATCCAAGATGGCCGACCTCTAAATGGCCACCATGGTCACCGCCCATCTTGAGGAGTTTGCCCCCTCACATATACTAATGTGCCACAAACAGGACTTTAATCCATATAAATGGCCCACCCTGTATATTAAAACATTTTTCTACTTTCATTGACTTGATTTTTTAATTAGCACCGGTCCTAGTCATGAAAAACCAAAATATAATTCAAATTGAGAAATTATACCCTTTGAATACCAGTCAGATTACGTATTATTACTACATTTTTTGGGGGAAAATAGCAATAAAGTTCACATTTTTTCAGCATATGAATGATGACAATCATTTATTTGATTTATTTATTTGACAATGATTTATTTTTACTTTATTTTATTTTATTATTATTTTTTGGATGGATGGCCAAAAAGAAAAATCACACATGGTGTGTTAGTGGCCATTTAATGACCAAATAACCACTGAAATGACCACTAAAATGATCAAAATTTATATTTCAGTGTGTGTGCTTCTGTGTGCATCCTCATTAGAAGCAAGATGTGCTGCTAATGAGCTAATGTGTCTACAAAAACCACAGTAGAGTGGTTTTTGTAGACACACTTTCTACACCTGGAGCAAGGGGCTGCTGTTCCAATCCTGAAGGTGCGCCTTTTGCACCTTCTTCTCATTTTGTTGGTGGGGTGTGGGTCACACTCTGGTTTAAATGATAAATGGACTGGTTCTTATATAGCGCTTTTCTACTCTTCTGAGCACTCAAAGCGCTTTACACAACTTGTGCATTCACCCATTCACAAGCACATTTTCTTAGTGCTTTCTAACTAACATCATACTCCGATGGATGCATTGGAGTATGATCATATAGGCAGTGCTTGAAGCAGTGATGACTTTATTGCCATATTGCCAGAATAAATGATCTGGAAGCTGTTAGGCTTACTTACAGCAGTAGCTCTGTCTGCACCTGCATAAACTCCAGGACACGTTTACAAACAGTGTTTGTTGTTGTTTGCGCTGCAGCTGCAGGTTTGAACTCTGCAAAATGTCCTGTGATTGGGTTTTTGTTTTTTTTAGAGTTAATATTTTGGGTATGGTCTCTTTTTATGATAAATACAAGAGTAAAAGCGCTTTTAACATGTGCTTCAAAGCTAAGTTTGACTGGGAACCTCAAAGCTCAATAGCCTGCATCAACAGAAATTCACTGCAGCCTATGTAATATTTGATGCGTCATAATTTATTCCAGTCTATCTTGCAAATACATGTTTGTGCTGCAATGTCATGCACAAACACAAACTATTAGATCCTTAAGATCAAACCTATGTCAAAATTGTGTCATTCTTCTGGTCTATTGGAGTGTGGTAAGCCATCTAAGGCCGCTACTAGAAACTAGGAATATTACATAACATTGCTTGCTTGGCCAAAAATGGATAAATGATATAATTTGGTAAAAAAAAAAAAAAACATTAAAAACTACAATTTTCACGAGTTCAGTTTATAATTAAAGCAACTTTACCTGAATTGCATGATTTTGTACTGTCAATAACAAGGAATCAAAAAAGGTGGTTATAATGGGTTTCAATTGGCCAAAAATGGCCACGATAGAGCCAAGAGGAACAATTTGGTGTGTAGTGAATATTATTGATATTATTAAGGTGCTGATGTTGAATTAAAAATTCATTCCATTTGCATTAACAGAATGAAAATGGTTGAAAAAAGAAAAGTGAAGTGGCCACAAATGGCCAGGACAGAGCCCAGAGAGTTAAATAAATATATATAATTTTATAAATAAAAAAGATATATAAAAATCTATATTACCTGTGCTGGCAGAGGCTGTCAGGTAGAGACGAGAGATAACTGTAGGATGGGAAAGCTAGCATGGCCAAACCATTTTAGGCCTCCATTAGAATAAAAAACACTCTTTATAAGTACCAGCACATGTACTGTTCACCAATCGTTAACCTAACCTGAAACAGCATAGCTCCAGGAAACATGTCAGTTTTAATCAGAGCACTGGAAAACAACAGCCAGTGGGAAGGAGAGCCAAAGGAGGCAAAGCAGGAAGATTAGGAAAGGACATGGAATGTCAGAAAGAGCAAACGTGGTTTTATTACCAAAAAACATAGAAAAGCATACAAAATTAAATTAAAATGAATTATTTATTATATTTTATAATATGTGTATGACCAAATGTTTTGCTGGGGACACTCAGACAGTCTCATCTGAGACTGCGATGGTCTTCACAGACAGCTCTAAGTCAAAATCTTTATTTGTTCGGCTGCGTGCACGTTTCCATGACCTGTTTTGTGTGGGTTATGGAACTTTAAACGGCCTCTTCTTGCAAAGGGATTTTGGCACTTTGATGACATTTTCCTTTTCTGGGCACTCTGCTTGCTGTGCTACCCTCTGCATGTACTGCAAGGGCACCACAGCGTCCAAGAGGGTTCTTTGGTCCTTCTTCAGTTTGTCCTGATCTTCTTGGATGATGGGTGAAATATTTGGGAGGTAGATTTTGTATAATTCCAGCGAGCTGTAAAGGTATGATTATTTTTAGTCTTCAACACAGCCTGAAGTGTCTTCTGAGTTTTTCAAGGAGTCTTCAGGAATGGTTTTCCAGCCTGCTTGAAGGACATTCAAAGCTCTTTTTTTATACCACTCTGTAAAGATTATCCCACACTGCTTCAATAATGTTGAGGTTCAGGCTTTGTGAAGCCCGATCCATGTGAGTTTCTATCCAGATATACTTTTACTGCACTGGCAGTGTGTTTGGGATCATTGTCATGGTAAAAAAATAAGCTGCTGTAGCTCAGGTGACAGAGCAGGTCACCTGATAAACTGGAAGGTTGGTGGTTTGATCCCAGTCTGTATGTCGCTCTCCCGTGCTCCAGTAGTTCAGAAACAGCGTGGAATGTGCAACTTGTGTAAGGCCCTTTGTCACGGCTCCGGTTCCAGGGACTCGGGGTCCGTGAACAGTGTGGACCTTTATTATTATTATTATTGGATGCATGTTTGCTGCACTGTGCTCTCGTGTTCCATGCTGGTGTGTGTATGTCCTGGTCCTGGGTCATTTTGACCCAGCGTTTTGTGTTTCCTTGAAGTTCATTTGTGTGCCTTGTGTTATTCTGATTTTGTATTAGTTTAGGGTTGAACCTGAAGTTTGGTGTATATTCAGCCCTACCCGTGTCTGTCCTCGGTGCTCTGTTCATGTCCCCGTGTTGTGTTGTAAATCAGTCTGTGTGTTCCTGCTTTACTTTGAAGGCTCGTGTTCTGGATTTCCTGTTCTATTCTGAAGGTCTGTGTCTGTTGTCATTGTGTTCAGCTTGTGCCCTCCAGTCATCATGTGTATTCAGATCAGCTGTTCTTCCCTCCTGTGTGCGATTACCCGATTACCTTATGTGTGTATATATAGTGGGTGTCGGTCTGTGTTCGTGGTCGGTTCGTCTGCGTTCTATGGTGTCTGTTCCTGTCTCTGCGTCTCTCTGCCCCGCACCCCTTTTGTATGCTCTCAGGGTTGTCATTTAGTTCTCCCAGTTTAGGTTTCTTCAGTTGTTTTGTCATGCCTCACTGCCTGTTTCTGCCACTGCCACCTTGTAAATAAACGTCCTCCTTTTCTCCAACACCACACGGCTCACCCCGCCAGCCGTGACAGTGTACGTGTGTGTGGCTGGAGGATGAAGGACAGCCACCTGCAGGCCTGAGGGGTGTGGCCCTGCCAGCTGCCGGTCACGCCTAGGTTCCCACACACCTGCTTCTGATCAGGCTCGTCGGGGGAGCTACTTAACAGAGCGATGGAGCTTCCTCCGGCGCTGGATCGTTGAGTTAGACTCCATGTCAGTGTTTAAAGTGCTGTTCAGTGTATGCCTGCTGGAGTTGGTGCCATAACGGCTGTGTCTGTGTTTTTCCTCAGGAGGACAGCGGAACACAGGACTGCAAGACACACGGGGTGTGCGAAGGCACAGGGGCAGAGAGCACGAAATACCAGCACTTAGGAGAAGACACGTCACGGGAGTCGAGGGAGCACTTTGGAGATTTACCTCACTGTAAATAAACCCACTGCTTATTCCACTAAGTCCAGCGTTTGGGTCCTTTCTCCAACATTCCCCACGGCTTGCCCTGGCAAACCGTGACACCCTTTGAGCGCCCAGAGCAGAAAAGAGTTATAACCATTTGCCATTCAGACTTTATGATGGATTAAAACCTTATGGTATTTTTCAATTTTGACAAGATCCCAACACCACTGGCTGCACCAAACCATGACGAGCCTCCAATTGTACCGATGGCTGTAGACGCTCACTGTAGTGCGTACATCAGCCTTTTCTCCCTGCTGAACTTTCTCTAACATGGTTCTTGACACTCTTCCACTGAGACCATTTCTGATCAGAGTGAACAGGTCAACAGAAGTCAGACGCACCATCTCCAGTTTTCCTGTTTAAACTTATTATAGGTGTTTTAGGCCTGTCAGTAATTTGTTCTCCACACTATGATATATATCAAGTTTTTGGGATTCAACTTTTTACTGTTACTGCTATACGACTGTGAAGCTGTGTTACAGTTCATGTTCCTTTTCATAGATTCAACTAAAGAAGTGGGGACCAATGATGTGTTTTTGTTTCTGAAATGTCTTACTTACATCTCCTTTATCTTCTGAATGTTTTTCTCGGTTGCATTGCTTCCCTGATACGTCTGACAGAACATCTAGCAGTACGAAGACTTTCATATTATCAGTGTAATGACCTGGAACACAGTTAATGAACTCTGGAGTTGGCTCGGAGCTTTCAGCAACAAAGCTGATGAATTGAAACTTTAATCATTACAAAAAATAATTTAAAAAAAGGAATCACTCAGGGGCACAGACCTAACAGTTCTGCGTGTATTTGACAGATTCGTTTCCATCAAACTGATTCACACTGAACCCTGTGAATGCAGACCCTGCAGTACTTCAGTATCTGTAGATTTCACATAAAGGAGGCATTTAATGAAGTCTTTACTGCACAAGCTGGCACTGGGCTGATAGGGGCTCTGTATCAATGCAGAACAGAGGTCGACATACAAGGATGCAATGAATGATAGAAAACAAACTGAGCGATCGTGTAGAAGAAAGAGGAACAAGGCCTGTGTTTCGAAAAACGACACCTTGCAACACCGAGCATAAAACGTTCCCTCTGAAGCAGAAGGGAAAGAAAAAGAACGCACACATGTAAAGAAAGCTCTTAAAACATGTGGTTAACTTAATCAGATAGTAAACAAGGTCAGACACCTACTAGGGAGAAACAGAAGGAAAACCAGAACAACATCATCGTCCCTGATGTAGCAGGTTTATCAGAGAAACTCAGGAGAGTCTTCTCCAAACACGACATGCCAGTGCACTTCAGACCCGCCACACACTCAGACACAAACTGGTTCATCACAAACACACACTGAACAACGTAGCTGTGCAGTGCAGCGAGGAGTGCTCAGACCTCTACACTGGAGACACCAAACAGCCACTTCATAAACACATGTAAAGGTCAAAGGTCACTCTCTCAGGATGCCAGTGTTCACATTTTGTACAGAGAAGACAGATGGTTTGAAAGAGGAGTGGAAGAAGCATCTATGTCCACTGTGAACGGCCATCTTTGAAAAGAGGCGGGGCTTACCACACCAACTGTCTGCCATCTATAATCTAGACGCCTTAACGCCCACGCACATCCTGCATCATCTGACCTCAGTAAGTCACATGATAGGGTGTGGCTAGGTTTCACAATGAGTTCACCCAACACCTTGGGTGATGGTGACCTACACCTGTTTTCACACCTTGGCTCATGTGATTAGGTGGAGGATCATCAGGGGGTCCAGGACCCTCTTAGGGACACTTAAAATCTGGGAAAGAACAATTATCACTGCTTCACTATTTCATCCAGCTGTCATAAACCCACATGTGCCATTTACACATGTATTCCTAATGTCCTAATGCTCCTGAAGTCTCAAAGTCTGTCTGTGAGCTGCATCTGACGTTTGCAATAAATCTCTGCATTTTTCATTGATAACATTAAACTTGTTGGTAAAACCACAGGGGCTTTCATTTCAGCTCGTTTCAGATCCTTCTGTCTCCGTCCCAAAAAGGTTGACTCTGTTCATCTGGATGTTTTCAGTGGGAGAAACGTTTCGTCATCATCAGGTGACGTCTTCAGTCTCAGCTGACTGCAGGTTTCAACCTTTAAACAGGACATTTGCATAATGACTGAAACCAGCAGCACTGAAGGAACAATGGGCTGGGAGGTCGTGACCACTGATCAACAACCACTGATCAAAGACCACTGATCAATGGCCATGAGTCCCATTAAATAAATAAATAAATACAATTTTATTTATATAGCACCTTTCTAGACAGAGTCACAAAGTGCTGCACATAAGATAACAAATAATAAAAGGCAAAACAGACAATATAAAACAGGCAAAGGTGAGTTTTGAGTTGTTTTTAAAAACAACTACTGAGTCCACAGTTTTACAGGTTTGGGGAGAGAGTTCCACAACGTAGGGGCCACAGTGGCAAAAGCTCTGTCACCCTTAGTTCTCATCTTAGTCTTTTTTTATAGCAAGTAAGCCCTGATCGGATGACCTCAGGGACCTGCTGGGGACATCGGGCTGCAGCAGATCAGAGATCATTCACAGAGAGCTGAGGAATGGCTGCAATCACAGCATTGTAAGATGGTGACAGATGTACCCTTAGGCCCCTCCTCCATTCAGAGATGGTCTTTCCCTTTTCACGTAAATGGCCTCCTTGACTCCGCCCTCAAACCAGCGTTCCTCCCTGTCCAGGATGTTACATCCTCATCATTGAAAGAGTGTCCACTGGCCTGTAGGTGTGAATAGACTGCAGAGTCCTGGCCTGACGAGGTGGCTCTTCTGTGTTGTGCCATCCTCTTAGCCAGAGGTTGTTTGGTTTCCCCGATGTATAAATCCAGCCCATTGTTCCTTCAGTGGGCTGGTTTCAGTCATTATGCAGATGTCCTGTTTGTAAGGTTGGAAACCTGCAGTCAGCTGAGACTGAAGAAGTCACCTGGATGAGTGACGAAACATTTCTCCCATTGAAAACATCCAGATGAAGAGAATATAAACTTTTTGGGATTTCCTTGCCTGGATGATTGAGCATGCATCGGGACTCTGTCTCTGTCCCTTTTCTGCTGTTCTCAAACAGCTTGAGCCCATGACTGTCAGTTTTAGTGAATGTGATTCGCTTAACCCTCAGGTTTCTCCACGATGCCGCTGCCCATCTATTTTTTTTGAAAGAGGTTTTGAAGAGATTATAGGTTAGCTGACTTTCTCCATTATCAACATCAGTCTGTCTTTGAATGTGGTTCCTGCGAATTTTAAACATGCAAATATGCAACCTTTGATTAAAAAACATGATCATAAACTGACGTCAAAAACAAAAAACAGGGCTCCTCTCCAAGCTCCAACTTCTTTGAAAGATATTTAGAGAAAATAGTTTCTGCTCAGTTAAACTGTTTCATTGAAGAGCATGATTTCCAAAATATTTGTCTATTTCTTTCTCATGTTCAGCACTTTGTGTCACCTGTGACTGATTTAAAGTGCTTTACAAATAAAGTTACATAAATGTTTTGTGTGCAGCATAATTATTAATAGTTACACTATTTCAAAGTATGTTTACAGCCCACAATGAGATTTTCCATATTAATATGACAATCTAAAAATCTACTACAGCACTATAAATAGAACTGGGGCCTTTTTTAATTTTAGAAAATAAATATGTCAATAAAATAATTTTACTAATCCATTTTCTTAATCAATTTAATATCTAAACATTTAATTGCTGCATTTAAAAAGTCATCTAAGAACCTGTGGCATCAGGTAAGTTCTACAGAATGGATGTCAGAGCCAGAACAAGCTGTTTGCTCAGCACAGCGCAAAAATAAAGCTACAAATTGATTAACAAAGCATAATCAATTACTCTTAATAGAAATAATAACAAGAAAGATTTAAAATGACAGAGTTTTACATGGTTAACTGTCTATTTAAATTAGGATAAAAAATCAGGATGGTGGAATCAGCAAAACGATTACGTTATCTCTAAAGCCTTAGGAGTATTTGAACATGGTGCATATTTTATTAGCTACTTTGGTGATAATGCTTCGATTACATATCGATCTTTAGTGTGAACTGACCTTAAATGTATGCAAAAGCATCAGGAATGACGACACTGGCTACAAACACACTGCAAGATGAGAATGTCAATAATGACCACAACAGTGTTTATTTTGTGCATGGTGCTTTTTACATGTTTTTGTGTGATGATCATGTGAGGGTTACATCTAAGAAAACATACATAGAAAATAAGATGTGGACTGCTGACACAGAGGAGGAGGAGTACCATGATCATAATGATACAGTGAGAACAACAAACACTGGAGAGGATTTTAAAGGGCATCTTGTAACTAAAAGTCCGGTGTTTGAAGATAAAGTGCAAAGTGTGCACTGGTGCTAAAACGCCTAAAGTCACGCTGAAATGTTCTTTAAACTGTAAAAATATTGACTGTATTTCATTAATTTGATGCCGGACATTTTAAGGTTACCAAAAACTCACTGGATGATACAAATGAATGAGAGCTGTAGAAAGGACATTTATGTCGTTGAACCGTGACCGCGTTCAGGGTGAACTGGGGTCCCAGTTATAAAGGCTAAGGCTAGGTTTGCAACAAAACCCCTTTTCTAGTTGTGTTAGTATACCCACTTTATTATTTGTTGTCATTTTATGTTCGATGTAAACAAAAATCATGTTCTTTTTCAAAGAGTGGCCCCAAACGTCTGAGTGGCAGTGTGACTCTGTGTTTCTGCTTTCAGTGGGCGGTGTGTACAGGCGTGGTCGGCTTTGTCCTCCAAGAAGTACACATGTCATAATCATACTGTTCAAATATTATTGCAGACATATGGAAGTTAGACAGTATGAGAAGAATTCATCATCACTGCTGTTTTGATTCTGTTCTTTCATCTCGTTTCCTTTTGTTGCTTTATTACATGCTGAGTTTCTTCTCTCTGTGTTTTTCCCCTTACTGGTGTAATTTCACCACATTCATCCCCTTTCTGTTGTTCCATTATAATAAGCTGATAATCTGTATTGTGTTGTTCTTTGAAATATAACAGAAAATTATCCCAATTTACCGTATTATTAAGTGTCAGATATGTCAACCATTTCTATCATTTTAATGTGATGCAATACTCAGATTTTATATAATAAAGTCTAAATATACAGACTCTGAAGTTTTGCTCTTCTCTTTAGCGACTTCAATATTTCACAGATCTTTAAAGCAGCGCTAAGTGTACACACTGCCCACTGTGAGGAAAATTAGAAACGTTATGCAGAAACTATAACCGATGTGGGGAACGTTGTCAATATAAAATCATAGTATATCTAAAACACAAAACGCACAAAGGTGGAAATAAATAAGTCATGTCAGTGCACTACGATCTCTGTGGTCCTGATGAAGCCCTGTTTTGGTAACACGAGCACAAAAACACAACTAAACAATCAAAAGGTGTCACTGAACAAATGCCAGAACTTTGTCAGATGAAAGGATTAATTCCCGCACGTTAGTTTGATACAATCAATCTTTTCCTATACACAAATTGAAAAAATATTATTTTTACGTCGAGAGGGAAAATAAAATATTTACTGTACAAGAAATGACACCAAACTTGCACTAAAATTTGAGAGGGATCCTGCGAGTCCCAAAGTGTACAATCCCAAGTGACATCACCCACAATCCCTTTGTCAATGCTGCTCGGATACATTGTTACAAAATACTTGATTTTCAAGTTACTGGTAACCAATTCTGATGGTAAGAAAAGCTGTAGAAAAATAAATTACCAATATATCAAGAGTAAAAGACCAAATGCCCTTGATTTTTTCTTAAAATCTCCACACAAATTGGAGAGGAAGAAATCCACAAATGCTATTCTTTAATTTCTTTTTCATATTTAAAAAAAGATGATTTTTCATCCATAACTCCAGCAGCTGCTCTTTTGGCAGTAAATGGAACAAGAGGCGGATTGTGGGGAATACTGGCAGGGTTCTTGGGAATTTTCTGGTGACTCTGTCTCCTTCAGGCCAAACTTCACACTCGTGGAGTCAAGTTCATTTGTCATTGTTGAAGCTAGTTCGCTCTGATGAGGTCTGGTGGTTCCCGTTGATGGTTGCTGGGTGCGCTGAGGTAAAATGGTGTGATGGAGATACGAGGAGGAATGGGGTGGAGTGGGGGGTAGCTGAGAGGGCCGAAGTTTGATTGAGGAAAGATGACAGAAAGTAAAGAAAGAATAAAAGAATATTTAGTGGCGTTTACCATGAAAATATCTGCATTTTTGATCACAAGACAGTCAGCTATCTGAGCACAAAGGAAAAGGCCCCAACACCAAAAAAGAAAATGAAAATGAAGCAAGAAATATTACCTAGAAAATGAGAATTTAAATATATATGTAATGTAATTTGAATTGTATAACACGACATTAGTCTTACTGAACATTAAAGAGCTTTTTTTAACCATACATTTAAACAGCACTTATTTCTATGAAGCATTTTACCTCGAATCAAACTGAAAACGCAGAATCACAAACGAACACAAGTTTCTTTGGTCCCAGACAAAAAGCACCATGCTGCTGCAAATCTGTACTCTGAGTCACTCACTTTGTTCATCCGTGTTTTCTAAAGATTTTAAAAACATTACATAGTTTTTAAATACACTTTTTACTGAGTTTATTTATTTGAGTGTTATTTCTGTCGTCTGCTGAACTATAGATTCATTTATTTTTAATAGTTTATTTAAAATACTTTATAATTCATTTTTACTGGCCATTATAATAAAACATTTTTTTATAATGATAGATGGAAAAAGAATAATAAAGTGTTTTTTATTGTACAATTCATCAAAAAGTCGTGAAACTGACCATCAAACATTTACAGTTCATATACTGTCATATCATTTCTGTGTTACTGGGATACTGAGTAAGGATCATGTGATCGGCTATTGAGGCCATTCATTGACTCCACATTGGCAGTAAACACACTGATTGAAAGTGTTTAAGGACCCATGTGCTCATACATGACGCAGCTCTTTGTGGAAGCTGTTACCATAGATTCACCCAGCCTCTGTTTCTTTACATTAGCTCTGTCTGCTGAGCTTCACTCCAGTAATGCTACTGAGTTTGTTAACATACCAACAAAAATCTGTCTCTGTTGGTTTTTATTCTGTGGAACTTGAAACAAAGTGTTTTACAAAACTATGATTATTGTTCCTTTTACCACTTTGGTAGCTTTAGTTGGCATCGTGCCTTCCTGATCTTCCTGTGAGACAGCACTGAGGGCTTCAACAATCTGCAGCCCTCCCAGCCCACCCAGCCCTCCCAGCCCACGCAGCCCACGCAGCCCACCCAGCCCTGCTCACATGCTCAGACAAACTGGGAGGTAGGCTGGGCCGTTTACATACCAGCCTGCCAACCAGCTCAACAGCATCAGATTCCCAGCCTGGACCCTTTAACATCACATATCCAAGGCAACAATTAAAACCACATGGGCCCTAACACCTTACACTGTGGAAGTACCATGTTTCACTTTCATGCAAACACCTGAGATACTTCTGCAGGTTTTCATTTAATTACTGATCTGTGTCCTTCATAAACATCTCCGTGTTTCCATGACTCGGTTCAGTCGGTTTCTATCATTACTTATCACGGTCCTCTTATATTTAAAACACAGTTTGGTGATGTAGTTCGTCTCCATCATGGCTTTTACTGTAAATAAGATTCTTTTGGTGGCTGTTATTGTAAACTGGAACAGTGGCATGACTGCCGTTTCTTAATTATTTATGCTGGTTAGTGGTTAGGTGCAGGTGGTTAGGAGGTTTTAGTTTAAGTCTGAATTCTTGGTTAAGTTTAAACTTTTTCAACATCTTCTTTTATCCTCGTCACAATTATAATTATACTCAATATGATCTTCACAAGTGATTTTCAGTCAGACCAGTGGATACTTGGTGGGGGACAGATGAAATCCAGATGTATCACTTGCCTTCCACAGGATCAGTCCGTCTTACTCTGGGGTGATCTCCGTCTCCTGATGCACAACCACTTTGGTGACAGACATATCTGGGTGCTGCTCCTTTGCCTCTTTAATGGCCTGGGCCAAAGCCTACAGAGTAAACACCACACTCCTAAATGACCTGCACAACACGCACTGCAAGTAACGAACATGACTTTCATGTAGCATATATTTACTGGACATACTGCTCTGTGGGGCAATCTAGGCCTGCACATAATCCCAGGGTCACTTATGTGGTACATTTCCTGTAAATCAGCGTATGAGCTAACACACAGACCTTTAAGGAAAACATGATTTAGTGTGAACAACGAAGCAGTGAGAAATGCTCCATAATGAATGTGAATTTACCTTGTCATGATCTATTTCTGTGTCCCCAGTGATGACAATTCTCTTTTCAATGCGAGTCTCAGAGATCCCTCCTTTCACCGTCTGTAACAGAGATGTGACACAAGCTTTAAAAATCTAAATCCTCCCTCTGTCTTTATTTTTCCTCTGAACAGAATTGACGTTCGCTGGAAAATCCTGAGTGAAATGACATGACTGTGTATCCTCTTAAATCCAGGACCAAATGACCTCACACCACATTCACCAGCGTGAGGCCAGAAGACGCCACTTACCGAGTGGAAACTTCTACAGATACAGTCACAGTCAGTTCATTTCAACATTAGCAGGTAACAGTAACAGTATAAGAGTATGCTTGAGAAAGTTTTTTGTATATGGAAACAGTATATCAAACGTATCAGTATGTCAGCTGAATGAAGCAGATGTAGGAGAGTATGTCTTTCACATAAGAATTGAACTAACTGTTTCTGATGGAGACTGTGTGAGATCTCAGAGGCTCAGAGCAGAAGTCTGATGGCCGGGAGGAGCACAGAGTTATGTAGTGACTGTTCCAACAGCTGATCACAAAATGTACCTGACTGAATCATCTGAAGTTATGTGCCAGTTATCTTTACCCTGAAACACTGCAAACTGATGATCTGACTGTAACAAAGTCATTTTGTTGCCTATATTAGATCAGTAGCATTCATGAGTTTGTATTGGGCAACTTTTCTCCCATTCTGTGGGATGCTCCACATTAAGTTGTGTTCTGTTACATGAAAATACTAAAAGATAACTATGTAAAAAACATGGTATCATCTGAGAGTGTTGTTGTTGGGAGAGACGAGGATGCAAACAGTCACATCTGATTTAATAAAGTACACCCACACTGAAAATGTCTGTCACTCAAACACAGCCTGTGTTTCAAGACAGCTGGTTTAAGTTAGAGATGGACCGATCCGATATTACGTCTCGGTATCGGTCTGATACTGACCTAAATTACTGGATCGGATATCAGAGAGAAATAAAAGATGTAATCTGATCCATTAAATATCAAAAAAGCACCTCACAAAACCTGCAACACGGCGTAACTCAGCTCATAACCTCAGCACGTCGGAGCAGTGTGCTCACGTGATAGAGCGGCTGTGGCGTGCGAGACCTCTCGGCGCTCTGGTTGAGCATTTGGAGCCCCGCTACCAAACCAGCATTTCATCTCCGAGAAAGTTACCCCAGAGAGAAGTAAAACACGTGTGTAAGTTCATCTCTGAATGTTTGTAAAGCATTCATACAGCATGCTACTTCAATCATGAAACTGATCAATGATCAGCTGATCGGCTTTTCTCTCTTCTTTGTTTTTGGCCCACTTTGCACCAGAAAGAGGAAACCAGCGGCTGAACAACAGCAGCACGTTTAAGCTTGATAAGCTGTTGTTAGAATTTATTTAATATTACTTTCTACACCAGGATCTTTTTCTACGCAGCTGACGGCTGGTAACTGTGCAGGGGCGGATCTAGCAAAGTTTAGCCAGGGGGGCCGATAGGGCATTAACAGGGAAAAGGGGCACAAAGACATACTTTTCTTTCTTATTCTCATTTAAAATGTTGAGCTTTTAATAAATAATTATCTGAATCTTACACCCAAAGTTTTAATCTGATGTAAAATGTATAGAAGTCCATTACTGTATATAGTAACTGTTAAGTCTAATATACCCTAGTAAGCTATAGTACTTTTTCCTTTGGGAACCATCTGTGCAGCCTGCAGTTCTGTTGAAGAAAGATGTTGAATCTATTTAAATATTCTTGAAAAATAATTTATTTCTGTGCATTTTTTTTTTACACACTGCATCAAATTAAAGTTGATTATGTCGATTAAGCATCATGAGGGCGGGGGGTGGTTCCCTATTTATTTATTTATTTATTTATTTATTTGCTGGGAGTTTGCAACCCTATTAGTCAGGTTGTTTAATATTTCTGCTAAGTACTCTTTAAAATACCAGAATAGGGAGGATGGAGCAGGTTTAAGTTTATTAGATTGATCAGTTTTGCTGAACTATGAAATATTTTGGGTGCAGTGTATTTTTTACATACAGGTATAACAGAATAGCTTTATTTTTTTTTTAACTTGAGTATGAATTTATACAAAATGCAGCAAGATATTTATAAAAAAAAACGTTTTATTGATTAAAAAATACACTATATTGGATTCATATCAGTATCGGCAGATATCCAAATTTATGATATCGGACATAAAAAAGTGGTATCGTGCCATCTGTAGTTTAACTGACTAATAGCAGACATTTATCACAACATAGTGATAGTGTACTGATCTCTACTGCCTGAGAAGCTGTTAGTGAAGTGTGCCAGACCTTGGTGATCTGGGTGGTGGTGGTGGTGCTGATGGTCTCAGAAGTAATCGTCTGGGCACTCAGCAGCACTCCCGACTCCCTCTCTGCCACACTGTCCACCGGCTGTGGGAGAGATAACTTTAAGTACCAAATAAGAAATTACTCACACATTTAAACACAGCACATGAACTTCATTATGTCAGAAAAGGGATAAAAGTGTGCAGACCCATAAAGGTTTTACAGACTTTGCGTTGTTAATATATAATAACAGTTAAACGTGAAACGTGTTTTCTTTTTTTAAAGTATTGATATTCTAATAAAGGTTATTATTAACTTGAAGCTACAAATCATAGCTCTTTTCTGTGGGACTTGGACATCTACCAGCTGAAAATGGCAATGATTAGATTTGTGTCGTTCCAGTGTCCACAGTGCACATCCAGGTGAAAACCAAGAACGCTCTGCTAAAGCTTCCAGTGTTTACAGTAGCAATGTGGCTTTAAGAAATGCAAACTGGTAAAGCATTTGAAACTGAAGCACCAAAGCAAGATGGGCCATCCCAACAATATAAGCAACAATGTAACAGTCAGTGGTGTGAAAACTCTGAAGTATCACCAACTTCTTGCAAAACTGAACAAACAGCACTTAACAGTACAAATGATTAATCACCCGAAGCATACTACAAGCAAAGAAATGGGATGTTGATCCATGCTAACTCGGTCACATGAGCTCAACCTAAAAAAGACAAAACTGCAGGCAGTGAGATCCACAAAGAAGCAGCCACTGAGGCTGGTTCAGTTCTGGCCTGGCAGAGCATCTCAAGGAGGAAATGCAGCGTTTGATGAGGTTCTTGGGTTCTAGACTTCAGTCATTGAATACAAAGTATTTCCAGGGAAATGTAAAGTCATGTTAGTTTGTATATTGGAGGATAGAGTATCTATAGTACTATAGTAGAAATCGCTTTAAGCCCCCTCAATTTTAAACATTTATGTTAAAGTAATTTATGTTGGATTTTCTGTAATCAACACAGGCTCAGATACACACAGACACCCCCACTAATATTTGGTTAGATGTCCCTCAGCTCTCTAGGTGAAGCAGAGAAATTGATAATTATATTCCAAGAGAAGCGTGCTGCACCGGAGAGAGTCAGTCTGAAGAAAGTTAAATAACAGTGTCTGAGAGGGAAACCAGACAAGTGTTCACAGCAGTCACAACAGTGGGAAAATAAATAACAGACGCTCAGGCTGTAATGAGGGGGGTGCTGAATACTGCAAATCCATTCCTGGAAACTGGACCAATCACAGGACACGATCGAGAGCTGACATAAAAACAAAACCGAATTAAGAATATATTATACAGCGTCAACATAAGCTAGAAAATGTGGTTTGGTAACAGTATAAAGAACTGAACCTTTTACAGTTTCACTGCTATGCAGGTTTGATCTGATCAGCTGTTTTGAATCCCAGCCCTGTGTTTAACAGATCACCGACCTAATTATTAATATTGACAAATTAGCAGGTCATGCTAGTGTTGTAGAATCAAATCTGCCACTAAACGTAGAGTTGGCATTATTTTGCACTTCAGTTATTGCATGCTTTTGTGTTTTTGTGTGAGATATAGGCCACACCATGTGGGAGTGGAGATTCCACTCTAGTCCAGCTATTTGGTGTCGCGTACAGGACTAGTAAAGGGGTCTTGGAGACTCCAGTGAGGGAAAAGGATATTTTAAAAGAAAGTAGTTTTAACCTGGCCTGGATGGTTTTGCTTTTAAAATAATTACATTTTACCAGACAGAGGATTTGTTTTAAATAGATTTACGTGGATTTGTTGTGATAATAGACTGGATTGGAAACTGCTGGTTTGCTGGACCTGTGGATAACAGGAGGGGGAAAAGCCTACTCTGTAATTAGGAGGTGACCATCCAGGCGTGGAGAGGAAGAGCTTGAGTGTTGTATTCCCAGCATCTGCTGTGGAAACACTCCGTATTGACCCAAGGCCTATGAAGGTGGGTGAAAAGCCTTTCCCAGGAAGACTGCTTGTTCTTCTGCGTGACCACCTTTTTCTGTTTGTACCAGGCTAATAACTGTGACTGTTTTGGGCCTTTGATTCCAGCCCAGAACGTCAGCCCACCAGTCTGCTTCCAAACACCGGATTTAATTCTTGTATTAAGGCCATTATGTTGACCACTCCTTAATACTAGGGCCAAAACTTTAGGCCAGGCTTATGAAAACCAGACAGTGTGCAGTAGCATTGCATACAAAGTAAAAAAAAAAAAAGCTATACTTTGTGTTTAATGTGAGAAAATAATTCATAAAATGCATATTTTTGTAAGGGGGAAATGTCTCAAATTCACCTCACCTGAGCTGACTCGTATGTGATGGTCTTGGTTTCAGTGTGAACTAAGGGTATGTCCTTGTAGGCTGCAGTTCCTCTTACAGAATTGGTAACATCTGAGATGGTGATTGTCTGGGTCTTTAGCACAGGAGACTGCAGAAATCAGATAAACAGCAATAAACTCTCAGGGTTTTACAAAGACAACAGTGTGGCACTGTAGCTGCTACACAACGCAAGGGAAAGAAATCCAAAACCTGTTTGTCCCAGACACACATTTACACACACAGAAACTATCCTGCTGGATTTCTTACTAAACTATGAATTGATCCTTAAATCCCACTTCACTGAGGCAACTGGTAATGTAACTGTTGTACTGGGAAATGCATTCATGAAAACCAGCATGTTTAAAATCTATATCTGACTTACAACATGTCTAACAGGGAACTCTAATGATTATAACTGAATCTACCGAAGCCTTTTTTATTCGAGATAAATGTGCGTGGGTATGAGTGTGATTAGATAGAGTGTGGCATGACGCTGAGTGCACCTTAATGCTAGACAAATAATCTGTTATAATAGAAATATGATCTGTCTGCATGATTCCACAACTTGCTGTATGTATGTAATGAAACTTTTAATTGTATAACACTCAAATGTTTTAGACACTAAAAGTAAAGTAAGTATAACTTGAAAATATAGTTTATGTCATTATAATTTGTCACTGTCAAGCTGCACAGTTCACTCATCATGTTCCTGTGTTTTGGGCAACGATCTATAATTAATTATGTCTCCTTTCTCATGCCGTCACCCAGTTCTGTCATGACTCTGATCCAATCACAGCCAGCCTTCAGGTCCTCAAATGTGCATGTTAACCATGTATTAGGCCATAATATATTTCATGTTGCAGAATTGTCTCTGCCCATTGCACAAAAACCAGCTTAAAAAAATAATTAGCAGCTGCAGGCAAATAACGAAGTGTGCAACTACAAAGGACAAAGTATTCCAAATGGCATCCAAATGTTTGCACAAAACAACAATTCATTTGGTAGAAAATAAAAATCAAACCACAATTTCTGCAGTGCTCTGCCTTCAAACACTGTGCACAACTTATTCTTGAAACATACATCAATAACAGAGCAGACGGATGTTTCCTAAACTGCAAAAATGTAGGCGTGAAGACCTGCAGCTGGAAACGACCAGTGTTTGTGGAAATGATGAGACACTGCATTTCAATATATTAATGCAGTTCTGTTATTCCTTACTGAGTGCAAGCGTCCACTACAACCATTTGTCTGTCTTTAGTTGGTTCCCTCCTCAGTAGGTTTATGACTATAAAAATGCTGGTGATTGTTTGCTTTAAAGATCAACGTTCTCCCCAGTTTCATTAGTATTCCTTCAAATGTTCCACCAGCTGAAAGGGAACCAAAACAAATGCTGATAGTTTCACAGCCATACAGACCTCAGCCACATCCTCCAGCTTTTCATGGAGGACTCTGAAGATCACCCCGGCATGTTCTAGGTCTGCGTCACATTCCCCTCTGTTAGGCATTCCCAGAAAACCACCAACAATGATCTATGGGGATTCATGAGCTGCCAAAACCACATCAACTAGCTCCTTTGAGCTTTGGGAAGTTTTTCTTTAAGCTCGCTCCAGATGTTTGAGCTCCTTCAGTTTTTCCTCAGCACCGTACGGCAGAGGAAAACAACTTCGGTTGCTTGTATTGATAGTTTCACACATTCCATATCAGAGCCTATGATCCGTATACAGGACACCTCCATTATGGCGCTCTGCACAGCATGCTAATGCTAAGGTAGCCAAAACCCAGAATCATGTTTAAGCCGATGCTGACCCCAGACCAGCAGCCAGACCCTGTTAAATCATCAATTATGAGAGAATGTGTTTCAGGCCATTTTACAGAGAAACACAAAAGTAATGCAACAAGCAGGATAATGATTACTTTCTCCTGGGAGCAATTAAGTAACATTTTGCATTACTTGTTCTGTGTCATGATGACTTTTTTGAGTAATGAACCTACACGGATCACAACACAGAGGAGGAATACTTGTGAGCACACAGCGTGTAGTTAACGTGCATGACTGTAATTTCTTTCATACGCTGCTCAGTGATGGTGCTGACTCAACGCGGAGACGATGAGAACCTCGTGAGAGTGAATAAGGAATCAAATTGATAAGTGATGGAATCAGAATCGCTAAATTCTTGTCAATTGCCATCTACACAAGTGTGACAATAGCACGAGATTAATAATGCCAATTCTAAAAACATCGAGTAAAATATAAAAGCGGAATGCAATGATTAGCAAATCTCATAAACACGTTTTATTCACAGAACACAGAAATCACACCAAATGTTTAAATGTTCTCTTTTAACAGCCAGAACACTGATAGGTGTGTCCACATGCACATGAAGTCACACAGAAATCAGTTTGAGCTTAGTCTGTGACGCTGTACTTTCATTATCATGATTGTCTGAAAATCCCCACAAATCATTGTTTAAGAAGCACCTGAGGGAACATGAGGCAGATAAGCAGCCTATTTGTTACCAGGGCAGTCACATGACTGAGTATAAAAAGAGCAGGCAGGCAGTTTCCCAGAAGTAAAGACAGGCAGGGCACCAGTCTGCAAAAAACTGCATTTGCAAGCTGCAAAACAATTGTTTGTCAAATAAACAACTGTGAAAGCTGCAAATTTCTCATAATAGCATCAACAGGTTCTAGAGAAATCCGTGTGCACAATGCAGAAGCCTGGAAATCCATGTTGGATGAGCGAGAGCTTTCTGCTTAAGTCAGCACTGCATTAACAACAGGCATGACTCTGTCATGGAAATCAGTGCAAAGACTCGGGAACAGCTCACAGTGCTGTCCACACCTGCAGTGTCACTTTATATGTGAACATCATCCTGAATCTGGGCCAAATGTCACATGGACTGAGGCAAAGTGGAAATCTGTTCTGAGGTCATGGACGTCACTTCACCTGGACTAAAGAGGAGAGGGAGAGGCATCATTCAGCTGGTTTCCACTGATGTATGGGGATACATTACTGACTATGAATTTGGCAACTTGCACATCTGGAATGGATCCATCAGTGCTGAAATACAAGTTCTGGACCAACATAGTAACTAAGAAAACAGTGTGAAACCATGTAAAGCATCTATTACAACAGCATGGGTTGATAGTCTAGGTTGAGTCTAGAATTCTTACCAATTCAAGATATTTGGAAAAACATTAAAAATTAAAAATATGAAACTGAAGATTCAGAATAATTGAAAAGCCAGAATTCTGTATACAATAGTCCTCTAACAAAAGTCTAACAACTCGTCTTTAATTCAGGATGAGCTGGTTCTTCTTTCTTTAAACATTTGATCTATTGTTGAATTAAATAATGATTTCAGAAATCATTGCATTCTTTTTTATTTTAACAGCGTGCTTAAGACATAGAAGTGTTGTGTCTGTGAGGATAGGTACATTTGTCTGTTCTCAGTTAGATTAGAAAAGAGCTGTATAGCCTGTGTATTCACCATGCACCTTCAAGCACCTTGGTATACCCTTGGTTTTTTAGTGTGCTTTATAAATAAAGTTTATTATTATTATTATGACACAAGTATAGAGTCTGAAGATGATTCAAAGTGTGGCATTTCTATAGAATAGATCTTTATTGTCACTGTTACAAGAAAACGAAACAGTTTGTCAGCGTGTAGATTTTTACATTAGAAAGAGAAACGTTAAAGAGCTGCAGGTGCATGCTCTCAGAGGAGCTCTCAGTGCAAGGGAAACCAGTCGTGTAGGCTGAAATCAGAATAATGAGAAAATTAAGACCAGCTAAAGAAACAATTCTGGTACATTCTGACAAACAGAAACACAGTGGTGGGAACGGCACACCCACAGGAAAAACACCAGTGGCAGATGACCACAGTTTCTTTTTCATGGAAAACCTCCTTCATTGCTTCCAATGAGGAAAGTTACATTTATTTGCACTTAAAATCCAAGGTAATCTGAGCGTGCGCACACCTACCAATGGTTGTGTATATTTGCTCAGCATACACAGTCACATATTATAGTCAAAGCAACAGGGCAACTCCTCCTTACAGACACCAAAGCCAGAATAAGAGAGTTCAGGCTTTGTTGTCAGTGTTTGGTACGGACACCTTGTGTTCTTACCACATTCGTTTTAAAACAGCCTGATAACCAGTTGAATTGGCCAAATTTCCAAACTGGGCACATTTTCATCTGAAGAAACAACAACTCGGTTTATTGCCGAATTTCAACTACTGGACATGTTTCAGAGGTTTTTCTGTTGATTTGCATGATTTAGATTTTAAAAACAGACAAACAGGATTGAAGTCAACTCCTCCAAGATTTGACACTAAGAGGAAAAGACAAACTTAGTTGACAAACTAATTATTTGGAAAAAATATATTTTTAAATGTAATATGAGAAACATATTTTCTAATTATATTCTTTATCAAAAAAGCAATCGCAAAGACTATTTGCCAAATTTGGTACCTGTAAAAAACCTTTAAACGACTTTCCTGTAACATTAAATTATCTGATAACAACAATGATGAAGATAATCTTACTGATCACTCAAAGTGATCAGTAAGATACACGATTGTTCATAAGCTTTATAACACCCCAATGTTTCCAGTTATTTATTGCAATTCAAGCCGTTCGTGGTGAACTGTCAGAGGTTAAAAAAAGGTAAGGTTACCCAAAACTGTAATAATGTACATTTATAATTCTACAAAAAGGCATTTGTCAGGGAACAACACGGGTTAGCAGTTTAAAGCTGTTCTGCAGCAGTGGAGGTTGATCAAGCCTTGAAAGATGGTGCTACTGACTCCTACAGCTGTTCCAACTTTTCTGGATTGCTTACAGCCCCCTCTGTCTGGATAGAGGCAGTGTTGGAGCACACTGTGGTATCATACCCTCGTGAGCATCAGCTGAACAGTACTGTACTGCAGAAAGTAGAGTGATGCTACAAAAATGGTGAGAAAAAGCCGATTAACGATAGAAGAGAGACAGACCATCATAACACTTATAAATGTAGGTCTGTGCTACAGAGAGACTGCAAAGAAAGTCACAGTGTCAGTGAGCACAGTTTCCTTCACCATGAAAGGCTCAGAAACAAACTGTGACAGGAAGAGGTCTGGTCCCAAAGACACAACTGAATCAGAGGACAAGTTAACAGCTGTGTGATGGCGGCTCACAGGACAACAGCTTCAAGCAGCTTAATGGTGGCCGTAGTGAGCAAGTCTCAGTTTCTACTGTGAAGACTTCGAGGTGCAGGTTTGACAGGACGAGCTGCAGCAAGAAAGCCAGACGTCAGAATAAGACAAGAGGCTTGTCTGGGCCTTGAAACACCACCGTTGGGCTACTGAAGACTGGAAGAAGGTTTTATGGACTAATGAATCAAATCTGAAATCTTTGGTTCATCACCCAGGATCTTTGTACGTCGTGGAGTAGGTGAAAGGACGGATCCACAGTGTGTGGCATCAGCTGTCAAACATGGAGGAGGAAGTGTGATAGTTGTGCCAGAACTACCTCAGGAACAAAGAACAAGATGGTGAGCTTGAAAACATGGAGTGTCCAGCACAGACTTAAACCCCATCAAGCTGGTTTGGGATGAACTGGACAGAAGAGTGAAAGCAAAGCAGCTACAAGGTCCACGTTTATGGGAACGTCTGCTACAGATATGGGAGAAGATTAGATTTCTGTTGTAGCCAGAAGCCACGGCTGTGTTCAGCTGTTATATCTGCAAAGGAGGCGACTCTGATGAGTCAAAGGTTAGAATATACTTTGGTCTATAA
This sequence comes from Perissodus microlepis, assembly GCF_051167445.1. Classification (NCBI taxonomy): domain Eukaryota; kingdom Metazoa; phylum Chordata; class Actinopteri; order Cichliformes; family Cichlidae; genus Perissodus; species Perissodus microlepis. The sequence continues at coordinate 599,963 of NC_140481.1, forward strand.
ACTGATTCCATGATTTCTGCTTTAACTCCAACTGCTTATTTGTACCATGCTTTCATTTCACAGTGCAACGAGACATTTGGGGTGAAAAATTGAGGTGTTCTAAAACTGTTGAGCGGTAGTGTAAGTCACCTCACCATTTGAACATGCACTATCTCCAACGTCGTCAGTGCTTTTTTACTACAGCAGATTAGCAAGTGTCGTGGGCTGTGAGCACACACTTGTGTCTTTAAAGGGATTCAAACAAACAAACCCTGAAAGGTAAAGAGGCATCAGTCAGTCTTCATCTGCGCTGTCTAACTCAAAGACCCGACTAGTTACAGCACCAGGCACAGGAAAACAAATGTACACACTCAGTTACTTATAATACCTCTACATTATTTGCATTTTGCAAGATATTAATGCCGGTCACTCGAATAGGCCTCGATTCTATCAGTCTGACATGTTTCCAGCACATGTATGACACTCGGTATAAAAACGAAATCATTAAATAAAAACTTTAGGAGAACCAGTAACAGCACACCAACAAGCAAACTGAAACCATTAAGGAGCAAACTGAAACCATTAAGGAGCAAACTGAAACCATTAAGGAGCAAACTGAATAGCACTGATCACCTCAGCATTCAAAGCTGCATCAAGATCATCCACCCTAATACACACACACACACACACACACACACACTCACACACACACACACACACACACACACACACACACACACACACACACACCCTTCGACACAAAGAATGTGAGGTAATGCCACAGCCTCCAAATTAGAGCTCACTTCAACATCCACAGCAAAAAAGTCAGTTTCACACAAGCTCCGTTCACACAGGCTCATCTCAGTATCATTATCCACGTCTGATTTAAAGATTAATGGGTCAGGACATTAACCTTTTGCCTGAAACATGCAGGTTTTATAGAAAGAGCATGATTTAAGAAATTACACATGCATTAGTCATGTCTGTCTGGAAACAGTCCACCACCATTCTTCTAAGAAAGACCCTGTAAAGGCTGAGCGAGCATAAAGTGCCTCATGTCCACGATGTTCACCAAATGCTACACAGACTTTTTTAAAGACTAGCTTTTCTTTATGAGTCCTTCAATTGTAGTTTATTTGGGTCTCTTTGGGGAATATTGAGGATAGAGCAGAAAGTAAACATCCCTCGAATCACGCAGTCTTTAGATAATCGAGGGACCGTGCAGGATGAATGCTGAGGAGCTTTTAAATAAAGGCTAACCACAGCATAGTCAGGGCCATCACCAGCAGACCGGAGAGAAAGAAGGACATCCTGGAGTGCTTAAGCCTGGTTGGGTTTGTTGCCAAACTTCCCCTCTCATGTGGCTCATTAACAACCACCTTTAGAGTGTGACTGTGAGCTTGTTCCTCCTCTTCTTCCTCCTCTTCTTCACCATCATCAACCCACTCCACTTCACTGTTCTCCTCATCTTCTTCCAGCAGCCAGTCACGTCTGTACCCCCCTGGCTCTGGGGACAAACTACATGCTCTTACCTTTTGTCCAAACAGAGTGTGCCTCCCTCGCTGTGCTCAGCAGCAGGCCAAGGGAGACAGATAACAATGAACAGACATGTGAAATACAGTCGACTGACAGGAGGGAGGGATCATAGAGGAAGAAGAAATGGATGAAGGTACACAGATTCATGTCTGAAAACTCTAAGCTGTCAGGGTGTCTTTATTATTGAGTATGTGAAGGGCACTAATGTGTTAATCTGCTCGTAGGAAACCCAATCAAGTGCTTGGATTTAATATCAAAACACCAAAGTAAAGTAGAATTACTTTAAAAACATCAGCACGAGAGCCTCTGAGTCCTGCTTTTTCAGAGTGATCTGCCTTCTGATTATTGTGGATTTGAAGTACAGTATAACCTGCATTGCCAAAAGTATTCACTCACCCACCCAAATCACTGAATTCAGGCGTTCAAGTCGATACCGTGGCCATAGGTGTATAACATCGAGCACCTAGGCACGTGTAAACGGACTGATTCTTATATAACGCTTTTCTACTCTCCTGGAGTGCTCAAAGCGCTCTGTACAACATGTCACATTCACCCAAACACACCTGCTCTCACAAGCACTTTCTCTGTACTTAGTGCTTTCTAACTACATTCACACACATTCAGCAACTTGGGGTTAGTATCTTGCCCAAGGATACTTGGCATGCAGACTGGAGGAGCCAGGGCTCGAACCACCAACCTTCCTATCAGCAGGTGACCTGCTCTACCTCCTGAGCTACAGCCACCCCTGTGTACTGCTTCTACACAACTGTGCGCAACAATGGGTCTCTCTCAGGAGCCTAGTGAATCCCAGCGCGGGGCCCTGATAGGATCCCACCTCAGTAAGAAGTCCAGTCGTGAAATGTCCTCACTTCTACATATTCCCGAGTCTCCTTTACTGGTATTATAACAAAGTGGGAAGGACAGCAATTCAGCCACAAAGTGGTAGGTCACATGGTGGCAACATGACTACACACCAGTGCACAAAGCAAGGTCCATAAAACATGGACGAGCGAGTTTGGTGTGGAAGAGCTTGACTGGCCTCGGTCCGACACATAGAACACCTTTGGGATAAATTACAGACAGGCCTTCTCATCCAACCTCACAAAGGTGCTTCTGGAAGAACGAGAATTCCCACAAACACAATAAGAACAGCCCTTTATACTCACTGTACATGGACAATGGAATTATGGGTAATTATAACAGTAAAGGCTGAACTAACATCATAATAAACCCTATGGATGAATAATTGAATAATTTGTGTGTGAAGGCAGATGAATGAACACTTTTGGCAATACGGTGGATTTCATGGACTCACACTCATGAAACTGCAACTTTCCGGTAATTAAATGGGATTTTTAACAAGTTCAGTTAAACGAGTAACTTAACACCAGGCAGCTACATGTTATATAATCCAAATCTATGAGTAATTATAGATTGTCCATCCCTGTGAATGTGTACACACAGCACTGGAGTGGAAGAGCTGACAGTAAAAGAGAGCAGTGCCTTTAGTGAAGGCGAATCTCTGTGTCACGAGTCTGAAGAGAACGTTAGAGAACTCATTCCAGGTAAAATACACCGAGTCAGTAAATTTAAAAAATCACCACAATCCTTCATTGGTGAGTAAGAGCCAGTCACCAAAAGATGAAACGGTGTAAAAAGAGTCTGCACGGGGACAGAGCGGGGTCCATCATCGTGGGCTTTAGAGACCTTTGAGATGATGAGAAGGCTATTTTTATTTTTTCATACACTACGTCATAACTCAGCAAAGCACTAATGTGAAATTTAACAATTTAGCCTGAGGCTTTCAGCAAATATATATATATTTTAAAAATAAAATAAAAAGTGCTGCTATGGCTAGATTTTCAGTAAAATATAATTTCTGAGATAAAAACTGTATCTTCACATTGTGGGTAGAAGAGAAGCCAGAGGGGAATATTGTGACTTTGCTGGCCTCCTCTCTGACCTTCAGTTTATAAACTCACAGGGAAGGATGATGGAAGCTCTTGGGAAGAGGATGGCGTAGCTGGGATTAGCCCAGATGCTACAGAGGAAAGGGAGATGACAGAGATACAGGAAAACAAAGAGTGAACAAGGGAACGATGCAGGGTGGAGGAATAAGGATGACGAGGGGTGGGGGAACAGTCCTCTTGGCACCGTTGGCCTTCAGCTTGTTTTCTTGGGTTTTGTAACTGTTGCAGTTTGTATGAGAGTCAGTGGACATGCGCAGATTAACTGAGCCATGCGGCTGGCAGGTCAAGCAAGGTCACAAAGCTTGAAGCAGCTACACAAAGAGAGGACAAGACATGAGCGCCAAACTAAGTGCTGCTTATACTGATGAACAGAGCTGAACCAAAGATGTTTCATTGAAACAACACTGGTTCTAGTGGAGGCATGCACACCCATGCAACAGGTCTTATTTGTTCATATCAGAGAATAAACCTGGACGAGGTCTTGGATAGGGTTATCCATGCCATGTGGGCTAATTTACCAGAAGCACCAAACCCCTAAGAAGGCCCAGTAATAAAGGCACCGCGTGCAGGACGGCGGTTCCCCAGCTTCTCTCACACATTTCATTACATAGAACTGTCCAAAATACAGACGTCCTGCTATGATTCGTAAAACAGTGGATCAAGCAGAAACCTTCACATAACAGTCATGTAATTGTCTAATGTTACTGTGTAATTGTAACGAGCAAATTCTGCAGTGTGTGAAGAAAGCTGCATCAACTCTTTCTACACTACAGTCCCTGATTACAACAGCTACAAGCAGCCAAATGACCTGGCAGCTGTGCAAGTATGAACAATAAGATGACCACACACTGTTTGTGCTGCACGCACTGGCTGCTGGTCAACTCTGCTGCTCCACTCCACCTTTGTTGTCCCAGTTACACAGCTGTACAACCATTTATCATTTATTTATTTATCATGTGTGATTGAGTTCTTCTGGAGTTTCCCTTCTCTGAGCTCACACAGATGCCTTTCCTTGTAGTAAACTTCCTGGTACCCATGCTGTGCATAAAGCTCTGTAGTACTGTGCAAAGGTCTTAGGGTTTGCTGGTTTGAAGCATAGTGAGCGTGCAGCTGAGCACAAGCCGGGGGAGCTGGCTGACCAATGCTCGTGATATTCTTTGCTCATAAACGCTGCACAGTGCTGGCCTGCTGCAGCCCGGCCACAAAGCACCAGACTACACACCGCCTCTCACTGGGTATGGAAGCGCAGCCGTGGAGATGCTCTCCTGCATAAGCATGCCATCGTCACAGGAAAGGAAGTGTCTGTGCCTGTGGTCACAGTCGGGCTGAAGCAGTGGAATGACATGGTGAAAGCCAACAGCGCTACCTAGTGGAGGATCAGTGCATGAATTTGGAATCTTTCACATTCTGATTGGTTAAAAACACATTTTATATTTATGATCAGAGGCGAGACGTAGCAGAGTACAAATACTTTGTTACTGCGCATATGTAGAGTTTTCAGCTATCTTTACTGGTTGTTTTTACTTTTTACTCCTTACAGCTGAACTGAAATATCTCTACTTTCACTTCTGACATTTTCAGATTTCAGACATTTCAACAGAGTTATTGTTTCCTGTCACTCCACCTTAAATCACTTTAAATAACTGATTGCAGTCTAAAAGGAAGAAATATTTAACTCTTCACAGACAATCCATTATTGTATCATCATCAGTTCTTATTGCACTACGCTCAGAGGTTAAAGTGAAACTGTCCTGAGTCTGACGACTCAGGGTTTTGTGTTTCTTTCTATTATTCTATGTTCTTGTTTATTCTGTTATATCTTTTGTTGAGGTTTGCCATTTGTTAGGGTTTTGTTCTGTGCCTGCCTGCTCCCACTCCTCTCTGTTCCCTCTGTCCGTGGTGTCACTCTGTCTGCTCGTGAATCTGTCTGTTAAGTTCAGTGTCTTGTCTGGTTCTCTGTGTCTGTGAGTTTCCTGTTTTATTCTGAAGGTCTCTGTCTCGTGTGAGTGTGTTCACTTTACGTTTCCGCTGTCCCATCAGCCCTGATTTCTCCCAGGTGTGTTCCCCTCCTGTCTCTCATCCCTTGATTACTGCTGTGTGTATTTAAGCGTTTTTCCCCTCCGTCATCCTGAGTGGTTTTCCCTGCATCTCTGTTTGTGTCTTTAAGTTTCAGGTTTGTTTTCTATGCTTAGTTTTTCCAGTTTAGGTTAACTCAGTTCTGTTTTTCGTCACCCTCGCCGTGTGTATTTACCACCTCCATTAATAAAGCTTCCTCACATCGGAAGTGACCGCATCTTCGTTCCTTTAATAAATTCCACACGGCTCGCCTCGCTGACCGTGACAGAAACAGCATTTTGGTAAAGCCACGAACCCTGGTTGTGGTATTTCAGCACCAAGCTAACATCACAGAAGAGGAGCGAGCAGTAAGGAGCGCAGCTCAGCTGATCACCTCTACCTGCTCTTACAGAAGAAGCTGTGACGTGTTTCCAACTGATCTCAGGTTTGTTTTTCTCTTTAGGCGTGCACACAAAGGAAACTCGACCACGATGGAGGCAACAAACTGACTTTTCCCTTTTAATTCACTGTTGTTCTACATTAAAGATGTTCAGGACTCATTCATAGAATCAGTCTGAGCTGAAATAATGTTCCTGTGTTAAAACTGTTTTCCAGCGAGCTTCTTTTTCTTTTACACTTTGAGTCCATTTCAGAGTCTCTACTTTGTCGTGTCTTTAAAAAGATGAATCAGTACTCTGTTTATTTTTAACACAAGTATCTGTACTTCTACTCAAGTGACTGTGTCAGCTGTTTATGATGCACACTCAGGTGGCAAAAGCATATTGTACACATGTACTTTGATCATTATCTGTCTCCTTGCACGCCTGTCATATTATTTTGAACATTTATAATCGTAGGAATATACAGTGTGAATTCTGGAGACTGATCTTGGTAGTGATTAGTTTGTGTTCATTATTTTTAACATTTATATGGAAATGTAGAGAGAAAAAAGACCGGATTGATACATTTTTAGTAAATGTTGAAGCTTTTAAACACCGATTTTTGCCAGCGTTAGAATCAGAGCATCAGTATGTGCAGAGCGGCTGTTTCAAAGCAGACATTCTGACTTGTCATGGCAAGGAAAACCATCACCAGTCGACAAACACATTAGCAGTGTCTGTGTTATGTTCCTGCATCGCAGTAACAGAGAGTGTGTCAGTGAGCCAGCACGAGCGATTCTATACGTGTGAACTGCTTTCACTGCTCGATTGCTCTTGACACGTCAGCATGCCTGTCTTGGAAAAGCTTTCAAAGGTAACTTTGTGTAATTCACGTGAGTAAAACAAAGCAAACATGAGCTGCACTGCACTGAGCTCATCGGACTTACTGCTGGTTGGAGCTGACCGTTGATGCTCGCTGTGCGGAAAGGAGAGTTTGTGGAAAGACGCTTATCCCACTCGCTGGGCCGAGACTCCGGTACAGACTCCATGAAACTCCTTTTTAGCTCGCTGATGCTGGTATGGTGCCGCATAATTTCAGTCTGGGTCTTATCCAGGTCCTTCAACAAGGAGGCAAAAGTGAGAGTAGGTTGATGGAAGGAAACAACTACGCTGAAAGGCAACGATTAAGGTTGAAAAGACAAGAGAAGAAAGCAAATGAAAACACAGGGCTGCACTTTCTATAAATATATATTAAATATTTCAACAGTGCTGGGTCTGCCATGTCCCACTGACCTTTAGAGGTTGTGGAAGAACAGATTTTCCAGACAAACCAAACTGCTTCATGTTAGCAGTAATAAAGGAAGCAGCAGAGCATTACTAATCATTAGTGCGTACTGTTCTGTGGCTCACAAATCATGGTTTGCATCAATGCCAGCAGAAGATGTTTAATGAGGACAAACACAACAATGTAATCTGACAGAAAAAATTCAGATGGCAGCGCTAACACAACCAAAGCAAGATCGGTGACTGTGTGCACATCCACGCTGGGATGAACGAGCCAAAGCCGGCACACAAGGGAAAAACATGGCCACTGCAAAAAAGTGCAAAACTCATTCTGAGTTATGTCTGCCATTATTATATACAGTAATGACTGTTGTTTATGTCGGATGTGGGCAGAGATGGAAACGTTCGGTCTTCAGTGGTTAAAGAGTCTCTCTGATGTTTCACTTTCATTCTGACTCCTTTCAGAAAGGAAGACACAGGTGGAGCGCCGATGGCTTCACATCAGCACAAACACACACCTGCTTTACCTGCTGTAACTACTTAAGACCTCAGCTTTGAAGTTTTTCATGTGACAGAGCAGGATGAGAGTCTGTTGAATGTAGACACGTCCTGTCATGTGAACAAGTCAGCACGTCCCATGAAAACTGTTAGCTTTGACGTTTCCATGAACCTCCATTTCTTGTTTTTGAGCCAGATCAAGAAAATGCCTCTTCTACTGAAACAGAGCCGATCTGAGCAGACTGAAACAGTGTTTCAGAGATCAAGTGTTTTTTCTTTACATAAGGTTAAAAAAAGCCAACAATTTAAATGTCACGTACAGACTTTTCCACATGTCAGCAGAGTAAACTGTAGAGAGGGATGACACATTATAAAATCATCAGGCTTAGCCATGCACTGCTGTTAGATACATGACGTCTCCTGAGTCCAGGCCAGGATGCTCAACTTTGGAGCCTAATTTTACATATGAATGCTTTATTTGTAGGTTAACGAGTATCAGTGCTTCTTGTCATCCCTTTCTTCTGAAATGATGCTGGCAGAATATGATACAGCACAATGGACACAGCAAAGAGAACAACACAAGTCCATTATCACAGACACACAGTGTGTTCAGCATTAGGACCATGAAGGACATTCATCATATTAAAAATGTCCTTAACGACCATGAGACGTAATGACGATGACAGCAAAGTCCACAGTGTTAAACATCAGACTGTGAGCATAAACGACTGGGAAACAAATATACTGACTGGAGCCCGTTTACCGCAAAGACTCTGCTTCCTGCTCACTGGCTTGTTGATCAGATACAGTGGATGCAAAAGTATTGGGCCCCCTTGAACTTTCCCACATTTTGTCACATTACAGCCACAAACATGAATCAATGTTATTGGACTTCCAGGTGAAAGACCAACACAAAGTGGTGCACACGTGAGAAGAGGGACGAAAATCACACATGATTCCAAACATTTGTTACAAATAAATAACTGCAAAGTGGGGTGTGTGTAATTATTCAGCCCCCTTTGTTCTGAGTGCAGTCAGTTGACCATAGACGTTGTCTGATGAGTGCTAATGACTACATAGAGTCACCTGTGTGTAATCTATGGGGCGATCGTGGCTCAAGAGTTGGCAGGTCGTCTTGTAATCGGAAGGTTGCCGGTTCGAGCCCCAGCTCGGACAGTCTCGGTCGTTGTGTCCTTGGGCAAGACACTTCACCTGTTGACTACTGGTGGTGGTCAGAGGGCCCGGTGGCGCCAGTGTCCGGCAGCCTCGCCTCTGTCAGTGCGGCTACAATGTAGCTGCCATCACCAGTGTGTGAATGTGTGGATGACTGGATGTGTAAAGTGCTTTGGTAAGTAGTAAGTAAGGTGCTATACAAATACAGGCCATTTACCAGGCCATCTAATGTCAGTACAAATACAGCTGCTCTGTGACGGCCTCAGAGGTTGTCTAAGAGAATATTGGGAGCAACAACACCATGAAGTCCAAAGAACACACCAGACAGGTCAGGGATAAAGTTGTTGAGACATTTAAAGCAGGCTTAGGCTACAAAAAGATTTCCCAAGCCTTGAACATCCCACGGAGCACTGTTCAAGCCATCATTCAGAAATGGAAGGAGTCTGGCACAACTGTAAACCTACCAAGACAAGGCCGTCCACCTAAACTCACAGGCCGAACAAGGAGAGCGCTGATCAGAAATGCAGCCGAGAGGCCCATGGTGACTCTGGACGAGCTGCAGAGATCTACAGCTCAGGTGGGGGAATCTGTCCATAGGACAGCTATTAGTCGTGCACTGCACAAAGTTGGCCTTTATGGAAGAGTGGCAAGAAGAAAGCCATTGTTAACAGAAAACCATAAGAAGTCCCGTTTGCAGTTTGCCACAAGCCATGTGGGGACACAGCAAACATGTGGAAGAAGCTGCTCTGGTCAGATGAGACCAAAATGCAAAACACTATGTGTGGAAAACTAACACTGCACCTCACTCTGAACACACCATCCCCACTGTCAGATATGGTGGTGGCAGCATCATGCTCTGGGGGTGCTTCTCTTCAGCAGGGACAGGGAAGCTGGTCAGAGTTGATGGGAAGATGGATGGAGCCAAATACAGGGCAGTCTTGGAAGAAAACCTCTTGGAGTCTGCAAAAGACTTGAGACTGGGGCGGAGGTTCACCTTCCAGCAGGACGACGACCCTAAACATAAAGCCAGGGCAACAATGGGATGGTTTAAAACAAAACATATCCATGTGTTAGAACGGCCCAGTCAAAGTCCAGATCTAAATCCAATCCAGAATCTGTGGCAAGATCTGAAAACTGCTGTTCACAAACGCTGCCCATCTAATCTGACTGAGCTGGAGCTGTTTCAAAGAAGAATGGGCAAAGATTTCAGTCTGTAGATGTGCAAAGCTGGTAGAGACAGACCCTAAAAGACTGGCAGCTGGAACTGCAGCAAAAGGTGGTTCTACAAAGTATTGACTCAGGGGGCTGAATAATTACGCACACCCCACTTTGCAGTTATTTATTTGTAAAAAATGTTTGGAATCATGAATGATTTTCATTCCACTTCTCACGTGTGCACCACTTTGTGTTGGTCTTTCACCTGGAATTCCAATAACATTGATTCATGTTTGTGGCTGTAATGTGACAAAATGTGGGAAAGTTCAAGGGGGCCCAATACTTTTGCAACCACTGTATTTACACCTACTCTTTGGATGATGTTAAATGATGAGGGTTTATGGCTGACAGTCAGAAAAGCTTGTTTTCTATCCTTCTTGAAACTGTTTGTTGCATGAAGTCAGTCGAGAACACGTTTTTCCCCTCGAGCGTTTTGTGGTTTGCGATCAGTGAAGTTCACTCTTTTTGTCCAAATGAGGGCAGTGATGGTGTCACACATGGAGCTGATATTGGCTAAAAAGTAACATACGCGTCTCTCCAGGACTCATAGTCACAATCCCCTCGCTTAGCTCCGAATCAAACCTAAAGTGCATTAGCAGGGAGTCCCAGCCTAACACCGAGTGACTTAAAACTTTACTGATGCTTCAACGTTTCTCTTGTTCCACACTTTTAAGCTCAGAGCTAAAACACTTCATGAATAACTTAAAGTTGGGACTAAAATTGTCACAATTATAAGGGGAAATTCTTAAAAACAAATTCTAAGACTTTTCATAGGATGTTGTCACCAGGAAACAAACTCTTAGTACTTCAGACTTTTGTGAATCCGGGCCCAGGAGATGATGTTATACTGGGTCCTCTGATAACCAATAAAAAAGGAATACAACGCCTTGCTCCTCTCGACCAATCACAGTTTGAATTATTATTATAAGCAACATCACTGACGTAAACCACAGACGGAGGTTGGAAGGACGATGAATGCATACGTTAGTGAACTTTCCTGGAGATGTTTCCCAGTCATCTATCACACGGACAAACACAATGTGAAAGTAAAGTGAAGCTACTTGCATGAGAGTCAGACAGGAAAATGGTGCATGCCAACCCTTTAGGGTTAAACTAGGAAGAACAAAAGACAGAACAAAAGAATGAAAGAACTAAAGAACGGAGCTGTGACAGCAAACGACGCTTATTTAAGACTGAAGATACAAACCTCCAACATTAAATTGCTATGTCTGATATAAATTGTTTCACCCTCAAGTTTCTTTGATCTTTTCTGTGGAAATGAGGAAAAAGGAAAACACTGGTTTAACATAACAACTGGTTTGAACATTTCACATGTGATTCTGAATAGTGTCCCGTGAGCACGACTGACCAATGACATGAGCCGTATCAAAAACGAGCTGTGCAATCACAACAACAATGCAGGCTGCAGCCCGACTGCGTCCAGCTCAGTGAAGTTAACAATGCAACAGTCATGTGTTTGACGCAGCAGGCTGGGACCCAGTTCCTCTCCATCCCCACACTCAGTGAGCTGGTGAAGGCTCTCTTAACTGCACTAAGGCAGAAACACTGGAGATTCTGAGGAACCTCGCTTTTTACAACTAAAACAGGAAGTTGGCTTGTTATCAGCCTCTGCAGTGATTTATACCGCTACCAGCTGAATGCACTGAGATCCATCACCTGTTATTAAATGCACCGATGATTCAACACTGATCTTATTCTTCTTTCTTAATAGAACTAAATAAATATTTCATTTTGATCATTACTGACACAGTCAGTGTGAAATACACTGGACACAAACATGGATGGCACCCTCACAGCATCGTTGGTGCAGATTTAATGTTGGAAGGCTTTATAACCTGATGTGGCAGAGTGTCCACACAGAAATATGTAGGGATCCCAGGGGAACTAGGTCGCATATTTGCTGCACATCTATGGAAGGCACATTCTGTGCATGCAAACTGCTGCAGTGGCAGTGCGGTGTGCAGGAAGTGCAGGAGGATGCGTGCCTGTCTCCTGAGTCAGAGCTGGAACTAATGCTTTCAAAAAATCAAACAATATTCAGTGACTATTTCAGGTGTCTCGTAGATTGATGAAAATACCTGAATGCCTCTCCATGCCATGAGCCTAGCTTGTTTTAATTTAAATATCATCTGCATTCAGTTTAAAATATGTGTGTGGACAGTCAGAATGGTGAGAAGGCAACGTGAAAACATTTCAATCATATTTCAATTTAAAGCCCTCATCCCAAAGAACGTAAGCACATTATGTGAAATGTAAATAAATGTATAAATAGGATTCAATGATCACATATTTTACTCTCAGCTCAGAAAACAGTATGTTTAAACTGAGACGTTTTAATATTTTATGAAAAATAAGCTCCTTTTGAATTTGATGGCAGAAAAACATCCAAAAACAAGTTGGCATGAGGGCAACACAAGGCTGGAAAAGTCAGTGGTACTAAGAGGAAACAGCTGGCTTGCTATGTCAAGCAACGAAGAAGCCGTGTGTGAATATGATGCAGAAAGGCTAAAGTCTTCTCTGTGCAAAGGTTAATTAAATGGACTAAGGAACCTAGTCCATAGAAACAAAGAGGAGAGCAACCAAAGCCTGCATCCCTGATGGTACGGGGGTTAGGGTACACACACGTTTTAGTGTAACATCTGCTCCTATCCAGATGTTGTTATCATGGAAGAGCTTCCTATTTCAGTAGGTCAAACTGCACGTATTACCACAACATGGCTTCATACTGTCCAGACTGTCCTGAACTATCCAGACCTTTGAATAGCTGAGAACATTTGGGCCGCCGCGTAATGACAAAACTAAAAACACAGAGGACTCCCGAGCAGCCACAGAGCTCCACAGCATGCTCAAACAGGACAGGCAGCTGCAAAGCTGCAAACACGCTCCTGTCCCAGCTTTGTGCACACGTGTTACATCAAACTTACACAGAACCAGTGTTTTTCATTCAAATGTGAAAACGTCTCAGTTTAAACATTTTGGTCTTTTATGTTTTACTGTGAATAAAATACCTGTTTATGTTTCCCTCTTTTTCTTTAACCTGACATTTTTGGAACTGGGGCTGTACCGTCCCAACACATTACACTGGTTATAGAAGCCCACTTTAGCCCACTTTAGCCCACTTTAGCCCACTTTAGCCCACTTTAGAGGCTCAGACTTATTTACACATCCAGCACTTACAGATAGAAAGAAAGAAACTACTACAATAATATAATAATAATAACAACAATAATCATAATAATAACAGTAATAATACGAGAGAGCCACTTTGTCCAAGAGCTGCAGGCAATGAGAGATACAGTTCAAACTTGCAAAGTTGAATGATTGATGATTCAACTTCAGAAAAGCTCAGAGAAAATACAGCAGCATTCACAGGGAAGCAGGCAGCAGAAATAATGAAACAACCAAGGCAGCAAATCACTGTGTCAAAATAAAGATGAGCTGATGTGTAGCTGATGCAGGGACCACAGCGCAGCAGTGACACGCTGACCTTCCTCACTCGAACCATCTCCATCTTTCTGTCCTGAAGAGAGTGCTGCTCTCCCATCAGAGGAAACACAGGTGAACATGTTACTGCAACTCAGCAAAACTCAGCACACACACACACACACGCACACACACACAGATACAGATATTTCTTATACACTATATGAGCATATGCAGATCCAGTTATAAAAACGTCTTTAATCTTTAAGTGGTCTGATCCAACATGCAGCAGGTCTGATCATGTACAAGGAAAACAAACCTGGCTTTTTCGTTCTTTTTCCCCATTAGTGATGGCCAAAGACGGGGCATGCCTCCGCTCTCTCCTGCCCACCGTCTAGTACATTAAACAAAACTCACATGCTGAGGATCAGCTTCAGGAAAAGCAGGACAACAGCCTTCATATAGTTACAACCAAAGGTGAAGTAGCCAGAGCGGTGGTCTGTGTTCACTTTGCAAATGTAAATAAAGTTGTAGTCCAGCGTAGTACAACAGCTTCTACCTAGCACAACTGAAGGCAAGTTAGCATAAACTGACAAGCAGCAGTTCATTTCCAATCAGCATTTTAAACAAAGGACACTCAAACTGAGTCCACAGGGGCCGTATTTTCCAGGAAGAGAGAGGAGAAAAACTAAGATGAGATCACTTCATTTATACAAAGTTATACAGGAAAGGGCCTTAAATTGTGCTGTAGATGTACAGCGCTCACCCAGTGTCTGTCAAGCTGAACCTCTCTCTCCTCTCTGGGTTGCTCTGGTCTTGTGAATCTCAGATTATAAATTATGCCGAGGTATTTTTTCCCAATAATAAGTAGAGTTAAAGCTCGGTGGTATTTCCCCTACCTTAATCTCTGGAGTAGACTTGGCACTGTGGCTCTTGACGCTGTCAGTTATCAGGCATTCTGCCTGTAACTCTGCCTTTCTGCTGGAATATCGGTGTCCTCTGGGCGTGGAGACATCGTGGTGGTCAGAACGAGGCAGGGTGGGTAGCAGTGGTGACGGGGTGGCCTCCCCAGGTGACACTGGTGACATAACAGGGGCACTGACAGGACGACTGGACTTGTTGTCGGGAGTCGACACCATTGCTAGAATGGAAGAGACGATAGCCTCACTTTGTTTTTGGAAACTATTCAACAATAATTCTTTATGATGTAATTTATCAATAAACACTACTTGGACCCATTAATGTACCCAAGGGTTTAGGAAGCAAGTCAACTGAATCAGCTCAAAAGTACTCGTACTACAAAAAGTACCCAGTCTGAGTGCTGCTGATTGAAGAGGCACAGATGCCACTGTGCTCTTGGCAGTTATCTTTATGAATCAGTCTTTGTATAGAAATGTCCCTCAAATCCTGAAACACATCAAAGCCACCAGCTGACTGTAAAAAGCAAAGAAGCCAACACAGAACACACATGTGAACGGACTGACTAACCCTCGAAAGCCTAAACCTGTTGCTGGCGTCAAACAGGTGTTTGCAACTTTTCTTCCAACATCTGTAACTCCTGGACCTCAACTGAAAGAATTACAACAGGTTGTGAAAGCAGCAACTCTGTGCTTTTTAGTCATATTAGGGTCATTACAGTAAACCCATGTACGGCGTCGCAGCAGCCCTGCAAAGATCAAGGTCCGCTGAGAGCCTGCCTCCCTCCTCCTGCTCCATCCGTTGCACCTCTTGCATCACAGAGGTGCAGGGGAGGCATTCCTCCTCTGTCCCCTCCTGGCCAGCTGTGTCTCAATCTTATTCCGCAACTTAGAGACTCACATTACTTACACTCTCATGACACATACATATAGGGCCTTACACACACACACACACACACACCAATAAATACTTAAACAGAGAAACCTTACGAACACAAGTGTTCACACATGTGTTCACACAGGTGCTCACAGACACACTATCTTGGTCTGCTGCCTCTGAACATGTCATGTATCATTAGTGTGCTGCTCAGTAACATTTAATTATTGACCGTTACTCGTGCTCATGTTGGTTGTTGTTGTCTTTCAGCAGGTGATGAAGCAGGTTTTCCCTCTTCTTCTGTTAACTTTCTGCCAAATTCTCTTTCTTTTGCCTTTTGTCTGCCGTAACGACCATAATATTACTGAAAAAGCACAGATAATTTCAGGAACCGTTGGAATTTTTCAATTGCACCAGTGGGTCAAGAGTTACGGTAGTTTTGGCTAAAACCGATGGCAGCATGGGCGCACCCAACCGTTTTATACATACAGGTCTGTTGTAGCTGTTTGCCCAAGGACTCATAGGCCAGACTGAAAAGCATGAGTGCAGCAGAGTCAGTTTGTTATTAAAGGCGTACCTCCATCCAGACTGCGAGAGTTCCTCTTGCTGGAGGAGCGCTGGAAAAGGGGAGCTGGTCTGTCAATCAGAGAGCTAGCCTGTCTGGTCTGCGCCTGAGTCCGACCGCTGTAACGAAACTTCGAGCCCAATGCTAGGAACTTCCTTGGGGTGGTGGCCATCTCAGAGGAGGTCAGCCTGCACATAAGAATATTGATCTTCAGATCTGAAAAAAGCCACAGCTCCTTCAGAAATGCAGCACGATGAGAATACAACACCTGAAGAAGGTGTGATGTTCGACACACACTTTCCACAGCTTTTTGGCTGCCTTGTAGTTGGGAAGCTTGAATCCAATGGCACTCTCATAATGTTCCACCTGTTAGAACAGACACAAACCTGCTGTGAACAAGACTAACAGACCTTAGATGGACGTCAGTGAAAAACAAAAAGGACGTTTTTGTGGCGGTTTACCTCGGATGGTCTTATTTTAATGAAGAAGCTGCTTCGTTTGTATGAGACTTTGAGGACTTTGGGCCAGGGGAAACGGTTGATCCTCAGTTTATCTTTGTAAACCATCAGACCACTGGCACAAACCCCCAGTATGATGTCAACTCCATCCAGATCCTAACAGATATTCAGAATGAAAGAAATAACTCCTAAAGCAATGTAGGCAAATAAATAAAACAGGAGATACTAAATGATAGAAAGTTTCCAGCCCAGTCAGCACGCAGTGGTCTAAAGGATGCTCCTTGGATCACTACACCTGGTTATGTACATTTAGTTCATCTGGACTGTTAAGCTCTTTTCTGACTGGTGGTGCAACCGACATGTGCTGCTCACAAGCATCCACAGGGGGGCAGTATCATCTTCAAAGTGCTCTCCTATATTTATTTTTAATACCTGCTCTGATGTGAGGAGAATGACCTTATTTCTGATGTGCACACTCTGCACAGACGCCACATATCAAATCGGTTTCTCACAGGGAGCACCACATTCACACCGACATGTAAGAGGACAGGTTCTCTGTGAAGTACGTGAACTACCTACTCCCAAAGTTAGCATGGAAAACAAGGGTGAATCACTACTTACTATTTAGTGATTGGAGCAGTTAAAAATAGTCTATAAGGAATAACAGGAGTAATAAGAGCAGCTGAGGATGTGTATGCTCACCTTGGCCTGGTGGAGGTCCACTCCATACATGGAAAGTTTCTTAGCATTCTCCAGGAACATCAGATCTGCCTGCGCTGGGCTCATGGATCTGCGATGGCACCCCAAAGAAATCCAAAATCTTTAGCTTCTGTGACACTGATTGAATCCACACTTAGATGTTAAATGTGTAACGGTGTGAGCTGCTTTACTACATGTTTCACTTTAGAAACAAGTGTTTCAACTGTAGCTGCCTCCACCAGTGTGTGAATGTGAGAGTGAATGAATAGTGGTACAGCGCTTTGAGGGCCATGAAAAGTGCTGTATAAATGCAATCCATTATTATTATTCTCACACACAACTTGACCGTTCAATTATTTCTAATGTTTGTTAGCTTAACTTCCCTGTCTGCAAAGACACATGTCACATGTTAGTGATGCTGCGGACTTTTCCGTCTATCGCATGTGACCGATCAACGGTTTCGTGCAAACCTGAGATACTGACAAGTTTTTTATCTGGACGTGGACATAATGTGCAAACTCTCAGCTTTCATTTGAAGGTATTCACATCCAAATTGGATGCAGGGTTTATGAGCTTCAGCTCCTTAACATGTGCCACCCACTTTTTAGAGGGACCAAAAGTAATTGGACAGTTGATTGACAGGCTACTTCATGTGCAGGTGTGGGTGATTCCTCATTCGTCATTATCAATTAAGGCCTGGAGTTGATTTGAGTGAACAGAACAGACAACATGTGGCCAAAGGAGCTCATGCAGCACCATCCTTAAACTGTGGAAACGGACAAAACTCATCTAAGAAATTGCTACAATATTAGGAGTGGGAAAATCTACAGTTTGGTGCATCCTGAGAAAGAAAGACAGCACTGGTGAACTCAGCAACACAGCAACTCGTGAACTTTACATAAATTCTCTGCAATAAGTGGCAAGACAGTGGCCCAGCGGTCACTCCAAGAGTGTACTGGGTTCAAATCCACCATCATCCCAGTGAGAATGTGGTCGCCCTGGATAAGTGGAAGAAAATAAATGGATGGATCTACAACTAGCTAATGAAATAAGAGTTCCACTGGGTGACTGACCTGTATGTGCGGTGCAGCTCCATCATTTTGTCCTCCAGCTCCTTGGTTTGACCTTGGGCCATTTTCATTTCTTTAGCATATTCACTGCCGTGCACTTCGGGGTCATATTCACCAAGTTCTGACTGCAAAGCATAGGAGCCCAGCAGAGCCAAAGTAACGAAGGAGCAGGGAAGGCGGCCCTGGAGGATGTCCTTTCGCAGTTGGAGGCAAAGATAGTATCTGCAATGCACATGCAGTTCTCACATTAATTATAGATAGATGGTAAATGACCTGGATTAATACAGTCGTACTGTGAGATGTGTTAAAGCCCCAGGAAACTATGGTGGAAGCCAGAGTCAGCGCTGAACTCGCATGCTCACTGATGAACACATCAAAGGTATATTTGATCCAGCTCTGACTCACAGAGGCTGGTCGGGTTGTTCCCGGGAAAAATTGCTTCACCTACTGAAATAATACATAACCAATGTCAATCTGGAGAAGGTCAAATAATACTGAAAGGAAACATGGAGGCTCCACAGGTTAGAAACAGACATGCAGCTTGGATTCATCTGTGCCACCATCTGACTGACTGAAAACTTCTTAAATGCCTCAGAAAGCTCTGAAACCTCCAGCTGATAAACTGGACGCATTTTCATCCTTGTGGGAACTAAAAACACACACATGGACTACACACCCCGTCCACTGTGTGACACAATAAAACTATTTTCACTAGTGGGAGACTGGATATGTGCTGTACCTTGTGATGTCTTCTGACAGCTGGGCTGGGTCCGGTGGATAGAATTTTACATTGAAAGTGAAATTATAGTTGGCACCTTGAGAAAGAAAGGAAGGAGTGATTAAACAGTTACCCAGACTGGTCAGAGTAATCCATCAATATGTGTGCAAAAATCTTTATTTCCCTGCTCACACAAATCTACCACTGGATTTATGAAACGTGGCTAATTTTATTAATGAATCGAAATCAACAGGCTCACGAGTTTTACTTGCAATCTGCATGCTGCCACACTCATGCTTCTCTTTATAAGGAAACACATTTGTCTTGAAGTGCAGTGGTCAAAGCAAAGAAGCAAGAGAAAGGCTGACTGAAAGTGAAGCTACAGCGTCCATGTGGAGACAAAACAGTGACGGTTAAAAGTACAAACGTCGCTGAATATCGTTTCTCCTCAGATACTCACTGTGACTGAAGATAAAGTTTATGAAAAGACAGGCGTGAGAAAACATGAGGACAGAGACAGACAGACCTAATCTGCCATCGGCAATTACTGTTTGTGAGTGAGGCTCAGTGTCACAGAGACAAACACACGTTTTCTTTGTGGAAGAGTTGAGCTCACCTTGTACCTGCCTGCGGATCTCTTTGGTCAGGTCCATCCAAGTCTAATCAAGAAAATGTCACATGCAGTTTAAGCTTTAGTGATATCGAACCATCAACTCCTTCAGTAACAGGGCAAAGGGTCAGTCTAATCATCAGGTACAATGACGTGAATGATATCTCCTAATGGAACAGTGAGGCTGGGATTGTTGGACGGATACTGACCGTTACACTGACGCTCACCTTCATAGTGGGAGTTTCCCAGATTGCCAGGCCGTAGTAGTCTTTTTCCAGCAGGTTCAGGTGGTCACACACTTTCATGAACAGCTCCTGGCCTTTAGCGTGTTTCTAACACACAAACACACACACTTTTATATCTTAGTGAGGATATCTCACTGAATGCCTCACCCTGAGCCTAAACCTAACCATAACCCAACTGTAACCCTGACACTAAAAGCACATTTTGCGGGGATGTTGGTCCTACAGGGATAGTAACACTCGAATCTTTGGTCCTCACAAAGATGTATAAGTGCGCACGCACAAACAAATGGAGCGGACATTAGATCAAAGATTTACCTGCTAATGTAACACCCCTGATATCACACGCAGGATAATGTGGTCAGAAATAAGCAGTGGAGAAACAGTCAGCAGTGACAGGGACTCCAGCTTCTCCTGGACTGGTCTGATACCACTATGAGTGATGGTTACCACTAAGTACGGCAGCTAAACCACCTTTGTTTGCTGGCTTGATGATAACAGAGGTGTTCTACATAGTGTCTGTTTCAGTGACACGGGCAGTGAGCGCCATCAGCTGGTCGCATGTGTAAACAATGCAGCACTGCACAAATGACTCCTTAAGCAAGAATAAAGAGTTTATGAAATAACTAAGGAATTGGGTTACTGCTAACTGTGTGTGAGTGTGTGTGTGTGTGTGCGTGTGTGTGTGTGTGTGTACTTACGTCCAGCTCACACTCGTACAGAGTGTCGTCCAGCAGTGTGACTTTGATCTGCATGCTCTTGGGTCGGCGCGGCGCTCTGGGAGCTTTGGCTTCTTCTTCTGCTGTTTTCTCGTCCTTTTCTCCCCTACTGCCTTCTTCAGGGCCAGACTCCTCCTCCTCCTCCTTTTTCTCTTTGTCCTTCTCCTCTTCTTTCTCCACGGTAACCTCCCCTTCCTTGTCCTCGTGTTTCTCCTTGTCTTTTCCAACCTTGTCCTCGTCAGTCTCTTTCTTCTCTACCTGGGTAGCCTGACAAAGACACTTCGATGATGAAGCAGTCATGTAGTAACGGATATATTTATATGTGTAAAAACATCAGTGTCTTTGCAAAAAGACTAAAGTGCAATTCATATTACTAATCTGGATACCAGGTGACAACCTTGTTTGGATTTAATGCCATCACAGGTGAAACTGAGCAGTTCATACTGGAAAACAACAGTTACTGTGTCTAAACCGATGGATGCAGGGGCTGTCAGAGTTATGAAGAGGATGCACATCGTGCTATGGTGTAGTTTTGATGGAGATGTGCATGTCAAGCATTACAGTTCAGCAAAAACTGTGAGATCATCCACACATCTGAGGTGTCACAGCGTAAACTATGTGAACATGTAGCACACAGAGGATCTTAAATAAGTCACAGTGTAATCAGACTTTATAAAGGTGATCCAGGCTACACCTGAAGGAGCCCAAAACCACCTTTGTAGCCTGAGCAGGGAGGAGGCTTCATGCACCGTCTACAGTCAAGAGTCTCAGGTTTGGAAAATGATTTGCTCAGTAATATAAAAGTTGAAGCATCCTATAATAAATACTTTGCAACTCGATCCATGACACATTTCCTTACATATCACATGTAAGGCCTAACTCTGTAACACAGTCACCAACACAGGCTGACCTGAGCCTCAGCGCTGCTTACTGAGTGCTGGTCAAGGGCGACCTCGCCCTCTGTTTTTAGTTCAGGTTCGGGGTCAGCGATGGGTGCTTTAGCTTCTTCCTCCTTGTCCTCCTTTTCTCCACCCTCGCTCTCACACTGTGAACGCCTTTTCAGGAGGGAGGAAAAGAGGCGTGTGAGACCGCGGCCAGCAGAGTTGTGGTTTTGAGGTCGGAGCTGGTCGTCCTCAGGAGTGGGAGGTCTGGCGCCCTGGCCAGCTTCCTCCTGCTGCCTCGGCTTTTTCTGGTGACTTTCTGCCTCGTCTGTTGTCATGTCAACAGCTGTGGAGGTAGATCAGAAAATAGAAATGAAATCAGACAGGTTCATGGTTCAGGCAGATTGGCTTTGTGGAGCTTAAAAAACTGATACTTTACCATCATGCATCAGTCCATCATAACAGCGTTACCAATTCACAATCAGACTGATAAGAGAAATGTTTTCTCAGAGATCAAACCTTTCAAACTTTTCTGCAACAGAACGGATCAAAACGCAGCAAATACACTAATGTCAATTCAGTTCTCTTTACACGGTGCCATTTCCGAATAACAGTTGCCTTAAGGTGGTTTATATTGCTTTAGCAAAAAGGAAAGTTTGAAGCCTGATCTTGACAGCAGAGATAGTGTCTGTCTCCTGAATCCAAACTGGAAGCTGGTTCCACAGAAGAGGGGCCTGAAAACTGAAGGCTCTGCCTCCCATTCTACTTTTAAATACTCTAGGAACAACAAGTAGGCCTGCAGAGCGAGAGCGAAGTGCTCTAATAGGGTGATATGGTACTACAAGGTCATTAAGATAAGATGGGGCCTGATTATTTAAGACCTTGTATGTGAGCAGCAGGATTTTGAATTCTGGATTTAACAGGAAGCCAAAACAGGAGAAATCTGCTCTCTCTTTCTAGTCCCTGTCAGGACTCTTGCTGCAGCATTTTGGATTAGCTGAAGGCTTTTCAGGGAGTTTTTAGGACTTCCTGATAATAATGAATTACAGTCGTCCAGCCTGGAAGTAATAAATGCAGCAGTTATCAAAGTTCCTGTACAATGACAATGTCTGTGGGATGGTTACCAGGATGGCAGGATGCTGAATTAACTGGGAATTTATTTAATGAGTATTACAAAACTGCTCAGTGGCTAAAAAATAGAGGTTGTGTTTTGGCTTTTAGAAAGCATGTAAAATGAACCCCGATCACAGAGAGACAACAAAAACATTTGACCTGACCTTATTACAAGCGTTATCATCATTTAAGATGCCACACTGGGCTGCAGTGTCAGTTTTTCACCACTATTGCTAAAGGGGTGAAAGCTACACTCTCACTTTCAGATGATGCTAATGGCAACATAAAACTCGTGGTGACTGCTGGACGTGGATTAATGTGGTCCTATGGGAATTACAGCAGGTGGGAGGCTGCATGACCATCAGCTGAACACTGATGAAGCACAACGGTCAGAAATGTTGCTGCTGTAGCACCCCCCCCCCCCCGCGCACAAACACATCCTCCAACCACACACACCCATATTTTGTTTTCAAACTCCATTGCAGTTTATTTCACACCTCAAACATTTAGTAAGCAATTAAGCAAATACAAGTAAACTGCAATAAATTACAGGTAGTAATAAAATAAACTACTAACTCTACGCTACGTCCACACACGGAGCTGTTTCTGTGTGTTTGGACTTTTCATCCACATGTAAACAGCGTTTCGAATCACCGAAAACTGAGTTTTTTTTTAAAACGCTGGAATACAGAGTTCGTCACACAGCGTCAAAGCTATGTGCCTTTTTCACGTCACGCTGTGCGCCACGTTATTGTTTACATGAGATGAATTGCACAATGGCAGATAGAGACAAAATACTGTTAATCTGACTGTCTGCAGGTTTAACACGCTTACATATAAACACACAGTTACTGTCCCTCCATTTAGAAAGGCAGCGGCGTCACGGTGTGATTATTTTACATGTAGTTGTTTTTTTCCTGTGTAATAATATTCAACATTGATATCAATACATTTTTCAAAAAATGCCTCTCTGTGCAAAATGGGTTTAAAAACATAAACAGCTGTGGGATCCTGTTTGTCCGTGATTTGAGCCGGGGGAACAAATCGTGGCAGGATCAGCCTGATGTTATTTGTATCCTGCTGTAACTTTACTGTATAAAGAGCAAACATCTCCAACATGTCAGGAGTAGTTAGTCATTATGAGAAGTGTTTGTGAACTAAAAATCAAGAATGTGGGATCCTGTTTGTCCGTGATTTAAACAGCCCAGCGCTGCTCCCGACGAAGGGAAAACCAATTCTGTCACAGAGACCGTTGGCACTTGTGCAGGTAAAGCCACAGGAAGGATTTGCTTCACCATATTGTCTAGCATTTGGCTTGGAATGAAGTTGGTTTGGAAACATATTCAGCGATGCTTCATCTCCTGCTTTGCGTTTGTGTGGGCGCCCCGTCAAAAACCTGTCCATGATGCTAGCAGTGTCCAAGCGTTGTTTTTGTTTTATTTCATACCCCTGCAATGGCTCTGCGCCCCCCTAGGGGGCGGGCCCCACACTTTGATGAAAAGCCATTGAATCAACTGAACATATAATTTATTATGAAACAGAAAACTAGATTGTTTTTACATGAGTGATCAGTGTGTGAATTCAAACACTTGCTGCATGCAGGTCCTCGGCCTCTTCAGACTTTCCACAGGCATTGCTGCTTTCATTGATACTTTAGCACTGCTAACCTCATGCGACTAGACAAACTTTAGATACAAACTACATCTCTTGTTTACATTATTTACTCTGTTGCCCCACTCAACAGGTTGCAACTTCAACTGGAACCAGAGATCCAAAAACCCGTTACTGCTTTGTTTTTACAGATGCATTCAGTCTTTTGTTTCTATTCATGATTTTTCACTTTGGAATACATAAACTAGACATACTAACTGGAATTAGCAGACTAATGGTGCAGACTGGTGGAGGCAGGGAACAAGCCACCAACCTTCCTCCAGCAGATAACCTGCTCCACCTCCTGAGCTACAGCCACCTCACAGCTACCTTCAAGAAGTTTTCAGTAAAACCATGGCCCTCTCATTCCTACCTCACAGACCGTACGATTGCACAACTGAACTATTCCTTGGAGCTTCGCTCTCCACCAGACTTCTCTGCAATGTGTCCGGACCCAAACGAGCGGCCATGGAAAAATGGATGGGCTTCCCCAGTCGGGTTTCTTTTTGTGGAGAAAAATGACAAAACCGCCCGTGCATAGATTATCATTATAATATATTATAGATTATCAGGGCCTGACATCACAATCAAAGACAAGTATCCACTGCCTTTGATGAACTCCATGTTTGACACTCTTCACGGAGCTGCTATTTTTACCGAACTCAACCTCCGCAGTGCATCCGACAAAGAGATGAATGGAAAACCGCATTCAATACACCACTTTGAATACCTGGTGGTGCCGATTGGGCTAACCAACCCCCAGCCATTTTGCAAGCTTTGGTATGTTCTCGGGGATTTTGTGGACAGGTTCGTGTTTGTTTACCCTAGATGACATTCAGATATTTTCCAAGACTCTTGAGGAACACCATGTGGCTTTTCTCACGTCATCTCCGTCCCGCAGAGGAGAACTATGATGTGGGTGACAGGGAGGTGTTAGTAGTAAAGCTCGCTCTGAAAGAATGGCGACATCTGTTGAAGGCAGCCGAGCAGCCGTTTGCTATCTGGATGGATCATAAAAACCTAACTTACCTGAGGACAGCTAAGAGACTGAGTGCACGGCAGGCACGTGGGTCACTGTTTTTGCCAGGTTTAACTTTTTTATTTCCTACCGTCCACGCTCACGGAGCATCAAACCCAATGCATTATCTCGCCAGTTCGCCACCGACACAATCGCTCTGAGGTCCCAACCATTCTCCCCGCTACAAGCAAGATTGGGTTCATTGCCTGGGATGTGGAGGACGCCATTCGGCGGTACTGGAGATTGAACCTGATCTGGGTATTGGTCTCGTGAATCGGCGCTATTTACTTGCAGCAGCCCGTTCCACGATTCTGGACCGGGTTCACGCCGCCAAATTCTCATGGCGGACCATTCCATTTCCCCATCATGTCACGCTACACCTGCAAGCCAGTGAGCCACTAGAAAGCCATTCAGTTGCCTGATCGCCCCATCACCTCACTCAGCACTTCTCTCCCTCTGTTTCAGTGACCTCTATCCCCGACCCACGAGCCGAGACTGCTTCAGACTCCTGTTAGATTCTTAATTTCATGTTTCCTGTGCTTAAGTGTTACTCTTGTGTCTTTGTAAATAAAACCTACCAGTTTGCCTCCGTCTGCATTTGGGTCCATTTTCATGCACTAGCCCTGCTGCCATAACAGGAATATTAGTCTCTACTATATCAATTTGTCAGTTAAAATCAGGACAGACAGGTTGTAACACCTACAGGCACATAAAGTTGATGGTGAGAATCCTTTTCTGGCTTAATACCAGGACCAACACTTCCAAGACACTGGAAGCTAACCCACCTAAGTAACTAACCAGAATCTTTATGTAAAAAAGTCAAAAGTTAGTGACCAGGGTTCAGCGGGCAACTGGAGAAAATATATTTACATCCATGGATAAACAACGTTCGTGCATTATCATCTCTGTACTGTGTTTTACTGCTATTTGGTCATAAACTAGATCATTCAATGACTTGACATTCTGACCAGAAGAGAAAATGGTAAATTAATAAGATTAAAGCACCGCAACAGTTCCAAGTCAGCAAGAAACAGAAGGAGACCATGGTGGTGGATGAAGTCCCCAGGGTGGAGAACGAATGCTTCTTTATAAAGGTAAGAGGTGCCAGGGCTCCTGGACGTGATGGGACACCACTTTTAACAGGTGCCTCAGATGGGCAGAGATCTGAAGGATGCCAGACAATAAGCTCAGGTTTCTCATAAGTGCTGCCTACAACTCCCTTCCATAGCCCTGCCTGTTTAGTAGTGCTTACTATGGCAGCTGGTGTCCTGTAGGCAGGACAGCATGGCAAGTCTGCAGCATGTTTTCATAACAAAAGGATGCAACAATGAAAAGGAGAAAAGATGGCACTGTCCCAGGGATGCTTCAGGTGGCAAGGAAGTCAGGAAGTCCTCAAGATGTGTAGTGTGATGGCATACTTCAGAGTCAGCTATCTATCTATTATTGTACGATCTACTGTACAATACAAAGTGCCTTGAGGCGACTGTTGTTGTGATTTGGCGCTATATAAATAAATGAATTTGGAGAAACAGCCGTTTACTCTCACACACTGAGATCTGTCAGTTAAAAAGTCTAAAATCCAACCAACGAGATTAAATCAAGTTTAAACTGGTTAAGAAGTTTATCAACTAAAAGATGTGGCTGGATAGAATTAAAAGCTGAAGAAAAATCAATAAATACGAGCCGAGCATGAGCTGTAGCTTTAGCATGATGTCAGCTGGTAAAGACTGGCAGATATTTGGTGAACCTCAGGGAGAAGCCCCTCTTCCCAAGAGATATAACAACCACTCTCCGCAGATAGAGACGACCGAACTGGCAGAGGCCAGGCACCTGACTGCAAAGCCAGGTTTTACCCTGTGGAGGCTGGGTGTCAGGACATAGTGGGCAAAGCAGCTGTCCAGCTACTTCATGAGTGACGGGCCCAAACCTGCAGAAAGCCATGAAGGCATTAGGAGAGGAGGCTGAGAAAGCAAGCTTTTGGCTTTGGCTCTGGTGGAAGGATGTCAGTTAGTAGGCAACACCACAGTAAAGGCAGCTGCTGGGGGTGCCACAGAGACATCCCCGGTGTGCCACTGCCCCCCACTGGGAGATGTACTGGGATAGGGGGCAAAACATCCATGGATGGCGACCTCCAGTTGATGTGGTGGTGTGAAGACTCCAGTGACACTTAAAGCACCAGGGAACAACTTTGTTAGCTGACCAACGGGTTTCGGCTTGTGGCCTGCATCAGGGTGATCACAAAATACCAAACAGTGTGTGTTTCAATAAAACAAAGAAATACAGGTGAACCAGTCACACATTCACGCATAAACAAGCTGACCAATCAGCATTTAAGGGGGTGGTACTGGCTGATTGGTTGAATCAGAGCCCAAACAGGCTCTGGCCTGAGCCAGGACAGATTTAGGGCTTCAGTTGATGACCTTGCAGCTGACCTTCTGCCACTGGCGGTGACATGACTGGCTTAATGGCAAAGCAGGAAGCATGCATTAAGCATTAAAACTCTTTGATGTGTAGTATTATTTCCCAGCTGACTGACTCATTCCACAGTTTTATTTATCCAAATGCAGTAGCATTTAAAACTATTCTAACTATATATTCTCACAACGACTGTACTGATTCTCATGTATAATTGAAAACTGACATTATTGACATGATGTGAAAACATATATAAAAAAATTACAACTGCAACCATTGCAAAAAGACATAAACACATTTTTGAATGCACTGAATCTCCAGTTGCTATACAGCCTCAGTGTTTGGATACGCTTACGGTCTGTGATACTATTTTAAGGTATGCTCATAGATTAAAGGTGGAGAGCCAACACGACTAGCACATGAAGTTCCAGAAGCTGCTGGCAGCCCACAGTGCTGAGTGGACACGGGCGTAGCTGCACGAGTGCTGACAGGACAGAGTGCCACAGCTCCAGGTACACTGACGACCGTGATGAGAACTAAACGCTGTATTTTACAGTTCACATGGTCGGTTTGGTGCGATAAAGAAAAAGTATGCAGATTTAATTTGTATGAAATGATGTTGCCAAACACACTGAGCACATCAGGAAGTAAGGAAGAGGTTTCAGCAGAGTTGAGCAGTTGTTCTTAATGAAAGCCTTTCGGTGTTTCTTTGGACATTGGCTACATTTTTAACTCATTTTCAGTCCAGTCCCTGAACATATCACCGTCGCCAGGAGAATAGTGTTGAATCAGTCAAACATAAAAAACACACCGAACTCAAAGGATGAACCTGTGATGTGTCTAACACATAACTCAGCAAACAACACATTTTAAACTGTATCTTTAGGCTCTATGTTACCAGCAACAAAAGAAACCGCACAGACCTTTTCTCATTTCTGTGGTTCTATGAAAAATGCCAAAGATAACCCAGTTTGACAAACAAAACATAACAAGGTGATTCCCAAAGAGTTATTAACCGAAATTAGGCAACTCAGCTCAGTTTAAAGGCGAGTTAGTCAAGTATGGGACAAATGAATACGGTGTAGGCCTGAAAAAATGACTCCACGATTTAGAATATTGAACAGAAAATGATGTTCATTTAGACAAATATGGTCTAAAAACAAAAAAAAAGAATATAAATGAAAAAAGATGATGCGTTGTAGGGTGACCGTTTAACCGGGAAGCACTGGCCCAGAGTTTCTCAGGAACATGCTGCTCACACGTGGCAACACAACAGGATAGCAACAGTGTAACACTCGGCTCAGCACTTCACACCTCGCTAAACAAATGGGTGACATCACAGTGGCCATCTTTTATGTACAGTTTATGCTTCAAGCATAAAACACCGAACACCATCAACTAACTAGAATAATACTGAATCCGTATAAATGAAAATTACAAGGATAACAAAGAGATACGTTTGTGACATGAGACATATTTGGCTTTCTAAAAAAGCAACGATATCACAAGTGACTGCTGCTGAAATATAATCAACATGTGTTTTAAAGCACATTTACTTTTTACATGGCGCTGTCACTTGGTGTTCGCTCGCTCTGCGGTAGAGTATCACTTCCTGTTCCTGCTCAAACACAGTGGTGTTTCTGAGTAGCTTATTTGCTTAGCAATTTAATTAACAACTTTTAAATACATTCTTCTTTCATAGTATAATCTTCACGTGCTTCATCCGAAGCACACTTTCTGTGTACTCATTACCTAATTTATAGCCAAAGTATTCACTCACTGTGTCTGTACTGTTTCGCTAGCTTAGCTTAGCTCGTAGCCGACTCGTTAGCACCATGGCTACTTCACCTGTCCCTCCTGCACTTTCTTGCTCATTGTGTCAGATGTTTAGTTACTCCTCGGCCTCCTTTAGCAGTAATGATATCTGTAACAAATGTAGCATATTTGCAGCTCTGGAGGCCAGGATTACTGAATTGGAGACTCGGCTTCGCACCCTTCATTCACCCGTAGCTAGCCAGGCCCCTGTAGCTGGTGCAGCCGAAGATAGCGTAGGCCCCGCTAGCTGTTCCCCGGCAGACCCCAAGCAGCTGGGGAAAGACGGCGGCTGGGTCACGGTGAGGAGGAAGCATAGTCCTAAACAGAAGCCCCAGGTACACCACCAACCCGTTCATGTGTCTAACCGTTTTTCCCCACTCGGTGACACACCCGCTGGGGGTCAAACTCTGGTAATTGGTGATTCTGTTCTCAGACATGTGAAGCTAGAGACACCGGCAACCATAGTCAATTGTCTTCCAGGGGCCAGAGCAGG
Organism: Perissodus microlepis; assembly: GCF_051167445.1. Lineage (NCBI taxonomy): Eukaryota > Metazoa > Chordata > Actinopteri > Cichliformes > Cichlidae > Perissodus > Perissodus microlepis. The sequence continues at coordinate 629,757 of NC_140481.1, forward strand.
CGACATTGAAGGAAATTTAAAACTGCTGGCTAAGGGTAAACGTAAATTCAGTAAAATCATAATTCACGTCGGCAGTAATGACACCCGGTTACGCCAATCGGAGGTCACTAAAATCAATATTGAATCGATGTGCAACTTTGCTAAAACAATGTCGGACTCTGTAGTTTTCTCTGGTCCCCTCCCCAATCAGACCAGGAGTGACATGTTTAGCTGCATGTTCTCCTTAAATTGCTGGCTGTCTGAGTGGTGTCCCAGAAACGATGTGGGCTTCATAGATAATTGGCAAACCTTCTGGAGGAAACCTGGTCTTGTTAGGAGAGACGGCATCCATCCCACTTTGGATGGAGCAGCTCTCATTTCTAGAAATATGGACAAATTTATTAAACCCCCCAAAATATGACTATCCAGAGTTGGGACCAGGAAGCAGAGTTGCAGTCTTACACGCCTCTCTGCAGCTTCTCTCCTCCTGCTACCCCCCCAAAAACCCATCTCCATAGAGACTGTGTCAGCTTCCAAAAAGACAAAAAACAAACTAAAAACCAGCAACAAACAACTTAAACATAAACAATCAAAAAGAAAGAACAATACAGTATCCACATCTGAACCAAAGAGTAAAACAGTGAAATGTGGATTATTAAATATTAGGTCTCTCTCCTCCAAGTCTCTGTTAGTACATGACTTAATAATTGATCAACAAATTGATTTACTCTGCCTCACAGAAACCTGGTTGCAGCAGGATGATCATGTTAGTTTAAATGAATCAACACCCCCGAGTCATTCTAACTACCAGAAACCTCGAAGCACAGGCCGAGGGGGCGGTGTGGCAGCAATTTTTCACACCAGCCTATTAATTAATGAAAGACCAAGACAGACTTTTAATTCATTTGAAAGCCTGATGCTTAACATTGTCCACCCCAGCTGTGAAACTCAGAAACCAGTCTTACTTGTTATCATCTATCGTCCACCTGGGCCTTACACAGAGTTTCTCTCTGATTTCTCAGACTTTATATCTAATTTAGTTCTGAGCTCAAATAAAATAATTATTGTGGGTGATTTTAACATCCATGTAGATGCTAAAAATGACAGCCTCAACATGGCATTTAGTCTGTTATTAGACTCAATCGGCTTCTCTCAAAATGTAAAAGAACCCACCCACCACTTTAATCACACTCTAGATCTTGTTTTAACATATGGCATAGAAACTGAACATTTAACAGTGTTTCCTGAAAACCCTCTCCTGTCTGATCATTTCCTGATAACATTTACATTTACAATAATTGATTACACAGCAGTGGAGAGTAGATTTTATCAAAGTAGATGTCTTTCTGAAAGCGCTGTAACTAAGTTTAAGAATATAATCCACCCACTGTTATCATCTTCAATGCCCTGTACCAACACAGAGCAGAGCAGCTATCTGAGCGCTACCCCAACAGAGGTCGATTATCTTGTTAATAATTTCACCTTCTCACTACGTACGACTCTGGATACTGTAGCTCCAGTGAAAACTAAGGTCTCTAATCAGAAGTACCTGACTCCGTGGTATAATTCTCAAACACGTACCCTAAAGCAGATGACTCGTAATCTGGAGAGGAAATGGCGTGTCACAAATTTAGAGGATCATCATTTAGCCTGGAGAAATAGTTTGCTGCTTTATAAGAAAGCCCTCCGCAAAGCCAGAACATCTTACTATTCATCACTGATTGAAGAAAATAAGAACAACCCCAGGTTTCTCTTCAGCACTGTAGCCAGGCTGACAAAGAGTCAGAGCTCTGTTGAGCCAACCATCCCTTTAACGTTAACTAGTAATGACTTCATGAACTTCTTCACAAATAAAATTTTTATCATTAGAGAAAAAATTACCAGTAATCATCCCACAGATGTAATATTATCTACAGCTACTCTTAGTACCATTGATGTTAAGTTAGACTCTTTTTCTCCAATTGATCTTTCTGAGTTAACTTCAATAATTACTTCCTCCAAACCATCAACGTGTCTTTTAGACCCCATTCCTACAAAACTGCTCAAAGAAGTCCTGCCATTGATTAATTCTTCGATCTTAAATATGATCAACCTATCTCTAATAATCGGCTATGTACCACAGGCCTTCAAGCTGGCTGTAGTTAAACCTTTACTCAAAAAGCATCTCTAGACCCAGCAGTCTTAGCTAATTATAGGCCAATCTCCTACCTTCCTTTCATATCAAAAATCCTTGAAAGAGTAGTTGTCAAACAGCTAACAGATCATCTGCAGAGGAATGGTTTATTTGAAGAGTTTCAGTCAGGTTTCAGAGCTCATCACAGCACAGAAACAGCTTTAGTGAAGGTTACAAATGATCTTCTTATGGCCTCTGACAGTGGACTCATCTCTGTGCTTGTCCTGCTAGACCTCAGTGCAGCGTTCGATACTGTCGACCATAATATCCTATTAGAGCGATTAGAACATGCTGTAGATATTACAGGTACTGCACTGCAGTGGTTTGTATCATATCTATCTAATAGACTCCAATTTGTGCATGTAAATGGAGAGTCCTCTTCACACACTGAGGCTAATTATGGAGTTCCACAGGGTTCAGTGCTAGGACCAATTCTGTTTACATTATACATGCTTCCCTTAGGCAGCATCATTAGAAGACATAGCATACATTTACACTGCTATGCAGATGACACCCAGCTCTATCTGTCCATGAAGCCAGATAACACACACCAATTAGTTAAACTGCAGGAATGTCTTAAAGACATAAAGACCTAGATGGCCGCTAACTTTCTGCTTCTTAATTCAGATAAAACTGAGGTTATTGTACTCGGCCCTGAAAATCTTAGAAATATGGGATCTAACCAGATGCTTACTCTGGATGGCATTACCTTGGCCTCCAGTAACGCTGTGAGGAACCTTGGAGTCATTTTTGACCAGGACATGTCCTTCAACGCACATAATAAACAAATATGTAAGACTGCTTTCTTCCATTTGCGCAACATCTCTAAAATTAGAAATATCCTGTCTCAGAGTGACGCTGAAAAACTAGTTCATGCATTTATTACTTCCAGGCTGGACTACTGTAATTCATTATTATCAGGATGTCCAAAAAACTCCCTGAAAAGCCTTCAGCTAATCCAAAATGCTGCAGCAAGAGTCCTGACAGGGACTAGAAGGAGAGAGCATATTTCTCCTGTTTTGGCTTCCCTTCATTGGCTTCCTGTTAAGTCCAGAATTGAATTCAAAATCCTGCTCCTCACATACAAGGTCTTAAATAATCAGGCCCCATCTTATCTTAATGACCTTGTAGTACCATATCACCCTATTAGAGCACTTCGCTCTCGCTCTGCAGGCCTACTTGTTGTTCCTAGAGTATTTAAAAGTAGAATGGGAGGCAGAGCCTTCAGTTTTCAGGCCCCTCTTCTGTGGAACCAGCTTCCAGTTTGGATTCGGGAGACAGAAACTATCTCTACTTTTAAGACTAGGCTTCAAACTTTCCTTTTTGCTAAAGCATATAGTTAGGGCTGGACCAGGTGACCCTGAATCCTCCCTTAGTTATGCTGCAATAGACGTAGGCTGCCGGGGGATTCCCATGATGCATTGAGTTTTTCCTTTCCAGTCACCTTTCTCACTCACTATGTATTAATAGACCTCTCTGCATTGAATCATATCTGTTATTAATCTCTGTCTCTCTTCCACAGCATGTCTTTTATCCTGTCTTCCTTCTCTCACCCCAACCAATCACAGCAGATGGCCGCCCCTCCCTGAGCCTGGTTCTGCCGGAGGTTTCTTCCTGTTAAAAGGGAGTTTTTCCTTCCCACTGTCGCCAAAGTGCTTGCTCATAGGGGGTCATATGATTGTTGGGTTTTTCTCTGTATCTATGAAGCGCCTTGAGGCGACTTTTGTTGTGATTTGGCGCTATATAAATAAAATTGAATTGAATTGAATTGAAGTACATTTGCAATTTTCAGAAGGCCCAGTTAGCACCAGTTAGCACCATTATAATGGTTATAAGACACTTCTCTGTCTTCTCTGTTTGAGGTGTGGAAAGACAGACACAGTATTACTGACATTATGTCACAATAACCTGCTCGGGCTCCATGTCTAATGCTCGTCACAGCCCGCAGTCGCTGTGCTGAAGAGCGCCAGCTGTCTTTCCACCCTTGAGAGACTTGATCACCGCCTTGGTCTCGTCAGAAGTGAAGGCACCAGTGTCCACAACGAGTTTATCATTTTCGGCTAAGTCATCATCCAACAAAGGCATATCTGGGGCAGGTTGATTCAGGAGATCTTTGAAGTGCGCTACCCAGCGCTTATCTTGGTCTTTCTGTCTTTCTTTTGATTGGCACGCCTTGAAAAAAAGGTGACGGTAAGATTGCGCACGATCCGGAATAGCGTTCTCGTATCGTTCCGATCAGCAGCTTTCCGCTCGACCCATTTGCGTTTATCCCTTCGACAGCTTCGCTTCACCTGCCAATCGAGGCGTCGGTACCACTCCTCTGCGGCTTGCTGTTGTTCATTTCATGCCGTCTGATCCTGGGCGATTTTCGCTCTTTGTCATTCATCGACTAGCTGCCATGTTCGATCTTGGATTCAACGTTCCTCGAAGGTCCCTCTTCACCGACCGATGGCATTTTCGACGCTGGCCACCACGGCGGTTCGAAGGGCAAGTAGAGGAGGGGTTAAATAAGTCAGAGTGTAGTGAGATCACAGAGCCAAGAAGTGGTAGAAATGCTTTATATAGTGCACAGTCAAACTATATAATGGTGTCTTTGATTTTGTCTGAAAGTACTGATATAGACACAGATTTTAAGGCGTGAGGCCTGTGTTTGGGCACATAGTGGCCCAGTACCAACAATCACAGTGACACATCCATATCATTAGGTGGATTTCTAGGTTCAAATTAGGTCAGTGACATGAAGTGATGTGACAAGACAGACCAAGCAGTTTAAAAGAGGTGCTAAGGTTTAGGCTGAAAGGAAGGCCTGGTTCACCGGTTAGGTCGAAACATCAGCAAAGAGTAAAACATACTTAAGTGTATCTGTATTTCTGACTGCATGGTAGCCTGTGTCAGAGCGCTAAAATTGAGCTTAAGCGCTAAAAGCGGCTTTAAAATAATCTGGGTGGGATTAAAGGCTGCAGTGTGCAGATGCGGAGCACAGAGGATGCTGATGTTAATCAGTAACTACTGCATGAGCCTCCCTCCTCACACACTCATGATCTACACAGTGCCACCGTGTTTGGGGAGAGAAAAAAACATGGAATTCGACCTGACCCAGATGAATCTGTGGCAAGGATTCATGGTTATCCAGCGAAGGAAAAACAAGTTCTGAAACACAAAAACACGTGAATCCATGCACAGCATCTGTGTGAAGAGAGGGCAGTATGGGGTCACACTGAATCAGCAGGCATCAGTGACAACAATGGAGGCAGTCAGCATAGAAACAACACACAGCTCTGACATACTGAGCATCTGAGGGCTGGGCAGGTAGAGACCATCGTTCAGTTTTTATCAATGACCTTTCTTTCTGATGAAAGCAAGACAATAACTAAATAAACACTAATAATCGAAGGAAAAGAAACGATGATGAAATGTAGCAAAACTTTCATTAACGAATAAATAAACAAAAATCCTGGAGAGACAAGATCTCATCAGAAGTGCTCGAGGTGCAGAGCAAGGAGTTTGAAAGTGAGCAAGTCAGAAGAAGAACCTTCCTACGGTTAGGTGGACACATTCGATGTGTTTGTCATGAGTAGCACGTTACTGTAATCAGATTACTTTTTTCAAGTAACGGGTAAAGTAAGGGATTACTATTGCAAAAAAGTAATTAGATTACAGTTACATTCCCGTAGGCACGCTGTGACGTCCGTGGCAGCAACAGACGTGGATAACATGGAGTGATGGAGAGAGTACGACCGTGCAGCGTTTAAAGTGTGGAAGTAATCACATTACTGTGAGTTTGAATGACACAAACATCGGCGTCTGCTGTTCACTCTGTGTCGGAAGAAAACTTCTTTCTGCAGCGAAAAAATGAAACTTCAAATCTGAGCGAGCAGCGAGCGCGCCGCCACGGCAACGTGACATTCACAGAGAAACCCCCGGACACCCCCACTGACATGACCGCTGTGGGCAAACCTCCACCCGCCCCACTCCTGCTAAACAGGTGGCAATAGATTTAAGAGCTGCTGAGTCTTTGATTCTATTCATTTTCTGCTGTGTTTTACTCGCATCTATTTGAAAGAGTGGAAACACAAAACATGATTTTATCTGCTGGAACATGAAGACAATAGGTTTCCATGTTAAACACGTTTCTTCCAGTCAGAGAATGTTGCAAATAATTTAATATTTGCTTGATGCATAAAGTTAAAAAGATGAAAACTAATAAAACAAGTTTAAAAAGACTTTTTCATTTGCTTCAGTTTCATATGATGGATTATGCAGAAACAGTCGAACACGGCTGAAAGGTAACACTGTTGCTTTATTACATATTCAGGTTGTAAATCATGTTTTTGAAAAACAACTAAGTAACTAATTACTTTTGAAAATAAGTAATCAGTAATGTAACAGGATTACTTTTTGGAGATGTAATCAGTAATTAGTAACTAATTACTTTTTTCAAGTAACTTGACCAACACTGCTGGTCACAGAATGAAATATGTTTCTGTTCTCGTCCAGCTTTGTGAGCTCGGCTCGCTGGTCTCAGATCAGCACCTTGTGCCTCTGCTGCTGTCACCCATCTGCAGCACGGTTCGAAGCTTTGTGGTTATTATGAGTGTTATTTGAGTTACTGTTGGCACCACGATACTGACGCTGGGTTTGAACTTTGACATGTCTCCGCATTGAACAGCTGAGTTAGATATTTGTGATAATGAGCAGTTGAACAGGTTCAACAGTCACACTTTGCTTCTTTGACAGTGAAATATTTGAAGGCCTATATAACGCATCAAAACTGCAGAGAGATACAATAAAATCACCAGAAACCTTGAGAAACAGTCTGCAGACGTGTATCGTGTTTATTGCCTTGTTTTAGTGTCTGACTTGGAACATTGAATGAATATGAAGTAGCAGTGAGATGTGTCTGATGTGCTGTGACAATAACGAACGTGGCAGCATGTAGCAGACAGCAGCGCTATAAAACCACCGAGAGCATCCACACCTCGTTGCTTTCTTCTGCTGCGCTTGAACTGAAGTGAAGAACTTTTCACCGTCTCACCGGACAATAATCAAAGAGTCCAGTCCTCATGATGATGATGATGATGCGCTCTGCTGTGAGCGCTGCAGGCCTGGGTACCAGAGCGCGGTGCTGTTCATGCTCATAATGTATGAAAGCACGAAACGGAAGCATCTCTTGGTGCGCTGGTTGTGTAACACGAATGTGCGGATTGCGGTGGTCACGGATAAAGAAGTAGTGCATCCGCTCATGCTGTTACATCATCGCTGTATCATCAGACACGACCTTCTACCATGCAGAAATCATCCAAACTCCACTAACGCTGTTTTTCTGACCCGTTTTCCTGCATTTTGCTGCCGTGACTCAGTCAACACTACAGCCCGGCGCTGAGCGTGGGACAATAAAAGGGGCGGTAGGTGTACCTGTCTGCAAATGGCGCTGGATGTGTGCGTGAGCAGCTCGTGTGATGCCGAGGATCACTCACCCGCTCACCTCAGAGCATCCGAAAAGAACAGGTCCTGTTTGAAAGCGGTGTCAGCGTGCACTCGTCCTCACAGGCATCAGTTAGAGAGCGCGCTCATTCATCAGCGTTATCAAGCGGCTTTAACAAAGTGTTTGGGTACCAGGCGCCAGATGGCACTTTGCCCTGAGCGTTGTCTGACAGACAGCGGTACGTGCAGGCTAGAGGTGCATGTAAGGACCGCTTCGTTGTCATGTCAGCGCCCGATCACAACAACAGCCGCCTCATCGTTAGGCAGACCCTACCCTGTCCACATACAGCAGTATTCAACAGCCTTAATATATGCAGTCAGTTCTAGGACCTGCTGTATTCTCTGGGCATACTTATATAGCACTTTATACAACACTCACACATTCATACGAGCACTTTATTCTACGGAAGTGCTTTCTATCATATACACTACCATCACCACTGTGCAGTAAACCACACTGTAAACATATAACACTATTTATTTATTTCTCCTGATTTGTATATTCGTGCACTTAAAATACTGTTCATATGTCTGCACTGAGTAGGAGCTGCTCTGTATCTCACTGTGTGTATAGTGACAGTAAAAGACATTCTGTTCTATGTTCTGCTTCAGAGAGCAACTTGGTATGAGTATGCTGCTAAGGATATCTGGCATGCAGGCTTGTAGATGACCTGCTCGACCTCCTGAGCTACATCCAAGTAAATGCAGAAGCAATGCCACTGCAGCTTAGAAACAACAAAGTAGCTAAAGAGAAAGCCAGCCTGTAAGACAACCATGAGGGACAACACGGCCCACTTTACACCCTCTGCCACCCCCTTCCTTCTACAGAAGGGTGGAGTTTTGAATGTAATGAGACCAGTGTATATGTACAAGTAGCCAATGCTAGCAGAGCAGACAGCAGCGTTCACCAATCAGAGCTCAGGAAGCTGCTGCTCCTGGCAGAGCTCCACCATCAGTAACCAAGGGTCCCCGCCATGAAATCAGTGCATCCATCATCAGTGAGCCACTGGAAACAGCAGCAGCTAGAAATGAGCTGAAATGATGTACAAGGTTGATTTTCTCTTTCTGGTGAAATTTGAAAGCAGCCTGCATTGGACAGCTCGTGTGGCAAGCAGAAAGATCTCACAGGTATCTGGACACTCGCTGTTATATAACAGGCTGTAATAGGCCAACAATCACACAATCTCATGTGAAACAAGACTCTGTGATCCGAGCAGCCAGAGGAGCTCGTGGATGAGCTTTTAGATCCTCTGAGGAAGAGCGCAAACATGCTTATTCACACTTTCTCCCCAAAGCAGAATTATTGGTGCGCTGCATGACGCCAGGAACCAGAGACCTCTGACACGCGTGTTTGTACGGCAGCTACAGCAAACTAGTGATGTGCGATACCACTGATTTCCTTTCCGATCCGATACCAAGTAAAATCCAGGGCGGTATCGACGATACTGACCCGATACCGATACTCTGTACAAAAACATAATGTTTCATTGTATTTCATAATACAACATATAATTGCATTATGTAATTGTAATAATAATATAGCTTCATAATGATTACAGGACATCACACTACTTGTTCTCATTGCTTAATGATGCAGAATTATCATATAGAAATAAAAACCTGAAGTTGTGCTATTTGAGCAGGTTGCCTGCCTGCAGCACTAAAGGACTCCGTGAGAGTCGTCTGTCTCACCCTAGCAGCACCTGTCCCTGTCCTCCACCTGTCCCTCTCCTCCTCTTCAGTTCACCTCAACATACGCTCGTCATATTCTGTGATGTGATTTACTCTGAGGTGTTTGACCAGGTATCGCAAACCACGTCTTGGCTGTTTGTGGAGGTAAAATACATCCACACGACTCCAATTACACTCAGCCATTGTTGTGAGTGAGCACGCCAGGGGCTGTGACACATTTATACAGTCGTGTTTCACACATGACTATGAAAGGCGGAAGAGGAAGTAGTTCCTTCCAATTTAGACGATCCGAATGATATAGTTTCTTTCCACTGTGTTCCTGTTAATGAAAAACTACAAATTTACCCCAAAGTACTAAAATATCGATATTTTAATATGAGAATTGATACTAGAACATAAATTACTGGTATCAGAAGAATCGATATTTCAGTATCGATCCGCACACCACTACAGCAAACAGACAGCAGCAGTTATCAGTCAGCATCAGTCAGACTAGATCAGGTAAAAATGTATTTTACATGTGGAGGAAAGCTTTAACTTTTCCAAAATCCTTCAAATATCTCTCTTTATAAAGGAAAGTGCTGAGAACGAGCTACATGAACAATGCTTTCAAAGGAATCTGATGTTTTTGGTATGCAGTGATAGTGTCTGTTTACACATATGTGTTTTTACACACGGGACATTTTAAGCTTAAATGTGGAATATTATTGTATTTCTTGATGATTGTTCTGTGAACACCACAGACCCACACAGCGTTCACAGTTAAATTGTCTTTATTGTACAGATTTTGCACACACACGATGCCTCCTCCTCGCCACCTCGACCACCGAGCTTCCTGTTCGGCACCTCGTGTTTCCCAGGGCAGCTTGCAGCTGTGCTCTCACACGCCTCCCTTCGCCGGTGCCCAGCGTCACTAAAAAAGGGAGAGAGTTGGTCAGCCTAATTCCCTCCACCTGGCTCACTGTAGCGGAGCCAGAGACCACAGCCCTGCCATGTCCTATAAGTCATCAAAGGCCATTTCACTTCATTTTAGTTCAGATTTATTGGTGGTGCCGGTTTACAGTCAGCTCTTTGTGCTTCTTCTGAAAGTTCTTAAAATGAAACATGTCTTTAAAATGTATTTCAGTAAAAGGACAAACATGCCGCCTGAGTCGGCACAAAGGAAGAGCGTACCAAGTAAGCTGTGAGACACGCCCCCGTAGATACAGCAACGTGGTTATAATTGCCATATCTAAGCCAACTCATGTGCTTTTGTCTGAGCGCTGGTCTGTTCACCACGCTGCTCCTCACATCGGCGCTCTTTACAATCAGATCTGTTCTCGCATTCACACAGACGCTCCTTCCCCCATCACTTTACAAAAGGCCACCGTTGCAACCCCCTCCTCCTTCACTTGCATCCTCCAACCCCCTTCCACACAGGAGCAGGTGCTAAGCCAGACTGTCTGCTGAGGTGAAGCGTCAGCCATTAAGGGAATTAAAAACAAATAAGAGAATTTTAAAAACAATCCTAAAATGTACAGGAGTGAAATTAAAAATGGGGTAATGTGCTCAGACTTTTTTGTTCCACTTAAAAGACGTGTTGCAGCATTTTGCACCACCTGCAGACGCCTAATGGACGCATCACTAACCCCACAATAAAGCGCGTTACAATAATCCAGCCTAGAAGTAACAAAGGCGTGGATTACTGTCTCAAAGAGCTGTTTCGATAAGATGGGCTTTATTTTGGCTAATTGCCTCAAACGAAAAAAGCGAGATCTTACAACAGACCTGGCTTTCAAGTTTAAGATCTGCCACATTTTAACTCCCAGATCAGTGATGACTGGTTTAATATACTGTGCCAGCAAACCAACATCTATAGTAGTGGCCTCAGAAGTGCCACCAAAAACCATCACTTCTGTTTTCTGCTCATTAAAATGTAAAAAGTTCAAAGCCATCCAGGCCCTTATTTCATCAAGGCATCTACGCAGAGGGTCTACTGAGAAGCCATTTATCTTTATAAGTGGGAAACAACAGTGGAAAGAAATCCCATGTTTCCTGAAAATAGAGCCAAGGGGTTGAAGATATAGGGAGAAAAGAAGCGGGCCTAAAACCGAACCCTGTGGGACCCCACACTGCAGAGAAGCAGCAGACGATACAAACTCACCAAGTTTCACAGAGAAAGTTCGCTCTGCCAAACAGGATCTGAACCACTGCAGAGCGGCACTGCTAACACCCACCAACTGCTCTAAACGGGAAATTAAAATGTTATGATCCGCTGTATCAAAGATAGCAGTTAAATCTAAAAGCACGATAATAACACACCTGAGTCAGTTGCTAAAAACACATCATTAAAAACTCTTAAAAAGGCAGATTAGGTACTATGTAAAGCTTTGAAACCCGGAAAACTTCTAAAGTATCGTGTTCTTCTAAAAAGGACATTAATTGCTTGTAAACCATCTTTTAGAGTAGGAAATAGGCCTGTAATTTGCAATAATATCAGGATTAAGAGCAGGTTTCTTAAGTAGAGGCTAAATCACTGCATGTTTAAGATTCACAGGTACAACACCAGAGGACAGACTACTATTTACTGCGTTTCATCCGAGAAGCTTCTTCAGTTCTAAGAGCGATTGGTGGAGAGTCCCAGATTTGAAGACCTACTGGGAGATGTCCCTTATGCTGGGCTTACACGCGATTTTTGGCTCATTTTGAGCTGATTTTTCAGTCGTGCGACCGTTTTGGTGATCGGCCCGAGTTTCGCCTTCATCGTGCGTCGTGCATCGTGTAGTATACGCGGGGTAACGAGAAGCGATTAACACCTCACGACCAGCTCCCGATCATCAATCGCTTGGTCGTAAGAAAATCAAACCTGGTTTGAAATCCTGTCGGCCGTCGTGAGGCTGTCACCGCAGCCTCTCACACTGCGCACGCGCAGACACAGAAATGGAAGTGAAAACACGGAGCAGCAGTGCAGCGTGTGATCTGGACACAAGCGATGGAGGCACAACTTGTAGAACTTTGGCTCGTCCGAGCCTTTTCGATGTGGCCTCACAAAATTATCACGACCACAACAACCGTGAAAATCGTTGGATTTATGCTGCTGCTCAGTCACAGCTGCCTGATCATGTTTTTCATTAGTAATTTAGCAAAGCTGATGGTGGTGGTGTGTCTGTGTGAGTGAAAGACAGAGAGGGGGAGCGAGCGACAGATTTTCTGTTATAAGCTTCATGTTTTGGACGCACAGTGTGACTCAGGTCGCATCAGAGCATCGGGCCGTATAGTGTGTGACCCTGCATCGTGACCTATGAACTTCTAACCCCTGCGAGTCAATCGTGCAGTTTGAGCAGGAGCTGAATAACGCGACTGAAAAAATCGCCCAGTGTAGCCCAGCTTGAGAGGGTCGTGGACCCCCTATTGATCCTCTATGTATCAAATCAGCCAAGGTTTCGGGTGAGCTCATTGTGAAACCTAGCCACACCCTATCATGTGACTTAATGAGGTCAGATGACGCAGGATGTGCGTGGACGTTAAGGCGTCCAGATTTTAGATGGCAGACAGTTGGTGTGGTAAGCCCCGCCCTCCTTTCAAAGATGGCCGTTCACAGTGGACATAGATGCTTCTTCCACTCCTCTTTCAAACCATCTGTCTTCTCTGTACAAAATGTGAACACTGGCATCCTGAGAGAGTGACCTTTGACCTTTACATGTGTTTATGAAGTGGCCGTTTGGTGTCTCCAGTGTAGAGGTCTGAGCACTCCTCGCTGCACTGCACAGCTACGTTGTTCAGTTTGTGTTTGTGATGAACCAGTTTGTGTCTGAGTGTGTGGCGGGTCTGAAGTGTAATAATAATAATACCTTTTATTTGAGGGCGCCTTTCAAAAACCCAACGTCACCTTACAAAAGAATAAAAATGAATAAAAGGAGCAATAGTCATAAATTACATAAAATAAGTTAAAATTGCAAAACAGAACTTGACAGCAGATAAAATGTGTTTTTAGCTGTGACTTAAATACGGGAAGAGAGTCGATGTTTCTTATGGCTGGAGGAAGAGGACAGGATGTGTGTGTACCCTCTTTTTCCCTTCAGGCTTAGAGGGAACATTTTCTGCTCCTGTTCCTGATTGTGTGATTAGGTAGAGGATCAATAGGAGGTCCATGACCCTCTTAGGCTACGTCTACACTCACCTGGTTAAATTTGAAAACGGCGTTTTCGTCTGAAAACGCTCTGCGTCCACACTAGTGTTTTCAGTCGTTTTCACAGAGTTGTGCATCCACACTGAAACGGCTGAAAACGCTGACGTTCCAGTCCTGAAGATTCGACCTGCCTCATTTCTGTCTGCCGCTTATTTACTTTCCAGCTCTTTGAAACATTGGCAAAATGTCGAGGAAAAGCAGCGAGTTTGTTAAATGGACTAACAATGAGGTGGAGTTGTTGCTGCGAGTAACACAAAAGTACAAAGTTGCCAAAGCGAGTGAGAATTAAAGAATTTGAAGAAAAGCTCTCTGGAGCATGTACAGACTGATTAATCTTTAATAAGGCTGTCAGACAAAACAACTGCTGTATAATACCCTCCGCTATCTTGGTTTAACTGGTCACATGACTGCATCACATGACTCAAATGTGTCATTGTTTTCGAAAAAGCTCCGGGTTCGCTGTCCACACTGCGACGTACAAGCGGCGTTTTCAAATGTATCTGCTGTGGAGAGCGTTTTCAAAACGCTGTGTTTTCCTTGACCGAAAACGCCGTCTCAGTGTGGACGGGAGGCCACGGAGAGAAAACGATGCGTTTTCAAACGAAAACGTATTAGTGTGGACGTAGCCTTGGGGAGTCTCCACCAGTTGCTCTTAGAACTGAAGAAGCTTCTCAGATGAAACGTCTTCAAGAAACTTAAAGAAGTCCAGACGCTTTTCTTTCCAAGCTCCTCAGACTACATGACCTGGATGACTGAGAACCTTCACAGACATTACATCTCTGTATCCACCAATAACAGACTCATTATGAACAATTTAAAAAATGATTGTCTGCTGGCATAAAACGGCCGTTTGAAAAAATCTTGCAGTGTTTGATTGTTAACTTTCTAATAGCACTCAGAAGGAGAGTTTTTAAAGGTTTGTTGTTAAACTGTAAACAACGTTTATTTTAACTTTAAAGAGACGATGACGAGGATTATTGGGAAATAGTGCGTGTCCTTCACAAACACCTACAAATGATTAATTATATAAGCAAATGAAATCTATCCAGCTCAATGTCACACATACCAAATTGGCCTCAGAGGGATTTACAACATTTCCCACCATGCTCCTGAACGAGACAAGGACTGTGTAGTCATGGTAATAACTGTACCCAGAATCAGTGTATCAACAGTTATAGCAACGAGCGTCTCCTCCACAGAAGCTTCAGGGGAGACGTGAATAAGAGCAGTGAGAGACATTTAAATCATAAACGTAATTAGAACAAATCCGTTTTTTTCCATATATTTTTATTGAAATTTTCTGTTGTACAATACAAACAAATATTAGCACATCCTCACATTCACACACCCATCCATACATCAAACCTGCCTACATCATATTCAAATGTAGAAATGAGCATAGTTCTCACAGTAATACAAAGATGCAAGGAGTTAGGATAAACAAGATTCTCCCCTCCTTCCCTTCTTCTTTTCCTTCTTTTTCATAAACGTCCTTCAGCTCCACTCCCTAAAATATCCATATATGGCTTCCACATATTCACAAAGTCCCATAGTTTGCCCTATGACCTAGAGACTCTCTAGGCCTGGAAAGACTAACATATATTGCCAAGTCCCATAGTTTGCCCTTGGCAATATATGTTAGTCTTTCCAGGCCTAGAGAGTCTGCTATTTCCTTCTTTTTTCCGGTTGTTTAAATTCCCTTGGGTATATTCCAAGTACACAGAGTTTACCTTTTAAAGGGATTTTTACCTTAAACACTTGCGACAGACATTTGATAACGTCTTTCCAAGAGTTCCTTTTTCAGCTAAACATTTAGTACAGATGTCCAGAATATCATTGGACATATCATGGAGCTTGGCAGGTGTTATATAGGTTCTCATGAGCCATTTATATTGCAGGAGTTTAAAGCATTATTGTTTGTTTTTGTGCTTTTAAGCAAGCCTGGTTCCAGTCGTTTTCATCTATGTCCTCTTGGATCTCGCTTCTCCAAGCTTCCAGCTTATCTGCTGCTGAGTCTTTGGAGGAAAGCATCAGTAAATTATAATATATAGGAAGAAAACATTTCCCTTTTGTATTCTTAATGCATGACTCCTCTATTTTTGTTAATGGTGGAACTTCAGCAATCTTTTGCAGTTTTCATGACAAATAAATTTTCAATTGTAAATATTTTAAAAAGTGCATAGGGGGTATTAAATATTTTTCACGTAACTGATCAAATGTGAGCAGCATGCCGTCTGCATATAGGTCTTTAACTTTGTGAATGCCTTCATTTTTCCATATTCCATCCATCGTTTTTACCAGGCGTGAACTTTTCATTTCCCCAAATAGGTGTGAATTGCAAAAGCGATGGAGGATCGGCCACGTTTGTGAGCTGCATGCCAAATTATAATTGGATTTTTCATGAAAGGGTTCTTTGTGTTCTTTTTTAATGTCTTAGTGTCTGAAGAATATAGAAAAGTGTGTAAAGGAAGATCTGGAACATTTTTGCTCAATGTCAACCCAGGCTGGAGGTGTTGTTGGGCAGAAATAATGGGTGGCCGATGGGCAGCCATATAATACCATCTGAGGTTGGGGACTTGGAGACTTCCTCTTTCATAGGGCAAGTAAAGTAGTTTTAGGCGGAGCCTTGGCTTCTTATTATTCCAAATAAATTGGTTAAGTGGTTTGTTTAAACTGTCAAAAAATGAAGTTGGTAGAGGCAACGGAAGTGTTTGGAAATAATATAAAAATTTTGGTAAAATTGTCATTTTTAGGATATTTATCCGGCCAGATACAGGCAGGCATTAGTGTTTCCGTGACCTCTTCTACAAAGGGATCATAATTTATTGAGGTTATGTCCTTGAGGCTTGGGGTGATCCTGATGCCTAAATATTTAAAGCCTGTTGTAGTTGTTTTAAATGGGGTGGCCACCACAGGGCTTCTTCTTTCTTCCTCATTAAGAAACATTAATTCTGATTCAGAATTGTTAATTTTGTATCCTGAAAATTCTCCAAATGTTTTTATTAATCTTACTAAATTAGGGATACTATCTTTCAGATTAGTCAAAAAAATATAATATTGTCTGTAAATAAAGAAATTAGATGGTCTCTTCCTTCTGATTCTGATACCTGATATTCCTGCATTTGCTCTCACAGCGATGGCCAGAGGTTCTCTTGGTGACAGAGGGCAGCCCTGCCTGGTTGATCGCTGCACATTAAAGGGTTTTGATACGTTATTATTAGTTCAAACTTGTCCGATGTGTATACAATAACCGGATCCATTTCAGGAATGTTTCACCCAGTCCATATTTGGGCAGCACTTGATATTTCCATTCTATCCTATCGAAGGCTTTGCATGCATCTAGTGATAGCAGCGCAGTGCCCTCACTATTGTTTTTCTCATAAAGTACATTGAGGACACGTCTTATATTATGGTAGCCTTGTCTCGTTTTAACAAAACCTCGTTGATCGTCTGTTATCAAATTAGGCACATATTTATCTAGTCTCCTAGAGCAGCGGTCCCCAACCTTTTTTGCGCCACGGACCGGTTTATGCCCGACAATATTTTCATGGACCGGCCTTTAAGGTGTCGCGGATAAATACAACAAAATAAAACTAGTACCGGTACTGAAAAAAAGAAGATTTATTCATAACACACGTGAAAAGACCCAGGAAAACCGAGTAAACGATAAAAACGATAACAAAATGACGCTGAAAACCGATAAAAACCCTGAAAACTATACATTTCACACCTGAGCCTCAACTCTCGTGGCCCGGTACCAAACGACTCACGGACCGGTACCGGTCCGAGGCCCGGGGGTTGGGGACCGCTTTACACAAAATCTTTGTATCACATCCCATAAGACTAATTCCCCTATAAGAGGAGCGTTCAGTCGGAGGCTTATTTGGCTTCAATAAAATGGTTACTGTAGCTAATCTCAGTGAGTCTGGGAGTATTCCAGCCTTATATGACTCCTCATACATGTTAAGAAGTGGCTGCATTAATTTATTTTTAAATGTTTTATAGAGTTCTATTGGAAGACCATCAGGATCAGGCGTTTTACCGCTATTCAGGTCGTCTATGGCCTCTGACAGGTCTTTTATTGTTAAAGGACTATCAAGGGCTGTTTTATCTTCTTCTGAGAGGGTTTGAAATTTTAACACAAGAAAAGCATCTTGTGTTTCTCTGTTTCCTGTATATTCAGATTTGTATAGATTTATAAAACTCTCTGAAATTTTTGTTTCTTTCTAAAGGGTGTGTTGTTATAATACCCGATTTGGACTTTATGTTAGTGATGGCTGCTTGCATCTTTTTTCTCCTCCAAGCCAATAAGGTTCCTGCCTTCTCTCCTTGGTCATAAAATAATTGTTTGGTCCACATTAAACTTTTTGCCACTTTCTCTGCTGTTATCACACCTGGCTCTTAGAATAGTCAGATTGTTTAGGGTCATTGCTCTGGTAAAATTCTGTTTCATTAGATTTAATTTGCCTTTCTAACAATTTTAATTCTTGGTTATATCGCTTACTCTTGTTGCTATAATTTCCCCTCTTATGTAAGCTTTAAATGCTTCCCATCTAGCTGTGGTTTCGTCTTTATTTATTTGAAAATATTGATCAATGCAAGTTTCTATAAATTCAACAAATGTTGGGTCCTTTAGCAAAAATGTTTGCATCCTCCATCACTTTACACCTTGATCAACTTCACCCAGTTTAACCAATAGACATACTGCTGCATGATCGCTAATCACAATACTGTTATACCAACAGTTCTCAATGTAAGGTAGTAGCTCTGTGGAGATGAGAAAATTATATATCTGCGAATGACTTCGATACGAACTAGAATAACATAAAAATTTCCTGTTATTTGGATTCCTTGACCTCAAGACCTCATTCATTCTCAGATCTTTTATATAGTTAAAAAGTATTTTTGTAGTCTGAGTATCAGTAGTGTCAGTTTGAGTCGACCTATCCAGGTTAGGGTCCAGGGCGTAATTGAAGTCCCCTCCTATGATACAATAAAATAAATGTTCATAGAAGGATGGGTTATCCTCGTTGGGGCCATAGATATTCATCAGGTTTACGGCCCTGCACAATTACACCTGTTTGGATCTGTAATCACCCTCGTAGTTTGAAATGGGATTGACTTACGTATAAGAGTAATGACTCCTCTGGCATGTCTAGTAAAGGAAGAGTGACATACCTGACCCTGCCATCTTTTGGTTAATAAATGCATCTCTGATGCAGTAAGATGAGATTCTTGTAGGAAAATCATTCTAGAGTTACAATGTTTCAGTCGGTTTAATACTTTCAGTTTAACTAACTTCCGTATCCCCCTAACGTTCCAGGTCGTAATGTTAACGTTCACAATGTTTTCTTTAGTTGTCCTCTCCATAAAATATTGTCAGACTTTTTACTTAAATAAACAAAGTAAAGGAAAAATTGAAGAAGCAGGTTTGCACATACATCCACACACTCACACATACCAGATACAGAACTTGTAAACAATTTCTGATTGAACATTTGTATTTCCTTGTTGGAAATGTCTCCCCCCTTCCTCGAACAAATTATTTGGAGGGTGTTAATCCACATCACTGAGGAGGGACTAGTCAACTCCAAAACCCCGTAAATCAGACAGTGCATAACTGTATAACCATATAATGATACTGATTTTTTTCATAATAAAGTAAAGTTTACCCTTGGTAGGACAAAAAAATAATGACTTAGTCAAGGTTTAACTGTTAATATATAACCCAAAACGATTTAGATTAAATTTAGAACGAATATGCCCTTAAACACCCAGTTATGTTAACATAAGGAAGGCATTTATATCAATAAACAGTTTGACAACCGGGTGAAATCCCCGTCGGATCTGAGCCGTCGCCGCAGACAGATCCTGTGCAAATGTGATCTTGGCCCCTTCATGTGTAATTTGTTGTTTTCTTGCTTCCCGATATACCAGTTCCTTCTCTTGGGATTTTAAGAAGCGAACAAGCACCGCTCTGCTCTGGTTTGGTTTCCCGGAGCGTGCGATGCACTCGCTCCAGTGTGAATGACTTGTCGGGCGCTAGCCCCAGCCACATGATGTTAATAAAGTCGAAGAGTGGTTGTTCCCCTCTGCTCCCTCTTTTATGCCGGAGATGCGCAGGTTCTTTCGTCGTCCGCGGTTTTCCAAGTCATCTGTTTTGGCTTCAAGAAGTACGATTCGTTTGATAGCCGAGTTCAGTGACGTTTCTGTTTTTTCAAGTGTGCTTTCTACTTCGGCAATGCGGGCTTCGGCCTCCTCGATATGAGCCCCTTGGTTCAATATGTCTTGCTTTACCTCCGACACTTTACCCTCCAGTGCAGTCACAGCATTTGCCATCCCTGTCAGTCTTGTATCAATGCTGTCCAACTTGGCTCCAAAATCCATCCGGCTATGCTCGCCATGTCAGCATCTGTGTCGGACGTTGATGGTGTAGCGCCTGTCTTGCGTCTTCGGGTAAAGATTTCACGCTGTTTCACAGATGAAACTTTTGACATGTCAGTGCCGTATATTCCAAACCACACTAACAGCGTATACAAGGGTTTTTTATGGAAAGTTTATACACTGTTTTGGGAGCAATGCTTAAGGCTTGGCCACGTGACCCCCCCAGAACAAATCAGTTTTGCTTTTCTTCAGTTGGATATGTCATGGCAGGCAGGATGAGGACCCAGACGCAGGACTCGAACAAAAGGTAGAACTGACAAAGTGAAAACACAAAACCTTAAACTGGAAACTCAGAAACACCTGCTAACCTCATTACAGTGCCTGCCAACTGTATATTTGCTCCGATCCAAAGCAGCCCATCTTGGTTTTGGCTCTAGTGCCTCTGCTGTGATGAGGGTGGGGTTCTACCCCCTGGCTGGGTAATAAATTACATTTCCTCTGTGTGAACAAAGTGGTGCTGAACAAGCTTCTGCTCTCCCTCCCTCACATCTGTGCTACGTGCTGTCTAGCTGAGCATGTGCTCTTTAATTACCTCCCAACTCTTCTGCTCAGTTACCTCTGTGCTCGCACAACAACAGCTACAACCTGGTCAGAGGGGAGCACAGAGGGGTACGGGTAACAAATCATTAAGTGATCCAGAGTCATCTTAATGGCCAGCGCATTCTGGTACATAATCATACGGGGACAACACTGTGTGATTTACGTAACCAAATTTCAAATGAACAAGGAAAAATGGTCAAAGCCTGATTTGTATGAACTTTACTTATTTTCCTTTTGTGTGACCTTTTTAAATTGACAGAGCTCAGTAACAATTTGAAAACATCCTTCCATTTGCTCTTTGTAAATCCTTTCATCTGCGATGTTTCAGACATGGCCGGTGTGTCACTGGGGAGCCAACTAAGTGCCCTGCTGATGATTTGGGTGACTCAGGCGAGCGGTTCTCATTTTTAAACAAAGAGTAGTTCTCTGTTGGCAGGGATTGCCCTGACGGCTGCTTGCTCCATTCTTAGATAACCAGACTGACGTTGTCATTGTCATTACCATCAGACTACAACATATCATCCTCGTCTCAGCAGGCTGACGCGTCGAATATCTGTCGTGGCAACTGCCTGAGACTTGCTCCGATTAAACCCTCTGCCATCTTCCCTCCCCTGGATCAGCATGCAGACATGATGATAATCCATCCATAGTCAGAGACCACCTGTTCATCCATTTGTCATCCTCTCCTCTCTGCTGCACTCTGCTGGACACATGGCAGCTTTGAAACACCAACAACAGCATAGCCACTACACCTTATGTAGAAGAGAGACTCTGAAGGGCAAAGCTCTTAAAATTGAACAGCGGGGTTATATTTCATGCATGTATATACATGACAAGATTGTCAGTGCAGATGCATGAAAGTAGAATTTGAATTGTGTAGCTGGCTGAGGTGGAACATGATAGCTGCATGCCTCCATTTGCCAAGAGTCTGCAAATCACCTGATTTCACTTCAGGAGCAGTTTCACTGCAGATGGAAGCAAATCCTTTTAATCTGAACATGAAGCACAGACGTAGACATGTTTTCAAACAGGCATCTCTGGTAGTGGTTCTGACAATTCAACGGTGCTGCTCAGCTCAAGTGTGGCAATCGCTGCTTTCAGTGAACCCAGAGGCTCAACAGCGCACAGTAACATAAAGACACACAACAGCCCTGCAACAAACAAAACACACTGAGGCGGCAAAGCACACACTGCTCACAGTGACACAGCTTTGGAAGCACCATTTTTCATCCCAGTCAAAACATTACTCACAAAAACGGCCGCGCCCTCTAGTGGCGAGGCAGAAAACTGCATCACAGTCCTGCCTTCAGAACAAACACAGTGAAGCTGGAGGATGAACGCTAACTTTTTTCCACTCGATAAAAGGTTTTTTTTGTTTGTTTGTTTTGCCTGTCCCGTTTGGCTCTTTTGCCATCAGAATTGTTGTCTTAAGGCAAAGAAAGATGCCCAACGGATTTACTTTACCAAATGGACCATCCCAGCCTTGCCGTAATGGTCTATTTGATTCACCTTTTGTTGTTTATTTTATTTATTTTCACTTGCTAAATACGGGACAGACTTGACTGGGGAAAAGAAAGGGGAGAAAGAAAGAGGGAAAGAAAAACAGCGGGGAAGAGGGACGGAGATAAAGGGCAAAAAACAACAAAATAAGCAGACAAAAAATACATATATCCATCACCTGGATCACCTGTTGAGACAGAAAAAAGAGAAAACAAGCAGAAGGAAAAAAAAGAGCAACATAATGAACAACATCACGATGATCTATGTGAAAACAGTAAATACTAAATATTAAACATTATTGTGCAGCACGTAAGATCGACAGCGCACAGTGTGCTTTGAGGTAGGAGCCAAAAAGGGTGTAGTTTGTGTGTGTGAGCACCCGTGTGTACACCTGTGAGCATGGACGCGCTTGTTTTTAAAAGGTTCCTTCATGTAATGATCTGCTAGAGGGTGTGGGGGGGCCACAGCCCCGTCCTCCAGGGCATGAAGCAGGTATGGAGGAGATCAAGACTCCAGACATCCAGAGGCCCCCAGAACACAAGAGACCAAGGAAGACCAACAGAGGGGCAGCTGCGCCACTGTCCCAGAAAGAGCTGAGGAGAGCCCCAGATGAGGGGTCACTCAGCAGCCGCGGAGCAGAAGCCAGGGGGGGTTGCAGTGACGTGCCCGTGAGCTCCGCCGGCAGCCAGCTGTGCCAGAGTGACCGAACCCCAGGCCGAGAGGCCGAGGGCACCGCACCCCCGAAGGAGCCCGAGCGAGCCCCAGGCTCCAGGCTCCGATAAGCAGCCACCAAGGAGTGAGCCGGTGTGTACCTGGACGTACCTGGACGCCCACCCCCGGCAGGCAGCAGAGAACGGGGGTGTGAGGAGACTCCAAACCTCCCTCCACCCGCTCATATGTAGTGTTGATGCATGTGTGGTCTAAGGTGCATTTAAAACCCAGGAGGGCATGGAGCTACCTGCCAGAGAGCAGCAGGTAAGCGCATAGCCCCTCCTGCTAGCCCTCAATGTCTACGAGTATTTAAAATTGAGAGGTGGGCAACGACGCCAGGGGTGAGGTGTACACCCTGATGGTCTTTTGGAATCCGTGTAGCGTGCCCACCCCCAACATCCTATATGTATGTGTTATGAGAGTGTGAGTAATGTGAATGTCTAAGTTGCGGGATAAAATTGAAGCACAGGCAGCCAGAAGGGGACAGAGGGGGCGGGGGGCGGGGGGGGGGGATGCCTCCCCTGCACCCTGGTGACACATCTTTACCCCAAGGCCCTGCATGTGTGGGTGATTGTGGTGGAGCAGGAAGAGGGAGGAAGCTGGAGATGGGGAGGGAAGGAAGGGAGGGGCAACTGACCCCTCCCTGGTGCCAGCTCCCCCGCTGACCCCAGTAGGCACCCCCATACTCTGCAACCCGCCAGGGAAAGGGGGCCCAGGCCCATCCGGACCGGGGCCCAGTTCAGCAGCGCCGCCTGGCCCCACTGAGCCCGGGACAGCCCACCCGACCCCACCACAGAGAAAACTGCACCCATCCCGTCATCCACTCATCTTCCAGACTACACAAGACAATAGACGCCCAGGCTGAGATCTTCCTCCACCTCTCCTGTATCTCCCCCTCCTGCAGAGTCAGTTCCTGGAGAGAGGAGAGCTCCTGCAAGATGTGACAACCTCCCCCACCAGTTGAAGAGCCCCCCAGGTGGCTTGATGCACTGGCAGCACCCTGCGCCGGGGCTGTGCCCCCATACACCCACAACCCCGGCGACACACCAACCAGGACCCAAGGCCCAGCCAGGGCCCCAGCCCAGAGACGGAGCACCCCCAGAACCCCCAGAACCCCCCGCCCGTCCCGGACCCACCCAGGGGCAGCCAGGCTACCAGGTCAGTAACCCACGTCCGTCAGCACAGACCCTCCCCTAGCCCCGCTGCACGCAGCCACGAGGAAACCGTCACCTAAGAGCCAACAGAGCCCTTAACAGGCCATGACCGCAACCCCGGGTTGAGCCCCCCAAGGAAGATGCTCCTGGGGAACCCCCCGACACCCCAAGCCTGTCCCTACCCCCACACCAATCACAACAGCGAAGGTGGGACCAAACTATGAGCCGCTGTGATAGAATACAGCATTAATGAATCAATGGTACAGAAGTGGAGGAAGCAAGAAGAATGAGTTGAATAAAGTTTGATTTATCTGACTGCTTTGTTTCACTTAATGTGTCTTATAATCCCGTGCAGCTTATGGTCCGAAAAATACGTATTTGACTTTTTTATTTGGCACACTGCAGTTTAATGTTGCAAAGCTCCTCTTTTTAACTTCAGTGGATATTATACATGGTTATGCTCAGGATATGTCAGCCCATTTCTACTGGAAATGCCTTTTGGTTAAACTTTCAGCAAGGAATTTGCATTTGCACTGTTACATTTTTATGTAGCTTTAATGCACATAAAAAAACAACATATCGTTATCGCAAATTTTCAAATATATATCGTGAAAAATATTTTTGGCCATATCGCCCTGCTCTAGCCTCAACCTTTCCAAACTATACAAAAGCTGCACAATAAATCACAACAGTATATAAAGAATCGGCATCAGAGATGCATACAAACCCAGTGAGTACATGTTAAACATGTCCATCTAAACCAGGAAAGGGGAATTCATTTTCCCGAGGGCTTCCATGAAAAACTGGAGGGCCAGTAATATATCACCAACATGCTGCACTCAGTTCTTCTCAGTGTTAATTTTGATGTCTTTATAAGCTTGTTTTTGAACACCTCTCTAAAGATTGCCTACTCCAGCTCTAAACTAATGTGTTGATAACAGAAATGCATCCAAAGAATCTGCAAAGTGTTTCAGAGGCCACATGTCCCATCATGGAAACCTTGGGACTTTAGGTGGGTATCAGGGACAGCAAGGAAGCTTACTACATCCCATCTCAGTCAGCAAGATTAGGAGTGATGAAGAAGGATCTTCTCCGTCTCCTCCCATCACCTGCCTCCTTATACTCCGATCCTAGCATCCTCTGCATGTCCTCCTCTACATCCACGAACCTCCTCTGAGGTCTTCCTCTTTTCCTCTTGACTGGCAGCTCCACCTACATCATCCTTTCTCCTCCTGTGCACATGTCCAAACCACCTGAGCCTCTCTGACTCTGAGCTCTCCATCTGTATGTATGTGGAACGACTGGCTGTCCTCTCCACCCTAACCTGCTGCATACCTGCCTTCAGTTCTCAGTTTTAATTATTAGGAGATAATAAAAGTAATCTGGTCTTAAACTTAGG